>NC_044033.1:311455301-311781892 GCF_901765095.1 Microcaecilia unicolor | reverse complement strand
GGGCTGCGCTAGATTGAAAAATTGTCAAAAACTTATGTCATATACACCTCCCGAAGACGCCGTGCCGCTCACCTCCCCGTTTTTCAATCAGCTGATATCGGAGAGTGCAGTTGAAAGCATGCCTCACAAAAATAGCCTTCCATTTTGGCCAAATAATAAAAACTTCCTTTTTGGCCATGCTTCACTCAGCTGAGAGATCTGGAAGTCTCTGAGCCAATCACAGCGTGTGAATAATGGCCAAAATGGAAGGCTATTTTTGTGATGCACACTTTCAACTGCACTCTCCGATACCAGCTGATTGGCGGCGTGGCGTCTTTGGGCAAGGTGATATCTTAGGTTTGGCAATTGTGCGCATGCATTTCCTATACCGCTGGCGGAGATTACACCAGATTAATGATACTTTCATGTGTCCCACATTTGAATACCGCACCAAACATGTGCATCTTTTTTTTTAGTGCATCCTTTGTTTTTTCTAAAATGGTAATGACTTTTATGTTTTCAGTTGTTTTACGTTTTGTTGATGCATCTTGCCCTTAATTGCTTGATATGAAAATGACAAGATTAATTTATTTTATATCTTAAACTTTGCCCACAGACTGCAAATTATATATATAGCCTTTCATTTACTGGTACCAAGGACTGGTATACTTTAAATTACCAGTGAGCTCACTATCCAGCTTATTTTCGAAGGAGAAGGGCGCCCATCTTCCGACACAAATCGGGAGATGTGCATCCTTATCCTAAGGGCACCCAAATCGGCATAATCGAAAGCCGATTTTGGGCATCCTCAATTGCTTTCCATCGCACGGACAACCAAAATTCAAGGGGGCATGTCGGCAGTGTACCAAAGGCGGTACGGGAGTGTGGTTAAGAGATGGGCGTCCTCGGCCGATAATGGAAAAAAGAAGGGCGTCCCTGACGAGCATTTGGCCGACTTTACTTGGTCCCTTTTTGTTCATGACCAAGCCTTGAAAAGGTGCCCGAACTGACCAGATGACCACCGGAGGGAATCGGGGATGACCTCCCCTTACTCCCCCAGTGGTCACCAACCCCCTCCCACCTAAAAAAAACCAAATTAAAAAAACCTTTTTTTTTCCAGCCTTTATGCCAGCCTCAGATGTCATACCCAGCTCCGTCACAGCAGTATGCAGGTCCCTGGAGCAGTTTTTAGTGGGTACTGCAGTGCACTTCAGGCAGGCGGACCCAGGCCCATCCCCCCCCCCCCCCCCCCACCTGTTACATTTGTGGTGGTAAATGGAAGCCTTCCAAAGCCCACCCGAAACCCACTGTACCCACATCTAAGTGCCCCCCGTTACCCTTTAAGGGCTATGGTAGTGTTGTACAGTTGTGGGGAGTGGGTTTTGGGGGTCTCAGCACCCAAGGTAAGGAAGCTATGCAATTTGTGAAGTCCACTGCAGTGCCCCCTTGGGTGCCCGGTTGGTGTCCTGTCATGTGAGAGGGGACCACTGCACTACGAATGCTGGCTCCTCCCACGACCAAATGACTTGGATTTGGTCATTTTTGAGATGGCTGTCCTCGGTTTCCATTATCAGCGAAAACCGAGGTCGGCCATCTCTAAGGTCGACCTAAATTTCAAGATGGTCAACCTAAATGTTGAGATTTGGGCGTCCACAACCATATTATCGAAATGAAAGATGGTTGCCCATCTTGTTTCGATAATACAGGATGCCCTACCCCTTTGCCGGGCCGTCCTTAAAGATGGGTGCCCAGTTCGATTATGTCCCTCCACAACTCCTAAGGGTATATTTTATTTATTTTAATAACTGAGCCCAATATTATACTATATATAGATAAATGCATTTAATCCCAGGCTCCATGAAAGCAAGTGCAATAATAAAATGCAAAGGCCTCTATCATCCTTTGGGTGTTTATATGATTTGGTGTCCCTGCCATATGCAGAACATGGACAGACCCTCAACTAATATAGAATGGGGAACCAAAAAAAAAACATTCAGACAGAAACTGAAATGGAGACCCTCTCCCCTCTGCCCAAGAAATCCAGACTCTATAAGCAGGGAAATATCAGTAAAAGAGAAAAATAAATGCATTTTCTCCTGTATTGAATCATAATTTTGGGGTTTCACTTTGGCAGTTCATTGAAAGCTTGTTGTGTTAGTAAAATGGTTGGGTGATCATGATCTGATTTTGAATGTAGACAAATGTTCAGCCAATGTTACAAGATAAATAAATTCCACTTAAGAAGAATATCATTATTTTGGGGTTTCACTTTGGCAGTTCATTGGAAATTCATGGAAAACCTTTAACATTAAATAGCAAATATACGTAATGCATACTACATCAAATGATCGCCTATTACTTCATAGTGAAGATTTGACACTCCTGGAAGAATAAAGTTCCTCAGGACAAATATATTCCACGTATTAGAAAAAAGGGAAAAAAGACTAAACGTCAGCCGGCGTGGCTAAACAGTAAGATAAAGGAAATCATTAGAGCCAAAAAACAATCCTTCAGAAAGTGGAGAAGAGAACCAACTGAAAGTAACAGGATAGATCATAAGGAATGCCAAGCCAAATGCAAAGCGGAGATAAGGAGGGCAAAAAAGGACTTTGAGAAGAAATTAGCGTTGGAAGCAAAAATACATAGTAAAAATTTTTTTAGATACATTAAAAGCAGGAAACCGGCCAAAGAGTCGGTTGGGCCGCTGGACGAAAATGGTGTTAAAGGGGCAATCAAGGAGGACAAAGCCGTAGCGGAGAAATTAAATGAATTCTTTGCTTCGGTCTTCACCGAGGAGGATTGGGGGGGACACCAGTGCCGGAAAGAATATTTGAAGCGGGGGAGTCGGAGAAACTAAACAAATTCTCTGTAACCTTGGAGGATGTAAGGGGTCAGTTCAGCAAGCTGAAGAGTAGTAAATCACCGGGACCTGATGGTATTCATCCCAGAGTATTAATAGAACTAAAAAATGAACTTGCGGAGCTACTGTTAGAAATATGCAATCTGTCCCTAAAATCGAGTGTAGTACCGGAAGACTGGAGGGTAGCCAATGTTACTCCGATTTTTAAGAAGGGTTCCAGAGGAGATCCGGGAAATTATAGACCGGTGAGTCTGACGTCGGTGCCGGGCAAGATGGTGGAGGCTATTATTAAGAATAAAATTGCAGAGCATATACAAAAACATGGACTGATGAGACAAAGTCAGCACGGATTTAGTGAAGGGAAGTCTTGCCTCACCAATCTAATGCATTTTTTTTTGAGGGGGTAAGCAAACATGTGGACAATGGGGAGCCGGTTGATATTGTATATCTGGATTTTCAGAAGGCGTTTGACAAAGTGCCGCACGAAAGACTCCTGAAGAAATTGCAGAGTCATGGAATCGGAGGTAGGGTATTATTATGGATTAAGAACTGGTTGAAAGATAGGAAGCAGAGAGTAGGATTGCGTGGCCAGTATTCTCAGTGGAGGAGGGTAGTTAGTGGGGTCCCGCAGGGGTCTGTGCTGGGTCCATTGCTTTTTAATGTATTTATAAATGACCTAGAGATGGGAATAACTAGTGAGGTAATTAAATTCGCCGATGACACAAAATTATTCAGGGTCGTCAAGTCGCAGGAGGAATGTGAACGATTACAGGAGGACCTTGCGAGACTGGGAGAATGGGCGTGCAAGTGGCAGATGAAGTTCAATGTTGACAAGTGCAAAGTGATGCATGTGGGTAAGAGGAACCCGAATTATAGCTACGTCTTGCAAGGTTCCGCGTTAGGAGTTACGGATCAAGAAAGGGATCTGGGTGTCGTCGTCGATGTTACGCTGAAACCTTCTGCTCAGTGTGCTGCTGCGGCTAGGAAAGCGAATAGAATGTTGGGTGTTATTAGGAAGGGTATGGAGTCCAGGTGTGCGGATGTTATAATGCCGTTGTATCGCTCCATGGTGCGACCGCACCTGGAGTATTGTGTTCAGTACTGGTCTCCGTATCTCAAAAAAGATATAGTAGAATTAGAAAAGGTACAGCGAAGGGCGACGAAAATGATAGTGGGGATGGGACGACTTTCCTACGAAGAGAGGCTGAGAAGGCTAGGGCTTTTCAGCTTGGAGAAGAGACGGCTGAGGGGAGATATGATAGAAGTGTATAAAATAATGAGTGGAATGGATCGGGTGGATGTGAAGCGACTGTTCACGCTATCCAAAAATACTAGGACTAGAGGGCATGAGTTGAAGCTACAGTGTGGTAAATTTAAAACGAATCGGAGAAAATTTTTCTTCACCCAACGTGTAATTAGACTCTGGAATTCGTTGCCGGAGAACGTGGTACGGGCGGTTAGCTTGACGGAGTTTAAAAAGGGGTTAGATAGATTCCTAAAGGACAAGTCCATAGACCGCTATTAAATGGACTTGGAAAAATTCCGCATTTTTAGGTATAACTTGTCTGGAATGTTTTTACGTTTGGGGAGCGTGCCAGGTGCCCTTGACCTGGATTGGCCACTGTCGGTGACAGGATGCTGGGCTAGATGGACCTTTGGTCTTTCCCAGTATGGCACTACTTATGTACTTATGTACTTATGCTCACTAGAAAATTAATGCAGCACATTCTTTCAAATAAGATGATAGTATATCATAAGATACATTAACTTGTTGCTTTACAGTTAATCTTCTTGAATAAACCAGTACTACAAAAATAATGGGTCCATAGTCAGTGTGCCTTAGGTAGATAGAAGAGGCTTCTGCCTGCTTAAACTACACTGAGCAGGCCCTCCCCAGATTTTCAGTGGCACTTAACTACACAGTGCCGATGAAAATCGAGCCGACTTTTGAAAATGATTCGGGGTGCTGCACTCATGAACTCAACACAAATTTCCCCTTGCCAGCAAAAAAAAAGGAATGCTGGTTGTGAGTGGCCAGCCTGTATCAGGGGCAGGTAATGTGGGCATGGGGAAGACATGTGACCAAATCAAAAGCTAGGGTCCTGCTAGCCCCTCCTCCCTCTCACCCCCTCCAGCCCATCCATATCATACTTTCTATCCAGTGGCGTCCCTACCATTAGGTCGCCTGAGGCGGGAGTCTCAGGTGGCACAGTCCAGGAGTGCCAAAAGGTGACAGTGGCAGCAATTCCCATAGGCTGCCCTGCTGCCAGCACTGGCCTCTTTTCCCCACTGTGGCCTGCCTCTTCACGTAATTTCTTGTTTCCTCAGCGGCGGGATGCAGCAGTGAAGAAACTGGTGTCAGTGGCAGGGCAGCCTATGGGAATCCATCTTTTGGAAAAAAGATAAGGTAAACGCGGGGAAGGAGGGAGCTGCTAGACCGGGCATGGGGTGAGGGACGTTTCATCCCTGCCTCGGGCTGCCCCTGTCTCTATCTCACCTCATCCACACACCACACTTCCCCCCTCCCCGCCAACTAGTCTTCACTTGTCTCTCTCTTCTCTCAGCCCATCTAACCACACACACTCTCTCTCTCTCTCCCCATTCTTTCACTTTTCTCTAATTTCTTTTCCCTCCCTTTTCCTCTTTTCCCCTCCTTATTCCCCATCACTCACAGGCTTGGATCATTTCCCTGCTCTGTTCTCCCTGGCTCCAGGCACATCCTGTTTTCTTGGACTGGTTCCCCATGACCTCCACTGCAGCACTTCTCCTGGTACTCATAAATTCTAGGCCAGTGGCAACCTCTGCCTGCAGAATCCACATGAGATTCCACCCTGAGCCCTGGAAGCCCTGCATGGATCACAGCTTGAAGCTTCAGAGATTACACATTCAGTGGGAAAACATGTTCCAGCACACCAGGGCATGGAAGCATACACTCATACTAAGCCACTGTGTTCTGGCCTGTCTGCATGATACTACTCCAGTGGCCAATGTACAAGTATCCAGATCAGGGAGTCCAGTCGAGATCTGAGAGGTGGCCGCAGAGCTTTACCAAGAACAAAGAGGAGAACAAAGATTCAGCAGTTAAGCAGGAAGAAAGCCAGGGAGTCAAACCAGGAAACACAAAAAGGGGCATAATCGAACGGAAACGTCTATCTCCATGGGCGTTTATCTCCGAGAACGGGTCCGTGAAGGGGCGGAATGAAGCGTATTTTCGAAAAACATGGACGTTTATCTTTTTTTGAGCTGGGCGTTTTTGTTTTTCAGCGATAATGGAAACCGAAAGCGCCCAGCTCAAAAACGAATAACTCCAAGACATTTATTCGTGGGAGGGGCCAGGATTCGTAGTGCACTGGTCCCCCTCACATGCCAGGACACCAACCGGGCACCCTAGGGGGCACTTTTACAAAAAAAAAAAAAAACAAGGTAAAACAGCTCCCAGGTGCATAGCACCCTTCCCTTGGGTGTTGAGTCCCCCAAATCCCCCTCAAAACCCACTGCCCACAAGTCTACACCATTACTATAGCCCTAAGGGGTGAAGGGGGGCACCTACATGTGGGTACAGTGGGTTTGGGAGGCGGTTTGGAGGGCTCCCATTTACCAGCACAAGTGTAACAGGTGGAGGGGGATGGGCCTGGGTCCACCTGCCTGAAGTCCACTGCACCCCCTAATAACTGCTCCAGTGACCTGCATACTGCTGCCAGGGAGGTGGGTATGACATTTGAGGGTGAAAATAAAAAGTTGTGAAACGGCATATTTTGTGGTAGGAGGGGGTTTGTGACCACTGGGGGAGTCAGGGGAGGTCATCCCCGATTCCCTCCAGTGGTCATCTGGTCATTTAGGGCACTTTTTGGGGCCTTATTCGTCGAAAAACCGGGTCCAGGAAAAGTGCCCTAAATTCTCGCTAAAAATGCATATTTTTTTTCCATTATTGGCGAAAGGCGCCCATCTCTGATCGGCCGATAACCACGCCCCAGTTTCGCCTTCACCACGCCTTCGACACGCCCCCATCAACTTTGTCCGCATCCGCGACGGAGTGCAGTTGAAAACGTCCAAATTCGGCTTTCGATTATACCGCTTTATTCGTTTTTGTGAGATAAACATCCATCTCCCGATTTGGGTCACAATATAGGCGTTTTTCTCTTTCGATTATAAGCAGGAAAGTGTCTGTGAGAAAATATGCCCCTTGCTCTCCCCATAAACTCTGCCAGTGGTCTCCTGTCATTTCTTCCTACTACTGCTGCCTGCTGTCCTAACCCAATGTCCCAGCTTACAATGGGGGGAAATATTTGTATTTATTTTTTTGTGAAGAGTGTCAATAGTGCTATTCTCCATTCTTTCTCAGATCAATTCTTGGCCATAGCTCTTTTCAATATCAGAGTGACCATGGGAAAGGAAATTTTAAAGGGTATTTTAAGTTCATGGTATTGCATGTAACCACAATCTCCTTCCTTTTCTCCATTCCCTCCAACCTCCCTCCCCAATAGTGGAGGAGTGGCCTAGTGGTTAGTGCAGTGGACTTTGATCCTGAGAAATTGGGACCAGAGCTGAGAGAGAAGGGAAGGCTGAAGCGCCGAGCATGCTTGCCTTTCACTGCTGCCACCGGGACCCCGAGGTAACATGAGTTTTAAATTCTGGGTGGCACACAGGAAGGCGAGGGCAGAGGACTGTTGTGGGAGAAGAGGTCGGGCTGGGGTTGTGACTGGCACTCGGAAGGGAGGGGGGCCTGGAACTCGGAGGAGAGGGAGGGGTGGAACTCGGAGGAGAGGGAGGGGGCCTGGAACTCAGAGGGAGGGAGGGGACCTGGAATTCGGAGGGAGGGGGCCTGGAACTCAAAGGAGGGAGGGGGGAAAGGAGGGGGAAAGGAGGGGATGGGGGAATGCACCACCTGTTAAAAAAAAAATTCAGCACCCCCAATCATTTTGAAAAGTTGGCTCCTATGGAGACAGATAAGCTGGGGATATAATAAATATAGAGGGTGGAAATGGTTCACTAAAAAAAGGCGTGAAGGGAAATAAGAAACTGGGGGAAGAATAAGTCACAGGTAGGAATAGGAGAACTAGGAAGGTAAGCGCAAGAAGTAAAAAGCTGGTAAGTGGGTGAACAACAGAGACTGAGGATGGGGAGAGGGAGAAGGAGGAATGAAATCTAGCTACAGGCAGGTAAAAAAAAGACTGATGAAAGAAATGGAGAAAAATTAGATCATGAGAAGGATCAGTCATGAGAAGAATGGAAGAAGACAGTGTAAAGCAGAAAATGTAATTATTTATTTATTGGGATTTATTAATCACCTTTATGAAGAGATTCACCCAACAGAATAACAATAGTAAAATGAACAAATATAAACATAAATACAATTAATGAGGTATACTTGGAAATGATGAACTGAAACCTAGTAATAGGACTACTGTGAAAACGGCATCAAAAATATACATGAAAATAAGATCCTGGAAAACCATTTAGGAGAAAAAACAATAAAGATATAATAAAGAGAGACCAGGACCAACCAAGTGGAACACCAAAATGGCCAGACAGCAAAGGTACAAAAACAGCTCATTTTTAATATTTAAAGAAATTAGATATTGGTTTTGAAAATGTGGATTTCTTGTATTTTGTCTTTCTATTTTTTCAGCGTTCCACAACTCACAGTCTGGTCCCTTGGAGTTTCAATCAATTTTTTTGTCTAGTCTAGGTATTTGTTTCTAATCTGTAGTCTTTTATGTTTTTACTAGGTGATTGTGTTTTCCTTTTATAACCAGAGAGAAGGATTCTTTTAGCACATAGACTCTGTGAATGGTTGTTCTTTTCCCAACTGGAAGTATTCCGGTGTTCTAGAATATTTGCAGTGGTGATTTTCATAGGTAGGGTTAGTGTAGTTTGAGTAGGGTTAGTGAAGTTTGAGTGTCTGTTTGCAAGGTCTTGTGTTACTTCTCTGTGTCTGGGAGTGGAGGGAGTTTGTGTTGTTCTCACTGACATGGGAGGGAGGAGGGAAAAGAGAAGGTACACGGGAGGGGCGGGGAGGGAAGAGAGAAGAGAGATGTTGTACCAGTGGGGGGTAATGACTGATAGATTGTAGGGGACCACCAGTACTTTTATCAGCACTTCTACTCTCTATGGTAGACCAAAAGCAGGAAGCCTATCTGGCCTACATCGTTACTGTTCTCTGCTCCTCCTGTTAGCCCATTGGTCAGACTTTCCTTAGCCAGCCAACAGGTTTCAGGGGGAGGCAGGAGCAGTAGCTTAGGGAGACACTGCCAAGGAGGTTTAATAAGACAGGAGCTGGCATGACGTCAAAAGGCTGAAACCGAACCCCCCTCCCCCAGTGCCATATTGGTCAGGACAAAACAATCAATCAGTTGCTGTATCCACGTTATCGTTGTTCATTGTTATTTTATCGCAGTTATAGTTAGAAACATGTCGGTTTGTACAGCATACGGATGTACACAGAGGAGGTATCACAACAGAATAATCTTTCATTGGTTAGAGTAGTAATTTGTCCGAAATCACAATCAGTGTGTTATTTCGAGGGGCACCCTAGCTCTCACCACCCACAGTTCCCTCTAACCCTGGAGCCTTCATCGCATGCAGTTCCCTCTAACCCCAGAGTCCTCACCACCCGCAGTTCCCTCTAACCCTGGAGCTCTCACCGCTGTGTCCCTCAAGTGTAGATGCACCACACATAAACATTTGCTATTGTTTTTACATAGAAATATATTTATTGTCACCATAAGCAAAAATAAAGGCATGTAACGCAGCACTGAAAACCACAATACAGGGGTGTTGATGCCCCTGTATAAGTCGTTGGTGAGGCCCCACCTGGAGTATTGTGTTCAGTTTTGGAGGCCGTATCTTGTTAAGGATGTAAAAAGAATTGAAGCGGTGCAAAGAAAAGCTACGAGAATGGTATGGGATTTGCGTTACAAGACGTATGAGGAGAGACTTGCTGAACTAACCATGTATACTCTGGAGGAAAGGAGAAACAGGGGTGATATGATACAGACGTTCAAATATTTGAAAGGTATTAATCCGCAAACGAACCTTTTTCGGAGATGGGAAGATGGTAGACCGAGAGGACATGAAATGAGATTGAAGGGGGGCAGACTCAAGAAAAATGTCAGGAAGTATTTTTTCACGGAGAGAGTAGTGGATGCTTGGAATGCCCTCCCGCGGGAGGTGGTGGAAATGAAAACAGTAACGGAATTCAAACATGCGTGGGATAAGCATAAAGGAATCCTGTGCTGAAGGAATGGATCCTCAGGAGCTTAGTCAAGATCGGGAGGCGGGGCTGGTGGTTGGGAGGCGGGGACAGTGCTAGGCAGACTTATACGGTCTGTGCCAGAGCTGGTGGTGGGAAGCGGGACTGGTGGTTGGGAAGCGGGGATAGTGCTGGGCAGACTTGTACGGTCTGTGCCAGAGCCGGTGGTTGGGAGGCGGGGCTGGTGGTTGGCAGGCGAGGATAGTGCTGGGCAGACTTATACAGTCTGTGCCAGAGCCGGTGGTTGGGAGGCGGGGCTGGTGGTTGGGAGGCGGGGATAATGTTGGGCAGACTTATACGGTCTGTGCCCTGAAGAGCACAGGTACAAATCAAAGTAGGGTATACCAGTGGTGTACCAAGGGGGGGGCGGGGGGGCGGTCCACCCCGGGTGCACGCCACTGGGGGGTGCCGCGGCGTGCGCCTGCTGCGAGAGTTCGCTAACTTCTCTCGTTCGCTGCAGCTCCCTCTGCCCCGGAACAGGTTACTTCCTGTTCCGGGGCAGAGGGAGCTGCAGCGAACAAGCAAAGTTAGTAAACTAGCAGCAGGCGCGCGCTGCGGCACCCCCCCCCCCCCCCCCAGCGGCATGCACCCGGGGGGTCTTTCACCGGGGGGGGGGTCTGCGCTGCATCGGGGGGCGGGGCGCCGCCTCGGGTGTCCGCCCCCCCTAGGAACGCCACTGGGGTATACACAAAAAGTAGCAAATATGAGTTATCTTGTTGGGCAGACTGGTTGGACCGTGCAGGTCTTTTTCTGCCGTCATCTACTATGTTACTATGTAATACAGCATTGCAAATAACAAAGCAAGCTCTGCAGCACTGACACATAAGTTTTGAATATAACCCTTCCCCTTCACAGACCCCTCGAAAACTCCCGAATCCCCCCCACAATCCCCTCCTAACAGAGAAATGCAAAACCTAGGAGGTTTAATAAAACAATATAAACCTCACAAGTTTGTTATTGTTTTCAATAGCGTTTGCTATTGTTTTGGACAAACCAATATGGCGGCAAGCTCCACCCACTGCCTTCAACCCAGATAATGGGCCAGATAGGCTTATGCCTCTCCTGTCAGTAAACAGGGTTGCCAGATGGGCGGTTTTCCCGCCCAATTGAGCGGTTTTCCGCAACCTGCCCGCAGGAAACTTTTGCCCGCGGCAGGTTGCGGTTTTTTGGGCTTGGTTTTTTTTTTCGTGCGGGTTTTGGGCGGTTTTTCGGCCGGCGTGGGGTGGGGCTAACGGCGACAGAGGCGGGGTTTGGTGACGTATTAGGCAGGGCGAGGTGATGTATTGGGCGGGGCGATGATGGCGGGGGTGGGGCTGATGATGGCGGGGCGGGGTGATGATGGAAGGGGTGGGGCTGATGACGGCAGGGGCGGGGGTGATGACGGAAGGGGCGGGGTTGATGACGGCGGGGGTGGGGGTGATGACGGAAGGGGCGGGGGTGATGACATCGGGGGTGGGGTGTGTGCGGTTTTTGGGCGGGTTTTGGGCTGTTTTGGGTGGGAATTTTTTTTTTTATATGGCAACACTGTCAGTAAACCTCCTTGGACACCACCATTCTTCCTGTTTTCCCTTGCAGCTCTGTATCTTGAAGCTTTCAAATCTGTCTGGACAATGCTGAAACAATATTGGGGATGCTCTGGCACCCCCAGCACCCACAGAGATGGTACCTATGTTATCTTTGCCCAGTTAGATACATGGATGTTGGCACTGACAGCAATGGACTGAATTAGACACAGATATTCAGTTTAGGTGCCTAGACATGACCCAGCACTGAATGTCTGGGTCTAATTCAGCCCGTGGCTGTCAGTGACATTAAAACTGCTGCAGGCTGAATATTGCCCAGAAGTAGTCAACATTACTAAGGTGAGGTAGACTCAAAAGGAAACAATTGCTGATGTTGTTAGGCACAACTGCTGCAGCCAGGATTATAGCAATTATTTTCAGCATCCTCACTCCCATCTGGTGGCTATTTGGTGGTACTTCACTGAATAATTTGCTGATTCTCCTGAGATACTGCTAGGCTCCACTGCACAAACAGGAAGTTGCACTCAGGGGGCAGGATGAGGCAGAGGAAAGGCTCTGGTGCCAGCTGAAGTCAGCATGTGTTTATTGCTGCTGCAGCCAGCAAAAGAGACAAGATTTTTCTTGTCTCACACTTTTATCATGTCTTGTATAGACTATTGTAATACAATTTATGCGAGTCTGCCTAAGACTCAATTGCTTCATTTCATAGCCGCCGAGAGGGGGGTGTAGGAAGCAAAATTCCCCGGGCCCGGACCTCCAGGGAGGGCCCGGCGCAGGGTTCTCTCTCTTTCTCTCCTGCTCCTGACGGGACCCGGGTGATTGCGTCCCGACAGGAGCAGGAGAGAGAAAACTCTGGCACCAGGCCCCCCCTCACGTTGCCTGCCTAGCAGCTACTGGGCCCTCAGGCCGCACATGCTCAGTTTTGAGACTGAGCATGTGTGACCTGAGGAAAGCAGCCACAGGGGCAGGCAATGCTGGGCAAAGGAAGGAGCCACGCTGCCTGCAGCTGGCAGGGCCAGCCAAGGTACTTCGGGCGGGCAGGAGGGAAGAGGGGGTGGTGGCGATGATGATTTGGGGGGGGAGGGAGCGGCAGCGATGACTATTCTGTCCCGGGCCTGGCAGTGGTGGCCCTGCCCCGGGCCCGGCTCAGTCTCTCGGCGGCCCTGCATCATTTACAAACTTTACAAAATTCAGCAGCTAGGATGCTTTATAAATCCAAGTGCAATCCAGTAACACCTCTTTTCAGTGCAATCCAGTAACACCTCTTTTCAGGAATCTGCACTGGTTACCAGTCTTGTATCAGATCTGGTTCAATGTTCTTCTCCACATAAAACATTCTATGCAGGTGAGCCATCCATTCTATCTATGCTTGTTATTCCATATACCCCCCCACCCGTGCTTCGATCTCTGGGTTCTAACCGTTTAGTGTTACCTTCTCTCAGACAAGTTGATTACGAGTTCACCCATGCATCGGCTTTCTTCTTTTTGTCCCCAAGTCTTTGGAACAGTCTTCTCTCGGATATCAGGAATGAACTCTCCCTTCTTAAATTTAAGGCAAAATTGAAAACTTACAATTTTGAGATGGCATAAAAGGCCAGCCTGCCCTGGGGGCTTATTCTGTATCAGATTAAGAGGGCATTTAAAAAAAAACAACAACTTTTCCCCTTCCCTCCCTTTCTTTTTCTCCCTCAGTATATGTGAGTGTACTCTTTCCTGTTGATTATGGTGCTCCTTTCCCTGAAATTTTATTTTAGCATGTGTTAACCGCTTTGATCTTCATTGAAGTAAAGTCGGTATATCCAGTCGTGAATAAAAATAAACAAGTCTGGTCTTAATTGCTGTTCTGAATCTTGAAAGAGACAATTCTGCATTACTATGAACCAGAGGGCTATTCCGCAGCACAGGGGCAAGAACGTAAAAAGTGGTTTTTCTAGTTCTTCTATGTTTTACAGGCCTAGAACCTTGCGAAAACCATGTAATGATCATTTAGCAAGCATAACGTGCGTGAGGGGGAGTAGGGGATAGTGAGGGAGGCAAGATAGGGTGGAAGACCAAGACGAAAGCCAACCGAAGAACCTTATATGGAACCCGAAAGGCAACAGGTAACCAATGATGGTCTTTGAAAAGGTGAGAAACCTGATCATACTTACTGGAATGGAAAGGACCCTAATGGCCGTATTCTGCAGACTGAAGTTTTTTTGTAATTACTTGGGTGGCACCAGAAAAGATGGAGGGGCATAATCGAAAGGGGTGCCCACGTTTCCTGAGGACGTCCATCTTTTGTTTCGATAATACAATCAGGGACGCCCAAATATGGAAATTTAAGTCAACCTTAGAGATGGTCGTCCCAATTTTCGGCCATAATGGAAACCAAGGACGCCCATCTCAGAAACAACCAAATCCAAGCCATTTGGTCGTGGGAGGAGCCAGTACTTGTAGTGCACTGGTCCCCCTGACATGCCAGGACGCCAACCGGGCACCCTAGGGGGCACTGCAGTGGACTCCACAAATTGCTCCCAGGTGCATAGCTCCCTTACCTTGTGTGCTGAGCCCCCCAAAACCCACTCCCCGCAACTGTACACCACTACCAAAGCCCTAAGGGGTGAAGGGGGCACCTACATGTGGGTACAGTGGGTTTCTGATGGGTTTTGAAGGGCTCACATTTACCACCTCAAGTGCAACAGGTAGGGAGGGGGATGGGCCTGGGTCCGCCTGCCTGAACTGCACTGCACCCAATAAAACTGCTCCAGGGACCTGCATACTGCTGTGGAGCTAGGTATGACATTTGAGGCTGGCATAGAGGCTGGCAAAAAATATTTTAAAAGGTTTTTTTTAGGGTGGGAGGGGGTCGGTAAATGTCAGTAGCAAATAGTCTGTCTCTAATATTTTGCTGAGTTATGAAGATATATAATGGTGTCGCTATAGACATTGAGCTCTACTCCCTTCATTCGTAGTGAGTCTATGATTATAGTATATAGGCAGGTTAAGAGCTAGAATATGTATGCATTACAAATTAAAATTTATTTTCTCCTGTTTTGATTCAGGTCATCATCCGCTAGAATCATTTAGCTTGTCCTGTTTTTTAACCTTATGCTTGAGAAGATATTAATTTTCATTGTCCTGTACATGTGAGTTTATCTTCTTATATCTACTATAATAAAACTCACCCTCAACGTTCTGAGGACACTGACATCAGTGAAGCCAAGCCCTGACTTCCTTCAAAAAGGTTTGAAGGTTCGTGGTGGTGAAGCCACCAAAATCGCTCCGGGCCCCGCCCTTGAGGGCGGAGCAATGGCAGAACAACGAAGGGGTTGGCAGGGAGGGAGGCAGGGAGGCGGGGGGTTGGAAATCGCTCCGGGCCCCGCCCTCACGTCAAACATCATGACGTTGGGGGCGGAGCAATGGCAGAACAACGAAGGGGTTGGCAGGGAGGGAGGCAGGGAGGCGGGGGGGTGGGAAATCACTCCGAGCCCCGTCCTCGCGTCAAACGTCATGACATTGGGGGCGGAGCAATGGCAGAACAATGAAGGGGTTGGCCAGGGGGGGAGGGGGGGTGTTGGCGACGAAAACCTTGCTAGCGCCCATTTCATTTGCTCTGAAATGGGCCTCTTTTACTAGTTTTTTACATATTTGTTTATTTTATTATTTTTTCTAATCACTTATCTATTATCTATCAAATTTTTCTTTTCAGTTATATTTTTACTGGTATGCATATTCATAGACATTGACAATAAGGAGCATTGAGTAGGTGGGTGTCCTATCTGTTACTATTTCAAATTTACATGTTTGTATAACATATGTTTGTTTTTGAGACTCTAATTATATTTTGTATGACAATATATCAGGTATATATTTGGTATGTTTTTGCTATACAAATTCTGTGTATATGTTATTTGTTATTATAATTTATTTTATATATTTTATATTTTTTAATATCTTCTATATATATATTTTAGTGTGGTTATTATTCATTATAATACAATTATAATAATTCTATATGTGGTTGTTGTATATTTTTATGTGGGTGTTTTATCTGCTACAATTTAAAGACAATTTTAACATGAAAAATTGCTTTGAAATTTTGATATAGGTATGTTTTTATATTTATGTTTTTTATATAAAGATTTTTTAATATATTTTTTATATTAGCCAAAGCCATGGTGTATTATGTTTCCAGCCGAGTTTTGATATGTTATTTATGTTTTTGATGTATATATATATATCTGTTGTTTATCTGTTTGATTTTGTTATGTTTCTATTGTACCGATATTTATATATTTATTTATTTGTTGTTTTATTTATTCTCTATAGCCCCTGACGCAGCCCTGCTGGGCGAAATATGGCCTGTGTCAGGCTTAGTCTTAATTAAAGGTGTTTATCTAATAAACATAGTAACATAGTAGATGACCTGCATGGTCCATCCAGTCTGCCCAACAAGATAAACTCATATGTGTTACTTTTTGTGTATACCTTACCTTGATTTGTACCTGTCCTTTTCAGGGCACAGACCGTGTAAGTCTGCCCAGCACTATCCCCACCTCCCAACCACCAGTCCCGCCTCCCACCACCGGCTCTGGCACAGACCATATAAGTCTGCCCAGCACCATCCCTGCCTCCCGCCACCGGCTCTGCCACCCAATCTCGGCTAAGCTCCTTAGGATCCATTCCTTCTGAACAGGATTCCTTTATGTTTATCCCACGCCTGCTTGAATTCTGTTACCGCTTTCATTTCCACCACCTCCCGTGGGAGGGCATTCCAAGCATCCACTACTCTCTCCGTGAAAAAATACTTCCTGACATTTTTCTTGAGTCTGCCCCCTTCAATCTCATTTCATGTCCTCTCATTCTACCTCCTTCGCATCTCCGGAAAAGGTTCGTTTACAGATTAATACTTTTCAAATATTTGAACGTCTGTATCATATCACCCCAGTTTCTCCTTTCTTCCAGAGTATACATGTTTAGGTCATCAAGTCTCTCCTCATACGTCTTGTAACGCAAATCCCTTACCATTCTCGTAGCTTTTCTTTGCACCGCTTCAATTCATTTTACATCCTTCGCAAGGTACGGCCTCCAAAACTGAACACAATACTCTAGGTGGGGCCTCACCAACGACTTATACAGGGGCATCAACACCCCCTTTCTTCTGCTGGTCACACCTCTCTCTATACAGCCTAACAACCTTCTAGCTACCACCACCGCCTTGTCACACTGTTTCGTCGCCTTCAGATCCTCAGATACTATCACCCCAAGATCCCTCTCCCCGTCCGTTCCTATCAGACTCTCCCCGCCTAACACATATGTCTCCCGAGGATTTCTATTCCCTAAGTGCATCACTTTGCATTTCTTTGCATTGAATTTTAATTGCCAAACCTTAGACCATTCTTCTAGCTTCCTCAGATCCTTTTTCATGTTTTCCACTCCCTCCCAGGTGTCCACTCTGTTACAGATATTAGTATCATCCGCAAATAGGCAAACTTTACCTTCTAACCCTTCGGCAATGTCACTCACAAATATATTGAACAGAATCGGTCCCAGCACCGATCCTTGAGGCACACCACTACTCACCTTTCCCTCCTCCGAGCGAATTCCATTCACCACCACCCTCTGGCTTCTTTCTTTAATTTCCACTGATCTGCTTTGCTGTTTTCCAGAGACTTACAGTAAATACACCATTTGGATAGTTTTTAGGCTTGAAGGCAGTATATAAGAAATTAAATATAAAAAAATAGCATTGTACAATCTGCACAGATGAGATCTACAGGAAGCAGTGACTTCACACCTTGCCTGCCTTTCTCTTCCATGGTGCTGCCGTAGCGGAGAAATTAAATGAATTCTTTGCTTCGGTCTTCACCGAGGAGGATTTGGGGGGGACACCGGTGCCGGAAAGAATATTTGAAGCGGGGGAGTCAGAGAAACTAAACAAATTCTCTGTAACCTTGGAGGATGTAATGGGTCAGTTCAGCAAGCTGAAGAGTAGTAAATCACCGGGACCTGATGGTATTCATCCCAGAGTATTAATAGAACTAAAAAATGAACTTGCGGAGCTACTGTTAGAAATATGCAATCTGTCCCTAAAATCGAGTGTAGTACCGGAAGACTGGAGGGTAGCCAATGTTACTCCGATTTTTAAGAAGGGTTCCAGAGGAGATCCGGGAAATTATAGACCGGTGAGTCTGACGTCGGTGCCGGGCAAGATGGTGGAGGCTATTATTAAGAATAAAATTGCAGAGCATATACAAAAACATGGACTGATGAGACAAAGTCAGCACGGATTTAGTGAAGGGAAGTCTTGCCTCACCAATCTAATGCATTTTTTTGAGGGGGTAAGCAAACATGTGGACAATGGGGAGCCGGTTGATATTGTATATCTGGATTTTCAGAAGGCGTTTGACAAAGTGCCGCACGAAAGACTCCTGAAGAAATTGCAGAGTCATGGAATCGGAGGTAGGGTATTATTATGGATTAAGAACTGGTTGAAAGATAGGAAGCAGAGAGTAGGATTGCGTGGCCAGTATTCTCAGTGGAGGAGGGTAGTTAGTGGGGTCCCGCAGGGGTCTGTGCTGGGTCCGTTGCTTTTTAATGTATTTATAAATGACCTAGAGATGGGAATAACTAGTGAGGTAATTAAATTCGCCGATGACACAAAATTATTCAGGGTCGTCAAGTCGCAGGAGGAATGTGAACGATTACAGGAGGACCTTGCGAGACTGGGAGAATGGGCGTGCAAGTGGCAGATGAAGTTCAATGTTGACAAGTGCAAAGTGATGCATGTGGGTAAGAGGAACCCGAATTATAGCTACGTCTTGCAAGGTTCCGCGTTAGGAGTTACGGATCAAGAAAGGGATCTGGGTGTCGTCGTCGATGATACGCTGAAACCTTCTGCTCAGTGTGCTGCTGCGGCTAGGAAAGCGAATAGAATGTTGGGTGTTATTAGGAAGGGTATGGAGTCCAGGTGTGCGGATGTTATAATGCCGTTGTATCGCTCCATGGTGCGACCGCACCTGGAGTATTGTGTTCAGTACTGGTCTCCGTATCTCAAAAAAGATATAGTAGAATTGGAAAAGGTACAGCGAAGGGCGACGAAAATGATAGTGGGGATGGGACGACTTTCCTATGAAGAGAGGCTGAGAAGGCTAGGGCTTTTCAGCTTGGAGAAGAGACGGCTGAGGGGAGATATGATAGAAGTGTATAAAATAATGAGTGGAATGGATCGGGTGGATGTGAAGCGACTGTTCACGCTATCCAAAAATACTAGGACTAGAGGGCATGAGTTGAAGCTACAGTGTGGTAAATTTAAAACGAATCGGAGAAAATTTTTCTTCACCCAACGTGTAATTAGACTCTGGAATTCGTTGCCGGAGAACGTGGTACGGGCGGTTAGCTTGACGGAGTTTAAAAAGGGGTTAGATAGATTCCTAAAGGACAAGTCCATAGACCGCTATTAAATGGACTTGGAAAAATTCCGCATTTTTAGGTATAACTTGTCTGGAATGTTTTTACGTTTGGGGAGCGTGCCAGGTGCCCTTGACCTGGATTGGCCACTGTCGGTGACAGGATGCTGGGCTAGATGGACCTTTGGTCTTTCCCAGTATGGCACTACTTATGTACTTATGTACTTCCTTCCTCATCCCTGCTCTTGGCAGATGCTGACAGAGACAACTCTGCTAGAAACAACATCTGTTTATTAGAGTCCTGTCTGTTGTCATGAAGATAGATGGCGCCTGTTCAGGCTTCCATCATAACTGTGCTGTTGCTGCCTCCGTTCATTTTCTGCCAGGATCCCTTGACTTTTGACTGGATTGAAGGATGATCTGGCACTATAAAGGCATCTTACCAATTATATCTTCTCACTCACGCAAGTGCCACGGAGCAGACAAAACTCTGGTGCCTCTGGCTGTTTGCTGAAGCACATGGCCACTAGAGCAGGGGTGGACCAAATGCTTTTACACAGGGCCACTTTTGAGGCTCTTGTCTGCACCACAGGTCTGACCATTGTCAGAGACCATTGTCAGAGCTTCAGTCAAGAAGTAGGAAACTCCCTCTTAGTACACTGATCAAGCTGTTACCCCCTAAAAATATAAAACAACTTAAAACCCCAGACTACATGATAATAAAAAAAAAACATATGTGGCCTGAGAGTATAAGTTATAAAAAATACTGACCACTCTCCTCTCCCCAGCCAGACTCAGCAACCCTCCTCCCTAACCTCTGTTTTCTCCAATCAAGACCCCCATGCTCTCCTTAGGCAGATGCCACCATCTTCTGTCACCAGTACTTTCCCACATCAGACCTCAGAGTGTCCCCTCCCTCACCCCAGTACTCCAGCCATATTACCAGACATGCCAAGACACACTCATTTGCTGCCCTTCTCTAGCTCACACACCAAAGTGCCTTCCCTCTAGCACTGGCTCCTCTCCTCTACCCCAAGCCCCCGGTTCAGCATCTCTGACCCACTTCCCTCCCCCACTCCCCCGGTTCTGCAACTGTCACTTGTTTTCCCCGGGGTACTTCAAACGTGCCCTCGATCCTCGCTAGCTCCAGCACCAGCAATCGCAGCGCTGAAAGCAGGTTGCCTGTGGAAAGTCTGTGTAGCCTTCCCCTCTATCTGTCCTGCCTCCTCTGATTCTACTTCCTGTTTCTGGACTGGCAGAGGGAAGGCCCTGCGAACCACTCAAATGCAGCCTGTTTTCAGCATTGAGGCTGCTGCTGTTTCCAGTGCCAGTGAGGATCGAGGGCATGTTTAAAGGACTTTGAGGGGGAGGGAGGAGGGAGAGCGAGTGACAGATGCTGAACCAGGGAGGAGGGAGGGAATTGGGCCAGAGAAGCTGAATTAGGGGTGGGGGGGAAGAGGAGGGAAGTGAGTGAGAGATGCCAAATCAAGGGAGGGGGAGGAGGAGGGAAGCAAGTGAGAGTTGCCATACCACACAGGAGGGGGGAGAGCTAAATGATGCAGGACCTGGCAAGAGGGAGAGATATTGGAACTGAGGGAGGGAGGAAGGAAGGAAATGATGCCGGGACCTGTGGGGGAGGAAGGAAAAGGGAGAGATACTGGACCTGCAGTTAGGTGGGGGGGAGAGGGATGAGAAAGAGGAGGGAGGGGAGAGATGCTGGACATGGGGAGGGATAGGGACACAGAAAGTGGATACTGGAGATGTTGGAGGGGATAAGGACACAGAGGGGTGATGCCAGACAGGTGGGGGGCAGGGATAGGGACCCAGAAGAGTAATACTGGACATGGCAAGAATATGGACTCAGAGAAGAGGGAGAATAGGAGCAGAGATATAGGAAAAATACTAGACAGGGTGGATAGTGACACAGAAGAAAGGTGGATGGTGGATATAGAGAGAAGAAATGCCAAATGGACAAAAGAGTTTAAGAGAAGACAGAGAAAGCAGAAACCAAAGACTGGGATCAACACAATTGGAAAAATAAAATGACCAGAGAACAAAGATAGAAAAAGGAATTTCATTTTCTAGTTATTGATTAGAATATGTCAGTTTTTGGAAGGGGTACTTTTTCCAGAGCTGTTTTTAGACATGGCTGGTGCCCACAAGAATAACCTTCAGTATAGTGATGGTAAATCTCCAGCTTTGTATTGGGCCACCCTTGGCATGTCGATGCTAAGATCTCCCCCCCCCCCCCCTTACTTCTGAGAGTTGTTCCCCTTTAGTATGATCAGCTACCATAACCTTTTATGTTTATTTAATTGTGTTTGATATACCACCATTCACAGCAAGAAACAAAGCGGTTTACAAAACTAATAAAAGTACAAGCAACCAGAACTCCATTTATTGGCAGGAAAGCACAGAATAAGTAGAAAAAGACAACAAGGAAGCAGACTAGACTATGCACAGAAAAAATATGAGGCAAGCCAGGATACTCCATACTCCCCACCAGTCTCATGACCTAGGGAAAGCAAAGGAAAAGAGATGCATTTTGAAACTTTTGGTAGGAAAGCTTGGAGCTCAATGGGCGAGGAAGTGTATTCCACAGAGATGGGGTGGTGAAGACACCCCTCCCCCCTTGCGATTTAGACAAACTGTAGAGAAAACTGCCTCAAATCTGAGTTTTGAAAATTGCAACTTGGATGTGTTCCCATGAAAAACATTCATCTTACACTTTGTGCCGTGAGACTTTTTCTCTTTTGAAAATGAGCACCATAGGCCCTTATTTTAGAAGCTCTAGTCATGTTTTGGTTGTTGAAAACCAGCATTTAGATTTATATATATATATATTGCACAGAAAAAAATCCTGATTTTATAAATCCACGATATGGATATCTAAAACTGTAGAACTTCCGTATGGCAACGGGAAATGGTCTGGGTGTGTTTTGGGCAGGACTAGGGAGGGGCCAAAATATGAATGTCTAGTTCCAATTTCAGAAGGGGAAGGGAATGTATAAGTCTCTGGTGAGACTTCATTTAGAGTACTGTGTATGAAAGATTGCACCTTCAGAAAGATATAAACAGGATGGAGTCGGTCCAGAGGGTGGCTACTAAAATGGTCAGTGGTCTTCGTCATAAAGTGTACAGGGCCAGACTTAAAGATCTCAATATGTATACTTTGGAAGAAAGATGGAGAAACAAGATATGATAGAGACATTTAAAGACCTCCATGCATAAATACACAGGAGGAGAGTCTCTTTCAAGCAAAAGGAAATTCTGGAATGAGGGAGCATAAGATGAAGGTGAAAGGGGAGAAACTTAGAAATAATCTAAGGAAATGGGTTTTGGATGTGTGGATGTGTGGACTGACCTACCGGTGGAGGTGATGAAGATGAAGACTGTATCTGAATTCAAAAACGTTTGAGACAAGCACATAGGATCTCTATGGGACAGGAAGAAATAGTAGATGGGCAGATTGGATAGGCCATATGGTATTTATCTGCCATCATTTCTATGTTTCTGTGTTTAAGTAATTCAGGGCCTATTGAGTAAATCTACCATACCATAATAGCATTAACACCCAGAACTCACTTCGCAAGGATCTTCCCTATGAAACGGCAGTGCTATAAATATAGTAATGTGCCCCTGAATACCATTATACCTAGAATGCAGGTGTACTGGTCCAGTCCCTATACAGAACCTGTATGATTACAAAATGCCTCACCTCAGTCACACATGCAATACAGACAGACCCTCAGCAAATACAGAATAAGTGACCACAAAATAGAATATGTAAACAAAATTTAAAATGGCAACTCCAAGAAGTCAGACTCTACATTCATTGCAACCCCATAGAAATAGATGTAGAGGCCATATTGCCTTTATAATTTCAGTTGACTTAACTGCTGCCTTCAATCTAATTGATCACGCCCTTCTTCTCTCTTGTCTACGATCTACTGGTATCATGGGTACCGTCTACCATTGGTTCTATTCTTTTTTAGTTGACAGGTCATTCTCAGTTCATCTCTTCTCCTCTTCCTCCCCTCTTTCTTGTGGTGTCCCTCAGGGGTCAGTTCTGGCCCCACTAATTTTTAACATTTTCCTGAGCCCACTTACCACATTGATACAAGACCACAGAATCAGTGCCTATTACTATGCCGATGATGTGTTACTTATCACCTACTCTGACTCTCTTTATCCTAATGTTACTAATGTCCAACGTTGTCTAAATAATGATTGTCTGAAAGCCAAGTATAACATGATTTTCTTCTCAGTCCTGCTAAGACAGTTGCCATGTGGATAACTAGTAATTCACCTTGTCCTTCTCTTCAAGCCTTCATTGGCATTACCCCTATCACTATGGTTTCTTCATTCAAATATTTGGGAATCCATCTTGATCATGATCTGCCATTCAAAACTCAAATTTCCTCCCTTGCTAAACTTGCTTTTTTTGTCCTGCATCAATTTCACACAGTACGTACCTATCTCAATTCCTCATCTCAGCTGACTCTTCTATATGCATTAATCATTTCACGACTTGATTACTGTAATACAATCTAGGTTGGTTTACCTCACTACTTTATTAAACGCATTGAGGGGTCCTTTTACAAAGGTGCACTAGCATTTTTAGCCCATGCTAAAAATAAGCACACGCAAAATGCTAGAGATGCCCATTTATTTGTATGGGCTTCTCTAGTGTTTAGTGCATGCAAATCATTAGCTTGCACTAAAAATGCTAGCACACCGTTGTAAAACGATCTATGAATATCCAGTTTTGTGTAGCCGGATAAATGCATAGCCGGTTAAGACCAATATTTAGTACTTAACCGTCTATTGTTTACCACACAAAGATAGGACTGACTTTTATGTGGTTCCATTTATGCAGTTTTTATTTGTTTATTTATGCATTCTTGTATCCCACTGTTATCCAAAAACATATTTCGGTTCAAAGTGGCTTATAAATTACATTCTGGTTAGCAGTTACAGTAATTGTTTATATTTACAGTTTAGATGTGACTTATATTGATGGTTTACAAGTGCAGTTTATATTTCGGTTGGGGATTTAAGTGATGGTTTATGATTAGTAATCAGAATAGACATTAATGGTTAAATTATTTGTTGTAGAATTTTTTTAAAAGGTATGTTTTCAGTTCTTTTCTGAATTGTAGCCGGTTCGTTATGCTTCTTGTGATCTTTGGTATTGAGTTTCACCATTTGGAACCCAGGTAGTTAAGTCTGGCCATGTACATGGATTTGTATGCTAGGTTTCTGCAAGTTGGTATGTGGAGAAGTCGGTAGCTTCTGGTTTTCGGACTTGCGTTTCTTGGTGATAGTTCTATCAAGTCTAGAATGTACTCTGGCGACATACCGAATAGTGCTGTGTAGAAGATGAGGTCGCTTTAAAGAACAGTTTTGGGTGGCTCTTTCATATTTTGACTTCTTGAAGATTAGCCTTGCTGACATGTTTTGGACGGTATGTAGTGATTTCAGAGTGCTTTCCTTGCAACCAACATATACTGCATTGCAGTAGTCTAGTTGTGATAGTATCGTCGATTGTACTATTAACCTGAATGATTGTCTTGGAAAATAGTCTCTGATTCTTCTCAGTTTCCATAGTGTTCTAAAGCATTGTGTAGTTACTGCCGATATTTGGCTATCTAGTGTTAGATGTTTTTCGAGAATGATTCCTAGTATTTTTACCTGTGTTTCAATTTGGTATGGTTTGTGGTTGATTGTGAAGTTTTGGTGGGCTGTAGGGTAGTGCAGGCTTGACAGAACCAGTAATTTGGTTTTGTCTCTGTTTAATTAGAGTTTGAAAGTTTCTGCCCAGTTTTCCATGATGTCCAGTCCTGTTTTGACTCTGTTCATTATTTCTGTGATATTCTTGTTGAAAGGTATGTCAATAGAGACATCATCTGCATAGATGAATGGGTTGAAGCCCATTTTATCCAGTGTTTTTCTTAGTGGAGCCATCATTACATTGAACAGTGTTGATGATATAGGAGAACCCTGCAGTACTCCACACATAGTAACATAACATAGAGGGGAATAATCGAACGTCGCCGGCCAAATAGATCACCGGCGATCTATGTTGGCGGCGGCGCTACAGCTGGTCGGAACCGTATTATCGAAAAAGATGGCCGGCCATCTCTTTTTTTCGATAATACGGTTTAGTCCGGCCAAATGCTGTGGAGTTCACCAGGTTTGAGATGGCTGGGTTTGTTTTTCAGCGATAATGGAAAGTTATGTCAGCCATCTCAAACCCTGGCCGAATTCAAGGCATTTGGCCATGGGAGGAGCCAGCATTTTTAGTGCACTGGCCCCCCTGACATGCCAGGACACCAACCAGCCACCCTAGGGGTCACTGTGCTGGACTTCAGAAAAGCTCCCACGTGCATAGCTCCCTTACTTTGGGAGCTGAGCCCCCCAAACCCCCCCAAACCCACTACCCACAAATGTACTGCACCCACTAAAATTGTTCCAGGGACCTGCATACAGCCTCTAGGACTTATTGCTGCTGTATAACTTTGGCACACCAGTTCACACCTGAAGACTAATCTCTCTGAAAAACTCCTTTCTTGAAATAACCACGTTTACTCACAGTTAACTGCAGATCAGAGGTTGTGCCCCACTGGCAAAGAGTCCCCAGGTACTAAGATTAGCAGTAGGTCAGAGCTGGCACAATGGTGTACAATGTCCTCTTTCAGCACCATGCAAGGTAAGAACTACGTTCTCTAACGTGGGTAACACAGGAAAGGGAACTAAAACTGGCTTACAAAAATGGCCACTACCGCATGGACTACAACAGGAAACAAAACAGGGCACACTCTGACCCAGTTAGCAGGGGGGAAAAGCACCATGGGAGTAGAGCCCAGTACCCTACACCCACCACAATGCATTGCTAATGTGACTCTGCAGGGCACCTAACAGAAAAGGTGTCACACTCACCCGAGAGCCACATCACAACCAGGGAAAGGCTGTCGGAGGATTCAACACATTCTGCTGTCATGGAGGTGGGTATGGTATTTGAGGCTGGCATACAGGCTGGCAAAAAAGGTTTTTAGTTTTATTTTTTTAGTTTGGAAGGGGATTGGTGACCACTGGGGGAGTATGGGGAGGTCATCCCCCATTCCCTCCAGTGGTCATCTGGTCAGTTGGGGCACCTTTTTGAGGCTTGGTCGTGAAAATAAAAGGACCAAGTAAAGCCGGCGAAATACTGCTTAACGCCGCTTTTTTTTCCATTATCGGCGAAAGCCGGCCATCTGGTAGTCACGCCCATGCCTGCCCGTGCCCCACCTTCGCTAATCTACCGACACGCCCCCTTAAACTTTCGCCGGCAAAGCAACGGGAAAGCGGCAATGCAGTCAAAAATGCCGCTTTCGATTATACCAATTTCGCCACTTTTAAAAAATCGCCGGCCATCTCCCGATTTGTGTTGGAAGATGGCCGGCGATCACTTTCGATTATAAGCTGGATAGTAACATAGTAGATGACGGCAGAAAAAGACCTACACGGTCCATCCAGTCTGCCCAGCAAGACAAACTCATATGTGCTACTTTTTGTGAATATCTTACCTTGATTAGTAACTGTCATTTTCAGGGCACAGACCGTACAAGTCTGCCCAGCACTATCCCCGCCTCCCAACCACCAGCCCCGCAACTCGGATGTTGACAGTTGGTTGGACATCTTAACAATATAGGATCTGTTCTTTAGGAAGCCAATGAACCATGCGGCCACTGTACTGTTGATTCCTATGTAATCGAGCAGAGTCATCAGTGTTTCGTGGTCTACTAGGTCGAACACACTTGGCATGTCAAGTTGCATTAATAGCATGTTCTGAGCTTAGCTTATTAAGCTTCTGAACTTCGTTATCAGAGTGGCTAGGACCATTTCAGTGCTGTATTGTGGTCTGAAGCCTGATTGGAATTTATATAGGATTGAGAATTTGTTAGGTATTCCTTTAGTTCTTGTGTTACTAATCCCTCCATCGTTTTGGTCAGTAGTGGTATTGAGGCCACTTGTCTATAGTTTATGATATTGCTGATCTTATTAGTTGTGTTCTTGGGGGATTAGGGTGAGTATGATTTTGCCTTTATCTTTGAGGAATTTCCTTTTGTTAGTATATATGTGATATGTTTGGTGATGCATTCGATGAAACATTCTGGTGGGTTTTTCATCAAATAGTTTGGGCATTTGTCTAGCATACAGTTCACATGTGCATATTTTGTCATTAGTGCCTTTACTGTGCTCATTTTGAGTGGTTCAAATGTGGTCCAGATTCTGTCTGCGATGGTGCGTAGGGGTAGTTATTTTGCAGTCTTGTGGGAAGTCATTGATGGGCATTTGCAGTGTTGCGAGTTTGCATCTTGTTTTTGTTATTTTTTGTTTGAAATATTGAGCTAGTTCGTTCCCAGTGGGTGGTGTTTCAGTTGATGCCATGGTAACCTGGCCGGTTAAATTCTTAACAGGCCAAGTGCTGACTCTGCCTCTGGAACGTCCCCAAAATAGTCAGTTTTCAGTTTAGCGCTGACCAGTTAGTTTCAGCGGTAATAACCAGTTACGTGCCGCTGAAAATTAGCAGAGAGCCCTAAACAGGCAATTTAACCAGGAGCCATTCCTGGCTAGTTAAATCGGTTTGAGTATCGACCCCTTTTGTATGTAAAATAAGCTGAGAAATCTGTGTAGTCTCGGGGGTAATTTTTAAAAGGCAAAGTATGGGACTTCCGGTGACGTCATGAGCTCGAGTGCAGCTCGATACTGAAGCTCCGAGCCTAATCCCCCTTAAACCACCGCAATCCACAATAAAAATCAAAGCAAGGTACTTACTTTATATGGAAAAATACTTAACAAGTTCGCCCACAAATATGGCGCAAAAAACGCTGAAAAAAGATAGAAGCAAAGCGAGTAGCGGCGACACTAAGACGCTGGAGGAAACCGCGCCAATAGGGCCTATATTTACAGAGGCTCAGCTCCACCAACTGACGCAAGCGACCGAGAGGGCCTGGGAACCCAAATGGATAAGCCTGAATAGCAAACTGGAGGCATATCAGACGACCCTGGACGGGTTCAGTATCCGGCTTGGAGATTTAGAGACGAGGGTCTCGGCAACGGAGGATGACACGCGAGGATATGGCCCCGATATCGCAGAATTAAGGCAACAAGTGGTGGAGCAGCGCAACCTCCTAGATGAATATGAAAACAGAGCAAGAAGGAATAACATACGCATTATTGGACTAGATGAATCTGTCCCGGAGCGCAACCTTGAAACATGGTTGGAAACTTGGCTATCTAAAGAGCTGGCGCTCACGGACACGATGGGCCCAATGGTCATCGAAAGAGCACACCGCATGGGCAGGAAAATGGAGAATAGAAATAGGCCACGTGCAGTCATAGCGAAGATAATGAACTACCGACATAAAGTAGAGATAATGCAAGGCTTCAAAATTAAAAGGGACTCGCTACAGTATAACCAGAGGAATATTTTGATATTTCAAGATTACTCTACTGCTGTCCAAGAAAAAAGAAAACAATACCATCCGCTTTGCTCAGAACTGGCACAGAAAAAAATTCGATTTCGACTACAATACCCAGCTCAATTAAGAATATATATACAGGAGAAATGGCAGCATTTTTCAACGGCAACTGAAGCCAGGAAACATTTAACGGACAATAAAATCTTGGAGGCAGTTTAAGTTAGCCATTTGGCACAACTGAAATAATATACAAATCACAGCAAGTATTACTGAATATGTGGATAGCAAGATTATTGTTTATTGTTTAAAAATGTTGGGGAATCGGGAGCTCCAGGTGATCACCGAAGTCACAGGACATCCACCTGGAATATCCAGGTGGATGTACAAAGGTCACATGCGTGGATGGGATGGTAGGGAGAGGGGGGGGATTAGGGAAGAAGAACCTACTCTAAATATGGTAAATAAGGGACAAAAGACAGAACTCTTCAGAAATATTGAGGTTATGGTAAAACATGGAAATATGTTGATCAAGATATATGCAAGGTCCCTAGCGGGCACAAATGTTATGGGTTATAAGCGTAAAAATATGTGTATAGCCATGCAACAATGCCAATTAGAATTATAACATGGAATGTAGGGGGCATAACATCCCCTATAAAACGGAACAAAATACTCACAGCCCTCAAGCGACACCGGGCAGATATAGCCTGCATACAGGAAACCAGATTAAATGATATAGAACATTCTAAATTACAAAGATTATGGGTTGGAGAATGCTATGCGGTGAATGCCCAGGGGCGGAGGGGAGGAATTGCGGTCCTAATTCGTAAAGGGTTGGCCTGTAAAGTAACAGTGGTAGAAAAAGAGAAACAAGGTCGATATATAACACTACGAGTATGGCTACAAGGGTTTGAATTTTACTTGATTGGGGTATATGGGCCTAATGAATATGATAAAGAATTTTACCGGACGCTGGGAAGTAAATGTCTCCAATACCAACAGGGTAGGATTTTAATACTTGGGGACCTCAACTTAGTTCTTAACCCAAGAGAGGACACCACTAATCCGCAGTCGGCACACTACTCCGGACAACGAGCAGGAGAGCTGCCAATGTTGTTAAAGACGTTAGACCTGGTGGATGTGTGGAGAACACTACACCCTGGGGAACGTGATTATACACATAGATCAAGGGCCCATGACACACAATCGAGATTGGATTATATTCTCTTAGGTCGTACTATGTTCCACCAGGTGAGGGGGGCAACCATAGGACCGGAGGAGATCTCTGACCATACTCCGGTATGGATGGATTTAGAGTTACCAGATGACAGGCCGAGAGGGGCAGGGTGGAGATACCCGGCATATTTAGACGGAGACCCTCAATTTCAAAAATATCTACTGGATAAATGGGGAGACTACTCATTTCATAATAAAGAACATGCAGAGACAGACCCAATCTTGTTTTGGTCCGCACTAAAGGCGGTTCTTAGAGGGAATATTATTGCATATTGTAGTACCCAAAAGAAACGCCGAATGGCAACAATATTACAACTGGAAAAACAGCTCTCCAAAGCTAAGCGCATGCACATTTCAAGACCCTCCCAGGTCACATTGGAACATTTAAAGACCATACAGGTCACACTTAATACTCTGCTCCATGAAAAAGAACAAAGATCAGCAGTGTATTATAAATATAAATTACACAGATTTGGGAACAAAGCGGGACGCTTACTGAGTAAAGTCATAAAACGTTGGGGGGGCTCCCGGACGGTGGCGGCCCTGAAAGATGAGCAGGGTAGGCTTAGAGTAACACAAAGTGAAATTGGGAGAATCTTTACTACACACTTTACACAACTGTACACACCAGGAAACCAAGTAAATAAGCAAGTGATACAAGACTACTTAACTCAGGCGGGTCTGCCCATTATAACACCTGAAGACTTAGCTATACTCAATGCTCCATTAACCCTAACGGAACTCCAACAGGCTATAAAAAAATTGAAAAACCGAACGGCACCAGGGCCAGATGGATATACTGGGGAATTCTATAAAATCTTACCCCTAGAAGGCCAAAAGACACTGTTGGAGTACTACGAAGAGGTGATCAATGCAGGGACATTTCCCAAATATGCAAATACAGCTTTAATTACTTTAATCCCTAAACCAAAGAAATCGCTGGCTAAAGCAGAAGATTATCGCCCAATATCCCTCATAAACGTTGACATTAAATTACTGGCAGGAATGTTGGCAGACCGAATGGCAAAATGCCTCCCTAACCTAATAAGTCCGGAACAAGTTGGATTTGTTAGAAATAGACAAGCCACACACAATGTCCGGCGGTTGTTATTGGCTATAGCGTCATGTCAGGGGCAGGAAACGCCAGCGGTAATAATGAGTGCAGATGCAGAAAAGGCATTCGATAGGGTGGGGTGGGACTATCTCTTCCAGACTATGAGGACGATGGGGATTGAGGGCTGGTTCATGCAAGCAATAGAAACACTATATTGTAACCCGGGGGCGAGTATTATTGTCAATGGTATAAAAGAGACTGAATTTAAAATAATGAGGGGAACTAGACAGGGGTGCCCATTATCCCCTGCCCTTTTTGTGATATCATTGGAGCCGCTGTTACATATATTAAGAAAACAGACAAGCATCACGGGAGTACAGATAGCAGGTCAACATATAAAGGTATTAGCTTTTGCAGATGACTTAATGATGACCATAACAGACCCCCCTAGATCCATGGCACGTCTGATACAGGAGATCGAGCGATTTGGACAAATCTCAGGATTTAAATTAAATTTGACTAAGACTGTAGCCCTGGAAATAGTAAAACATCCACACAGGGGATGGACTGCTGGATTTCCCCTTGTCTGGGAATTAAATTCTGTTAAATATTTGGGAGTGCAAATACCGGCAGATCTTTCTCAGCTATACGATCTTAATGTAAACAACTTACTCAAAGAGACCATACAGACATTGCGGACCTGGGGCGCCCTTCCAGTATCCCTATTGGGTAGGATTGCACTCTTTAACATGATCATTGCACCAAGATGGACATATATATTCCAAACCTTACCTCTATACCTGAAAAAAAAAGATGAGCGCACATTACACCGCCACACGCAACGATTTCTCTGGCGGGGGAAGAAAGCACGACTACCGATCTCTATATTGACTATCCCGGTGGAATATGGGGGGCTAGGATTATTGAATATTCGCTTCATGAGTATAGCTAATGGCATGAGACATATAAATGACTGGTTCAGGCAGACCAGTGATTATACTAACACAGCCCTGGAGCTGGGGGTGTCCCCGGGGATGCATTTTAGTAACTATCTGCATGGCACTGGAGTGGAGGTTCCATACCCCCTGAAGCACTCTGGGATAATGACAACTGCCAGGGCTGTCTGGGAATGGGTGTGCCGCCTCCACCATTTTTCACCTAAGGTGACACCATATTTGCCTATCTGTAACAACCATTCCTTTATACCCGGACAAATGTACACTGTATTCAAGAGGTGGGAAAGGAAAGGTGTGGTATACCTTCTCCAGGTGGTGACTGCTGAAGGCAGACTCAAATCATTCAATGAACTACAAACCAAATATGGTTTGCCTGCCAGTGATGAGTTTTATTATAGACAACTACGACATTACGTGTCATCCTTACCATGGACATCATTAACAGAAGACGTACAGGAAGAAATCTCCTCAGCATATTCTTTGGAATCCCAGCAAAAAGTACCTATGGCATATCACCATAGACATATACGAGATACAGCTTTGGAACTGGACTATGCCAAATTAGCACATACCTGGACCCTGGATTTACAAACTAAAATAACTGCACAGATGTTACAATCTCACATATTGCAGATTCGGAAGACCACAAATGCAGCTGCACACTGGGAACTACAATATAAGGTGGCTTTGAGACTTCACGTGCCACCGAGAAGGGCATTCCACATGGGACTATCCCCTTGGGGCGAATGCCCAAAATGCGGAGCTCCAGGAGCGACAACGGGACACATGCTCTGGCATTGTAAATATACGCAAAGTTTTTGGCGGCAGATTGTGACCCAGGTAACCACTATGTGGGGACAAACGTGGCATTATGATGCCCAATTATTATTTGGACAACCAAAACTGGGGAAAAGACCCAAACGAGGATACACAGCATTTGTGATGCGAGCCACACTTGCAGGTAAAAAGACAATACTGTCAGAATGGATATCCCATCAACCCCCCAGGGTGCAACAGTGGAGGACACATATGATACACATGATGCGAATGGAACGCATGGCTATAAGGGACCTAGATTCTACAGAAGGAACACAATTCCAACAACGCTGGAACCCGTTTTGGATTACCATGACAGCAGCAGCGAGAAGTCATATCTTAAATCCCTGATAATAAGACTTTGGAAATAAGTGGATGTAGGAGTGGGAAAGAGAGAGGGAGGGTAGGGGTGGGTGGGGGGGAGGAAGTTAAGGGCAGGGGGGGTGAAAATTAAAAACACTGTTTTCCAAATATGGTTTAATATGAATGATTGTAGAACTGGTAGAAAACATACAATGTATATTTACCATGTGTTGTTTATTAATAATAAAAAAAGATTTAAACATAAAAAAGGCAAAGTATGTAAATTTTATAAGCATAGTGGCTTAGTGGTTAGAGCAATCTAGAGGTGGCCAGTTGAAATCCCACTGCTGCTCCTTGTGATCTTGGGCAAGTCACTTAACCCTCCATTTTCTCAGATACAAACTAAGATTATGAGCCCTCCTGGGACAGAGAAATATCCAGAGTACTTGAATGTAACTCACCTTGAGCTACTACTGGAAAAGGTGTGAGCAAAATCTAAATAAATAAATAAAATAATAGGTACAATTATGCTCATATTGAGGCGGCATGGGCATAATTATACATATATAAGAAATTATATTAAGTGTTAATTCTGTTTAAAAATCTGGGGTTTAAAAGTTTGGTGTTTGAATTCAACTTTTTCACCCTGCAAGTGAAGGAATGCCAGCTGGATTTAATTACTTAGAAAGGTCAGAGACAGAAACTTTCTTTGACCCCTTGTGAGTGATGGATTGCTAATGCTAGCACATACATCTGTATACCATTAGGCATACTGAACGGCTCTGTAGGCAGATTAAAGGATTAGTTTAAAGTGTTTAGAAAGAGGCAATAGTTAGATTTTAGAAGTTCTTGATATTTAGAATATGTCTTATAAGGATGCTTATTTTAGAATATGTTTATTCTGTGTAGTTAATATGTAGAATACCTTTTTAAATCTAATGTTTGTTCAACTCTTTGCCTTACGTTCTGAGTAGGACTGCAGTGAAAAGGTCAGCATATGGTTTGACTTAGCCACAGTCCTAGCTGGTTCAGTGTATGAAGCTAAGAGGTCAGAGAAGTCAACTCTCTTCTCCTTGATTGATTAGCTAAGTATAGGAATGGTCCTGAAAGTAATAACAAACTATAGCTGTATGCTATTAAGTAAGACTGGCCCTTGACCCCTTAATGAATGCCAGAGTTCAGTTAGCAGTTAGTATGAAGTTGACTAGGAATATGAGAATGTCCCTTAGCCCCTAAATGAACTCAGTTTAAGCTATAGCTGAGAAATTAATCATAATGAAAATGTAAGAGATGGGAGCCACAATGTCTAGTGTGAGAGGCCCCAGGTCATAGGTCAGTTTAGGATATGTCTGGAACCTATGTAACTGATATTTTGAACATATGTATAGAGATGATTGGTTGAGACAAGGTAATTAATCTATTCTTTACCATCTGGAAAGTAAGGGGGGCTAGAGAGGGGGATAGCACTGTATATAAGTGGGAGTAGAAGCAGCTTACGTCAGAAGGAACAGACAGAAGAGGGAGAGACAGCAGAAGAGAAGGAGCTGAGACAGAAGCCACAAAGACACAGAGAGCTGAGAAAGAGAAGAAGAGACTTAATGCTGATGTCCTACTTTGTTTGCTGGCAAATAAAGAAGATTTCTCTCTCACTCTGGTGTGTGCTGTTTGACTCCTGAAGTACCACAAGTTCTGCTAACAATAGGGGTAATTCATGCATCAATTCCTGCAACAATTCTTGGTGCCAGCGGTGGGATCCCGGACCCTGCATCAATTTCTGGCACCCAACTGACTGAGGAACATTCGCCGGGTATGTATTCTGTATTCTGTATTGTAATCCTAGCTAGGAAACTGTAAACCAGCCCCTCACAAATTGAGGGAAGGGGAGTCTGATCAACTCTCAGCGAAGGCCTTAGTAGCTTTTAGTCTAGTGGAGATTAGAAGCGAAACCGCTTGAGCTTATCTGTATCTGAGAAATTTGAAATTGTTGGGTGGGATTTTCTGTATGGAATGTGTGATGCTTGAATGTTAATGAGTGCGGACTTCTTATAGCTGCGTTTCCAATTAACGCGAGTTCAATTGGCCAGCGACAGAAGGAAGCGATTGTTGTTTGTGTTACCTTGTGTCTCGGATCTGTGGACCCCTTACCACAAATCCAAAAACTCCCTCCCTTTTGTGTGTTGTAACTGTAAGCATTATGGGAGGGACATCATCTAGAAAAATTGATACTCCCCTAGATTGTATGCTTAAGAATTTCAAAAAAGGATTTTTAATTAATGATTATGGACAGACTTTAAGCTCAAGTACTCTAAGAACCTTGTGTGAAGTTGAGTGGCCATCTATGGGAGTGGGGTGGCCCCCTAGTGGCAGCTTAGATATTGAAGTAATCCGGAAGGTCTACAGCATAATTGTAGGAGAACCAGAATATTCTGAACAACTCCCCTATATAGATTCCTGGGACAGCCTTGTGACTGACCCTCCCTCTTGGTTGAAAACTTATATGGGATCCCCAGTAAAGTTCATGTTGGGCCGTGTTCAAAGAAAGATTAGAAAATCTAAATTGGAAGAGGGAAAGAGCCCCAGGAAGCCTACCACCCAATCGGTGGCTTCCGCCCCTACCCTGTCCGAAAAACCCATACTCTCTGATGACCCCTCAGATCTTGAGCCACCACCTTATGGCCCATTGTTGGGGTTCCGTGCCACCCCCAGAGATCCACGCCACCCAGCCCAAGCTTCTCCAGCACAGGCTTCTCCGGATAGCTCCTCTTCTGTGCAAACCCCGTCACATCCTAGGGTGGACCTTTCAGCCAGCCTCTACCCTTCTGTGCCACATCCTTCCCTGCTAACCTCCGAAGACCCGCTTTGGGCTCCACTCCCTGACTCCTCAACTCCTGACAGCCCAGCCTTTCCCTCTAGAACCCCTACCCACTCATTAGGGGCCCGGCATCCTTTTCAATGGACTGAATCACCTGTGACCACCTCTCAGTCTATGAGTACCCCTCCCCATCCCTCAGGGTTTCAACATACCTCCACTGAATGGGTTAGACCTGCTGCAATCACCTTTGAGCATGATAGGAGGGTAGCTCCTAGCTCTACCTCAGGTTCCATTCCTACCTCCTCGAGAGTTCTGCCCCTGCGTCAGGTAACCACCACTCGACCGGATCCTAATAATGAGGGTCAGGTTATACAGGCACAGGCCTACCAGTATGTACCCTTCACAACCACCGATCTCCTGAATTGGAAGACGCATTACCCCTCGTATACTGAAAAGCCTCAGGCAGTGGTGGACCTAGTGGCTAGCATTATGGCCACCCATAACCCAACCTGGACTGATTGTCAACAACTTCTCCTGACCCTCTTCACAACTGAGGAGAGGCAGAAGATTTTGCAAAATGCTGAGGCCATCACGCGAGCGCGTGCCCCCGAGGGGACACAGAACCTAGAGGAATGGGTTAGAGCTCGGTTCCCTCGTGCAGCTCCAGCTTGGGATCCAAATAATGAGCAGCACTATGAACTGTTGTCTGGCTATTGCCGGGACTTGCTGGAAGGTATGAGGAAAGGCATAAAGAGGCCCATTAATCTGGCAAAGGTTTCTGAAATTCTCCAAGGGGCAACTGAATCCCCTGGGGCCTTTTTAGAGCGACTAATTGAAGCCTACAGAACATACACCCCATTTGACCCTGAGGCACTAGAAAACCAGAGAATGGTGAATAGTGCATTGGTGGCCCAGAGTATGCCAGATATCCGGAAGAAGTTGCAGCGTCAGGAGGGATTCGCAGGGATGAATACCACCCAGCTAATTGAGATCGCAACCAAGGTTTTCATTAATAGGGATCAGGAGGTGCGCCGAGAGGCTGACCGGAAGATGCAGAAGAAGGCCGACCTTTTAGCAGCAGCCATTACTAATTCCACCCTTAACCGAGGTCGACCTCTAGCTAATGGAAAGCCAAAGTGGGACCCCGGACCACCAGCCAGGCCCCGAGATTCTTTCAATCAATCCCGGCCAAGGGGGGAGAATCCCAGACCAAGATTGGAGAGGGACCAGTGTGCCTATTGCAAGGAAAGAGGGCACTGGAAAGATGAATGCCCCCAGAGGCGCCAGGGACTGAGAAGGGGACCAGGAGATCGAGGAAGCCGAGGCCGAGTTCGAGAGGGAAGGTATGAGCCTCCTGAATCTGACATCATTGGGATAGCCGAGATGGCAGAATGGGACGAATAGGACAGACCGGGTTCCTACAAACTGGGCTCCCAGGAACCTATGGTCAAGTTAACTATAGGGAGCCGCTCAATTCCATTCATGATTGATACAGGAGCTGAACATTCTGTTGTGACGGAGCGATTAGCGCCTGTGTCTGGAAAAACTGTCCGAGTGGTGGGAGCCACGGGGGTGCAGAACCGGAGGCCCTTTCTGACGACCCGTAGATGCCAATTAGGCTCACACACAGTCACTCATGAATTCCTGTATATGCCAGACTGTCCAATCCCTTTGTTAGGTCGAGACCTGCTGTCCAAGCTTAGGGCCCAAATTTCCTTTGACTCTGATGGCCAGACTTCAGTCTCCTTTCGGCCCCCGACATCCAGCCCTAAGGGTATATTGAGTTTTTGCTGCCCCCTTGAAGAAGAATGGCGGCTGCATCAGTCGCATGGCCAAGTTGACCTACCCCTGGCAGACAGCTTTCAGGTCAGTGGGGTATGGGCAGAAGATAATCCCCCAGGGTTGGCCCGAAATATTCCTCCTGTCCATGTAGATTTACTTCCAAGTGCCCGGCCAATCCATCTTCGCCAATACCCAATTCCCCGATAGGCTCTGGAAGGGATTCAAGCACATCTGAATCGTTTGTTATCCCATGGAATTATTCGTCCTTGCCAGTCTCCATGGAATACGCCACTATTGCCGGTTCAGAAGCCAGGGACTGAGGACTACCGGCCAGTCCAAGACTTACGAGTGGTCAACAAATCCACTATTTCATTACACCCTGTAGTGCCTAATCCATATGTCCTGCTAGGATTGATACCTTCTGGAGCTACCCATTTCACGACACTAGACTTAAAAGATGCCTTCTTTTGTATTCGGGTGGCCCCCGCCAGTCAACTGCTCTTTGCCTTTCAATGGGAAAACCCAGTAACAGGAAGGAAGCTTCAGTATACATGGACCCGCCTGCCACAGGGGTTTAAGAACTCCCCCACCATTTTTGGGACAGCCCTAGGGCAAGACCTTAAGACTTTTAAATCTGAGCCTTCCAGGCGAGTTTTACTCCAGTATGTAGATGACCTCCTGATTGCAGCAGTGACCCAGGAAGAGTGTTTTGAGGCTACCAGAGAATTGCTGGAGCTACTCTTGGATGCAGGCTATAAGGTCTCACGCTCAAAGGGCCAACTTTGTCAGTCAGAAGTGAAGTATCTGGGCTTCTGCATTTCCCAGGGAAGTCGGAGACTGGATGTCAGTAGGAAGCAAGCGGTTGCTGCAATTCCCCAACCCAAGTCCAGAAGGGAAGTTAGGGAATTTCTGGGAGCAGACGGATTCTGCAGAATTTGGATTCCAAATTTTGCATTGATGGCAAAACCCCTTTATCAGGCCACAAAGGGGGGTGAAAAGGAACCATTTGAATGGGGACCTACTGCTCAACAATCCTTCATTGCCATAAAGAAAGCCCTACTCCAAGCCCCTGCGTTAGGCCTTCCTGATGTGGAGAAACCTTTCTCACTGTATGTCCACGAGCGACAGGGGGTTGCTCTGGGTGTGCTGACCCAGATGATGGGATCCTGGCAGAGGCCTGTTGCATACCTGTCTAAACAGCTGGATGGAGTTGCTAAAGGATGGCCAGCCTGCATGAGGGCTATTGCAGCAACAGCCTTACTGGTCCAGGAAGCTGATAGGTTGACCTTGGGGCAAGAACTGGTTGTTAAAGTCCCCCACGCAGTTCTCACCCTCATGGAGTATAAGGGCAATCATTGGTTTACAAATAACCGCATGGTTAAGTACCAAGCTAGTTTGTGTGAGAATCCACGGATACACCTGGAAACAGTGGCTACATTCAATCCTGCCACTCTTTTGCCAGCATCTGAGGGACCACCGGATCATGACTGTATCCAAACCATGGATGAAGTGTACTCCAGTCGACCAGATCTTAAAGATGTTCCTTGGAGGGACCCAGATGTAATTTATTTCACAGATGGAAGCAGTTATGTGGAGAACTCCAAGCGATTGGCAGGCTATGCTGTGGTGACAGAGGACAAGGTGATAGAAGCAAGAGCCCTGCCCCAAGGAACTTCAGCCCAGAAAGCAGAACTTGTGGCCCTCAAACGAGCTCTGGAGCTAGCAGCAGGACTGGTAACCAACATTTATACTGATTCCAAGTATGCCTTCACAACTCTACATGCTCATGGAGCTTTGTATAAAGAAAAGGGACTCATAAATGCCGCAGGCCAACCTGTTAAGTATGGACCTGAAATACTTCAGCTGCTAGAGGCTGTTTGGGCCCCTAAAAAGGTAGCTGTCATTCATTGCAGGGGACATCAAAGGATAGATACTCCAGTGGCCCGAGGGAATCGCCATGCTGATCGGGTGGCCAAGGAAGCTGCTCGAGGACCCCCAGCAAGTACTGTGACTCCCCTGTTCCAAATTCGACTGCAAGAATGGACGCCTATGTACACCCAAATGGAAGAGAAATGGGCTCAAGAGGAAGGTGCAGTAAGGAGACCTGATGGCTGGTTACATCTCCCTGATACCAGAGTTCTGGTGCCACGCCACCTAGCTTGGCCTGTAGTGTCTCAAGCTCATGACCTATCACACTTAGGGAAAACAGCACTAGCCCGCCTACTCAGTCGAGTAGTGGTGCTGGAAGGGTTGGATAGTCTGGTTGCCACTGCCTCTGCCCGATGTACTCTCTGTGTCCAGAATAATGCTCGTCAGGGACCCCGTATTCCACCAGGAGTTCAGTCTAGAGGACTAACACCCTTTGAGTCCCTAGTTATAGATTTCACAGAAATGCCCAGGAGTGGTAGGCTCCGATACCTCTTGGTCATGGTCTGTACCTTTTCTGGGTGGGTGGAAGCATATCCTACAGTCACTGAGAAAGCCACAGAAGTAGCTCGAGCCCTCCTTAGGGATGTCATCCCCAGGTATGGACTGCCCCTTGCCATAGGTTCAGATAATGGTCCCGCCTTTGTTGAAGCCACACTTCAGGCCCTGTCCCGCGCATTGCGCATTACTTGGAAATTGCATTGTGCCTACCGTCCCCAGAGTTCAGGGCAGGTTGAGCGGGCAAACAGAACCTTGAAAAATAGCCTAGCAAAGATTTGTCAGGAAACCCAACTGAAATGGCCACAGGCACTGCCATTAGCCCTCTTCCGCCTCCGATGCACCCCAACTAAAGGAACAGCCCTCTCTCCCTTTGAAATTGTGTATGGGAAGCCCCCAGCCATTTTGCAGGGAATTAAGGGAGACATAGGGATTTTAGGGTCTGCCCAGGTGCAGGAGCAGGTAGCCCTCTTGGGCAGGATAATTTCTGAGCTTCAGTCTTATGTGAGAGAAATAAACCCTGTCCCCTTCCAGGCTCAGGTACATTCCTTCCTGCCAGGGGATAGAGTTTGGGTGAAAGACTGGAGGCTCCAGCCTCTGGGGCCCCGATGGAAAGGACCTTTTACTGTTTTGCTTTCTACCCCTACAGCTGTGAAGGTCGCAGGGATAACTCCATGGGTCCATTGGTCTCGAATCAAGTCTGCTGACCAGACTGAGCCCAGCACGGATCAGACGGAGCCTAGACAGTGGAGAGCAGAAAGTGATCCAGCGGAGCCATTGAAGTTGCGCTTGACCCGAACCAAAGAATCTACTAGCTGAAAAGAAGGGTCAACTGCATACTGCAGGAGCTGCTGAACTTCGGCTTCACACTGAGACTCTTTCTTGCCCTGATTCTGGCTTTCCTGGAATTTGAGAGCTTGATCCTTGTCAGTTGAGGGTCTATTCCAACTGGTATAAGAACTCAAAGACTGAGAACATTATATTAGAGTAATCTGTGATTAGCACAGACTATTGAAATATTATTGCTTAATTAGTTTGCTGTATTTGTTTTAGATTAGGAAGAAAGAAAATGTTAGTAGTTTGGATGCTTTTGTTGTTTTCTACTCCTTGCCTCCTTTTTCCTAATACCCCAACTCGCTCCAACCTTTGGTTACACTCTGTCCAGGAACTAATTAGCCAGGCAAAGATTACTTCCCCTTGTATTGTGTGTTCCCGATTTTCTCCTTATACTACAGATGTCCCAGCTGTTCCTGTCCCTGTGCAGCTCCCAGCTCTTATACCTCCCTACTTTTCGAGTTCAGGCCCTTGGAGCCAGGATTATACTTGGTGGTCCTTTTATAATGCTACTTCCCCCTCTGAATCTTCTCTAAGGCCAGTCTTTACGTCTCCCTATCCAGCTTCTGGAGTGTTTTGTTTAACAAGAAACATCTCAACTGTTCTTCCCATTCCCTGTAACTATACTAATGTTCTCCCAGAAAAAGGGGAATCTGTGTGGGTAGTTTCTCCAGGTACTCCTATGTGCCCTACTACCATACCTGCAGATTATGACCAAGGTGATTATCTGGCTCCTAACCGTACTACTGAGAAGACTATAGTGTCCCGGCCTATTTTCTACTTTCATAAGTCCCCGGGGTATGAAAGGTTTACAACATATGAGCAGCTTGTCACAATTGGGGATTGGCACCTATGGTGTACAAAGTCTCCATTTCTTCTTCGTTCCCCCTGGGATAGGGGCTCGCATTATGGGCATCCTAATGTCCATCCTGTGCCAACATTTATTGGGAACTTTCCTCGCCCTCTCCTTGGTCATTACTGGCTTTGTGATAATGTCCTCCACATGATTCTTCCCCCCACATATGATTTTTGTGTATTGGTAACCTTGAATTATTTTCCTAAAGTTATTCCTCTCCTCAGGCCACCATCCCCGCACCGCTCTAAGCGAGAGGCCTTGTCCTTACCTTCCTCCGTTGCCACAGAGGATGAGGCGATTGAATTAGCTCTCCAGTATATTAACTCTACTTATCCTCTGACTAAAAAGAGACTTGTAGCCCTTTCTGCCACGGCCTGGATTCCAATTGGGGGCCCGGTAGCGGGTATTACTGAACTAGGCATGGCTACCCGGAGACTTCAGTCTCTACTCCATGTTTTAGTTCATGAGCTGAACGTGGTAGTCAATGCATTGCAGGATCAAATTAATGAATTAAGTATAGTTTCTCGGTATAACCGTATGGGTCTTGACTATCTCTTTGCAGCCCAGGGTGGCCTCTGCACAGTGCTAAATTCTTCAGAGTGCTGTACTATTGTCATAAATAGGACGCATGTAGTTAGGCATGCTATGGATAAAGTCCTACAGTTGGCCAGCCTTAATGTGGAGGATTACCGAGGAGGATTAGACCTTACCTCCTGGTGGTGGTCATTGACCTCCTGGATACGTCCTTTGTTCATTTCCCTAATAGTCTTAGTTTTAGCAGGGTTGTTGTTTTGTTTCCTGGCCTCAAGTGCTTCGGCAGTATGCCGTCGGACTTTAACAAGTAGGGTAATGGTGATTCATAAACCTATTCCTAGTTAGGATCACTATAATCTCCAGAGTTTGAGTTGTGAGACTTATCTCTGCATAAGCTGATTTTAGTCTCAAAGGGGGGAATGAGGCGGCATGGGCATAATTATACATATATAAGAAATTATATTAAGTGTTAATTCTGTTTAAAAATCTGGGGTTTAAAAGTTTGGTGTTTGAATTCAACTTTTTCACCCTGCAAGTGAAGGAATGCCAGCTGGATTTAATTACTTAGAAAGGTCAGAGACAGAAACTTTCTTTGACCCCTTGTGAGTGATGGATTGCTAATGCTAGCACATACATCTGTATACCATTAGGCATACTGAACGGCTCTGTAGGCAGATTAAAGGATTAGTTTAAAGTGTTTAGAAAGAGGCAATAGTTAGATTTTAGAAGTTCTTGATATTTAGAATATGTCTTATAAGGATGCTTATTTTAGAATATGTTTATTCTGTGTAGTTAATATGTAGAATACCTTTTTAAATCTAATGTTTGTTCAACTCTTTGCCTTACGTTCTGAGTAGGACTGCAGTGAAAAGGTCAGCATATGGTTTGACTTAGCCACAGTCCTAGCTGGTTCAGTGTATGAAGCTAAGAGGTCAGAGAAGTCAACTCTCTTCTCCTTGATTGATTAGCTAAGTATAGGAATGGTCCTGAAAGTAATAACAAACTATAGCTGTATGCTATTAAGTAAGACTGGCCCTTGACCCCTTAATGAATGCCAGAGTTCAGTTAGCAGTTAGTATGAAGTTGACTAGGAATATGAGAATGTCCCTTAGCCCCTAAATGAACTCAGTTTAAGCTATAGCTGAGAAATTAATCATAATGAAAATGTAAGAGATGGGAGCCACAATGTCTAGTGTGAGAGGCCCCAGGTCATAGGTCAGTTTAGGATATGTCTGGAACCTATGTAACTGATATTTTGAACATATGTATAGAGATGATTGGTTGAGACAAGGTAATTAATCTATTCTTTACCATCTAGAAAGTAAGGGGGGCTAGAGAGGGGGATAGCACTGTATATAAGTGGGAGTAGAAGCAGCTTACGTCAGAAGGAACAGACAGAAGAGGGAGAGACAGCAGAAGAGAAGGAGCTGAGACAGAAGCCACAAAGACACAGAGAGCTGAGAAAGAGAAGAAGAGACTTAATGCTGATGTCCTACTTTGTTTGCTGGCAAATAAAGAAGATTTCTCTCTCACTCTGGTGTGTGCTGTTTGACTCCTGAAGTACCACAAGTTCTGCTAACAATAGGGGTAATTCATGCATCAATTCCTGCAACAATATCTGATGTGGCCTGTTATAAAATTTCTCTCAAAGTGGCCCGCAGTGGAGGGAATTTGAGCTGCCTTTCTGAGGTCACACCATAATTTGACTATAGATATATTTTACCTGTTGATTTGTAAAGCTAATGTGCTAGCTCTGTTTAGTTCCTATTTAAGGAAATCTCTGTGTTACACAGGGGTCCATTCTATAAATGAGCACCCAAATATGGGCACCTAGAGGGTGCGTGGCAGTGATGTGCTGGTAAATTTTTAACAACAAGCTCTCTCTCCAATCCACCTTTGCACCCCCCCCCCCTGTCTACCACTGCGCCCCCTCCACCTTTGTGCCTCCCCCAAATTGCAGAGCTGGCTATACCCAGGGCGAGAGCCTGGGGGGGGGGGGGGCAGTCCATTACTCTCTCTGGGGAAAAAAATGTAAATGCTCCCAGGTTCCAGTCTAATTCATGTTTAATGTGGGATAAAATGCCACCAATAAGTACAGGGTCCTCCTGGGTGCTGTGAAGAGGACAGGGGCATTAAGTAGTGGTTTCCTTTGAAGAGATTGTTTGTGAAGGGGTTGAATTATTGGGATGTATAGAACAGCAGGCTGAACTTTGACTGAACCCTTCTGAGGGAGAGGGGAAGGTAGTGCAAAGGAAGTGGGCCTGAACTGTTAAGGAACTGAATGTTGGCTGGAGTTTGGAACCCTGTTTGTGAACTGCATTTCAATTTTGAGAGTAGAGGAGTGTGGTAGCCATGTTAGTCCACTCTTAAGGTTATCAATAGAAATCAAACAAAATAAAACATGGAAAAGAAAATAAGATAATACCTTTTTTATTGGACATAACTTAATACATTTCTTGATTAGCTTTCGAAGGTTGCCCTTCTTTCCGATCTGACGAAGAAGGGCAACCTTCGAAAGCTAATCAAGAAATGTATTAAGTTATGTCCAATAAAAAAGGTATCATCTTATTTTCTTTTCCATGTTTTATTTTGTTTGATTTCTATTGATAATTTTGAGAGTGGAACTGAATTGAGAATAAAGCACTTTGGTCTTAAGTCTGTATGTCAGTCTGGTTCTTTGCTGGAAACCTGTGAGCCTAACAGGGCTGCCAGCCCCAACCCAGAGCGGAGGAAGCGGACCCCTTTACACCCCGTAAGACTCCACTAGACTACTACTACTACTACTATTTGACATTTCTAAAGCGCTACTAGGGTTATGCAGCGCTGTACAATTTAACATAGAAGGACAGTCCCTGCTCAAAGAGCTTACAATCTAAAGGACAAATGTACAAACAGTCAAGTAGGGGTCGTCAGATTGGGGCAGTCTAGATTTCCTGAAAGGTATAAAAGTTAGGTGCCGAAAGCAACATTGAAGAGGTGGGCTTTGAGTAAGGATTTGAAGATGGGCAGGGAGGGGGCTTGGCGTAAGGGCTCGGGAAGTTTATTCCAAGCATAGAGTGAGGCGAGGCAGAATGGGCAGAGCCTGGAGTTGGCAGTGGTGGAGAAGGGTACTGAGAGGAGGGATTTGTCCTGTGAGCGGAGGTTTCGGGCGGGAACGTAAGGGGAGATGAGGGTAGAGAGGTAATGAGGGGCTGCAGACTGAGTGCATTTGTAGGTAAAAAGGAGAAGCTTGACCTGTATGCGGTATCCAGTGCTTTTTTTGTGCCGGTACGCAACGGTACGGCGTGCCGGTACGCAACGGTACGGCGTACCGGCACCTTTTTTTTTTGCTCCCCCGCCCCGTGACGGACGCAGTGCCAGCCCCCATTTCCGGCCGCTGCTGCTTCTCCTGTTGAGCAGCAGCGGCCGCTACACAAAGAAAAAGATTTTTTTAAAAACTTCAAACCTGGCTGAAACGCGGCACCCCGGCACTGTAGACAGCCATTAGGCATTGGCTGTTGCCCCGCAGCCGCTCCTCCTCTTGCCTCTACGTCACTGCGCTCCTCCGGGGTCTTCCTCCAGGGGCAGTGACGTAGAGGCAAGAGGAGGAGCGGCTGCGGGGCAACAGCCAATGCCTAATGGCTGTCTACAGTGCCGGGGTGCCGCGTTTCAGCCAGGTTTCAATTTTTTTAAACTTTTTCTTTGTGTAGCGGCCGCTGCTGCTCAATAGGAGAAGCAGCAGCGGCCGGAAATAGGGGCTGGTGCCGCGTGTGTCGCGACTTCGCGCCGTTCGAGGGAAGCTTGGCAGGGAGAGGGAAACCAACAGAGGGAAGGATTGGGGAGAGAGAAAAAGAGGGAATCCAACAGAGGGAAGGATTGGGGAGAGAGAGAAAGAGGGAAACCAACAGAGGGAAGGATTGGGGAGAGAGGGAAAGAGGGAAACCAACAGAGGGAAGGATTGGGGAGAGAGGGAAAGAGGGAAACCAACAGAGGGAAGGATTGGGGAGAGAGAGAAAGAGGGAAACCAACAGAGGGAAAGATTGGGGAGAGAGAAAAAGAGGGAAACCAACAGAGGGAAGGATTGTGGAGAGAGAGAAAGAGGGAAACCAACAGAGGGAATGATTGGGGAGAGAGAGAAAGAGGGAAGGATTGGGGAGAGAGAGAAAGAGGGAAAACAACAGAGGGAAGGATTGGGGAGAGAGAGAAAGAGAGAAAACAACAGAGGGAAGGATTGGGGAGAGAGAGAAAGAGGGAAACCAACAGAGGGAAGGATTGGGGAGAGAGAAAAAGAGGGAAACCAACAGAGGGAAGGATTGTGGAGAGAGAGAAAGAGGGAAACCAACAGAGGGAAGGATTGGGGGGAGAGAGAAAGAGGGAATCCAACAGAGGGAAGGATTGGGGAGAGAGAGAAAGAGGGAATCCAACAGAGGGAAGGATTGGGGAGAGAGAGAAAGAGGGAAGGATTGGGGAGAGAGAGAAAGAGGGAAAACAACAGAGGGAAGGATTGGGGAGAGAGAGAAAGAGGGAAGGATTGGGGAGAGAGAGAAAGAGGGAAACCAACAGAGGGAAGGATTGTGGAGAGAGAGAAAGAGGGAAACCAACAGAGGGAAGGATTGGGGAGAGAGAGAAAGAGGGAAGGATTGGGGAGAGAGAGAAAGAGGGAAAACAACAGAGGGAAGGATTGGGGAGAGAGAGAAAGAGGGAAAACAACAGAGGGAAGGATTGGGGAGATAGAGAAAGAGGGAAAACAACAGAGGGAAGGATTGGGGAGAGAGAGAAAGAGGGAAACCAACAGAGGGAAGGATTGGGGAGAGAGAAAAAGAGGGAAACCAACAGAGGGAAGGATTGGGGAGAGAGAGAAAGAGGGAAAACAACAGAGGGAAGGATTGGGGAGAGAGAGAAAGAGGGAAAACAACAGAGGGAAGGATTGGGGAGAGGGAAAACAACAGAGGGAAGGATTGGGGAGAGAGAGAAAGAGGGAAAACAACAGAGGGAAGGATTGGGGGGAGAGACAGAGGGAAAACAACAGAGGGAAGGATTGGGGGGAGAGAGAGAGGGAAAACAACAGAGGGAAGGATTGGGGAGAGAGAGGGGAAAACAACAGAGGGAAGGATTGGGGAGAGAGAGGGGAAAACAGATGGAAGGATGGGGAGAGAGAGGGAAAACAGATGGAAGGATTGGGGAGAGAGGGGAAAAACAGATGGAAGGATTGGGGAGAGAGGGGAAAACAGATGGAAGGATGGGGAGAGAGAGGGAAAAACACAGATGGAAGGATTGGGGAGAGAGGGAAAAACAGATGGAAGGATGGGGAAAGAGAGAGGGAAAACAGATGGAAGGATGGGGAAAAAGAGGGGGAAACCAGATGGAAGGATGGGGAGAGAGAGGGAAAAACACAGATGGAAGGATTGGGGAGAGAGGGAAAAACAGATGGAAGGATGGGGAAAGAGAGAGGGAAAACAGATGGAAGGATTGGGGAGAGAGGGGAAAACAGATGGAAGGATGGGGAAAGAGAGAGGGAAAACAGATGGAAGGATGGGGAAAGAGAGGGGGAAAACAGATGGAAGGATGGGGAGAGAGGGGGAAAAACAGATGGAAGGATGGGGAGAGAGAGAGGGAAAACGGAAAGATGGGGAGAGAAAGAGGGAAGACGCTGGATGGAAGAATGCAGAAAGAAATAGGGGAGAGAAAGCAGAGCTGCTGGATGGAAAAGGGGTATAGAGAAAGACTGGAGAATAAGAGGAAGGGCATGGGGAGAACAAGGGTGAGGAAAAGATGAAAAGCCACAGGTAGATGAAGGAAATTAAAGAATGGATAGTAAGAATGAATTAAATCTGGACAGAGAGAGCCTGAAAAATATTGAAGAAAGCAAAGAAAAAGGAGACAAAAATGACAAATGGCACAGAAGAGTTAAGCGAAAACAAAGGAAAGCAGAATCACAGACTGGGACCAATATAGAAAGAAAAACAGTCACCAGACAACAAAGGTAGAAAAAAAATCATTTTATTTTCATTTTAGTGTTTGTAATATGTCCAATTTGAGAATTTACATTGGCTGTCTTATTTTGCACTGGGTATACTGGAGCTGTAAGAGCTTACATTGATTATTTATAATGAAAAAAATCACGATATTTTTTTTCTCCTATAGTACTGTAATATTTTCAATGATGTCTGTTTATATGCGCCATGGCTGGTGTAGGGGGTGTGGTTAATGTGGGTGTGGCTATCATAGGGGTGGAGCCATATGTGGTGACCCCGCCCATAATGAGTACCGGCACCTTTTTTTCTACAAAAAAAGCACTGGCGGTATCTGATCGGAAGCCAGTGAAGTGACCTGAGGAGAGGGGTGATATGAGTATATTGGTTCAGGCGGAATATAAGATGTGCAGCAGAGTTCTGAATGGATTGAAGGGGGGTTAGATGGTTAAGTGGGAGGCCAGTGAGGAGTAGGTTGCAGTAGTCAAGGCGAGAGGTAATGAGAGCGTGGATGAGAGTTCAGGTGGTGTGCTCAGAGAGGAAAGGGCGAATTTTGCTGATGTTGAAGAGGAACAAGCGACAGGTCTTGGCTGTCTGCTGGATATGCGCAGAGAAGGAGAGGGAGGAGTCGAAGATGACTCCGAGGTTGCAGGCAAATGAGACTAGACCACCAGGGACGCTGCCTTCAGGTATGCACTGGGAGTCTGTGACCCTGCAGCTCGGGGGGAGGGGAGGAGGGAGGAGAGGCAAGCCAGTTCGTACTCCCAGAACAACCGTCTCACAAGATGCCAAAAAATTTAACAACCGGCTCTTGCGAGCTGGTGCGAGCCAGCCCCAGCACACAACTGGTGCCTGGTAAGACCTTATCTCAGTGGTTCCCAAACTTTCTCAGTTCATGGTGCCTTAGATTCTAAGTAATGTTTTTTTTCACGGCTTCTCTAAGCCACACATTTCTTCTCAGGTCTTCTTTCCTCCCACCTTCCCAGCTGCAGTGGCGGTGTTGAGTCCTACCTTTGCCAGCGGGTGTCAGGGATGCCCAAGCCCTGCCAACTCAAGTGGTCCACTGGCAGAGCCCCGAGCTTCATGCTGCCTGAACAGTGAGAAAATCGGCGGTTTGCTTCAGACGCTGATGCCGTCATTCCCACACTTGCTCAGTTCAAGGAGAATCAGGTATCTTCCCTGACTTAGTGGCAGAAAGGGGATCAGATGTGTTGTGGGCAGTGGCGTAGGAAGGGGGGGCGGTGGGGCGGTCTGCACCGGGTGCTCGCCGCTGGGGGGGTGTTGATTCCGCTGATTCCCTGCTCCCTCTGCCCCGGAACAGGTTACTTCCTGTTCCGGGGCAGAGAGAGCAAGAAACCAGCAGAGCCAACGCAGCTCCCAGCGACCGTGCACTCGGGGGCGGATCGGCCCTCTCGCCCTCCCCTCACTTCCTAATTGAAGTAAGAATGCGGTCCGGGGGGGGGTGCGCTCCAGAGGGGGGAGGGTGCGCGCTGAGGGGGGGGCACCGTGCTGCACCCGGGGGGGTGCGCAGCGGCAACCCGCCCCAGGTGTCAGGCGCCCTCACTAAGGCACTGGTTGTGGGGGATGTGGGGGAGAGGGAATAACTGCAAATGGTTAAGAATAAATTCCATGCATGATGAGTCCCTGATGACAACTGGATACAAAGGAATATGGGAAGAGGGTTTGCATATGATCTGATGACAGTTTAACAGGAAAGAATAAAGAAAGAGGCTGTGCATTAAAGCCTTTAACAGAATCAAATGGGAAGAAGTAAGGACAGAGGCTGTGCATGGCAGTTCCTTCCCTGATGAGAGCTGGACAGGAAAGAGTCAGGAGAATGTAAACAAACAACAAATCAGAGGTAGGTATCACACATAGTTAAAGAAAATGCTGCATTCCAGGATTTCCGCTACAAACACAGGACTCTCTAATCCTGACCCCTCTATGGGTTTTTTTCCAAGGCCATTTGGCTGCCTGCCAGAGGGTTCTCAGAGCCTTCCAGTGCCGACTTGGCAGGATCTAAAGCTGTTTTCCACAGCAGGAACAAAATGACACATGTCCTTGAATTGTCCTGGACAACAATCAGGCCTGAAACCAAGAACAAAGCAGAGTGGGAAAAATACATTAAAAACAAGGGATGGGACTAGGGGTGAACAGAGGATAGTATGTCTGCATAGCCAGCCCTGCCTTTAAGAAATCCTAGGTTTCCCAATGCTACAAACTTACATGATATGGACTATCAGACAGCTTTCTTTCCACTTTCTTGGGCAGAGGTGCACAATCCATTAGGGCTGCAAAAAAGATTTGGTTTTCTGGGTAATCAAACTGTTCAAATAAAGCTGGGTCTCAGTTCAAATGAAGGATAAACAGCAAATCATGGATAGCTTGAAAACTAGGCTAGTTAACAGCTCTCTTGGAATAAGTTTGTACACTTTCATTCCAGGGTCACCACCAAGTTTCATCATGTGATGAGGGCCAGACAGTGTGAGTTCTGGCATTAACCCTGTTGCTTTTCTTTAGTACAGAGGTGTGGTAGCTGTGTTAGTCCACTTTTAAAGGTAATCAATAGAAATAAAACAAAATAAAACATGGAAAAGAAAATAAGGTATCATCTTATTTTCTTTTCCATGTTTTATTTAACTTTTCTTTAAAAATATAGGTCAGGGCTTTCCAATGCTGTCCTGGGGACCTCTAAGCCAGTTTGATTTTCAGGATATCCACTATGCATATACATGAAATAGAGTTGCATACACTGGTGACCTAGTGTATGTAGAGAATAGTTCTCATGCATCACTGTGTTTATGCTGAAAAAGCAACTAGCTGTGGTGTTATCAGGACAGCTCTAGGATGCCCTGCCTTAGAAGCAATGACTGGCTCAGGCTGGCCTTTAGAATTTCAAATTAAAAGACAATGTAATGTGTAATTGAGGCCAGTGCTAGAGTATAAAAGTAACCTAGGCAAACCTTCAGCTTTGTGCCTAACCTCCCCCCCCCAAAAAAAAAAAAAATGTTCAGGTCCTTAAGCCCCCTCGTTTGAGATTCTCAAAATTAAACTCAATAGTCATAATTATCTAATAGCCCTCATAAAACAACCTCGTAAAAATGCATAATTGGACATCACGTTTTTAAATACATAATGAAGGCAATTTCCAAAAACTGCCTATACTACTTGTGGGTAAAAGTACATACCAGTGGCATGTGGTGACATTTATAGCAGAGGATTCAGTAGATGTGCTAAACCAGGAGTGTCCAACCTCAGCTTTCACCAGGTCGGGTTTTCAAGATTTCCACAATGAATATGCATGAGATCTATCTGTATACAATGGAGGCAGTGCATGTAAATAGATCTCATGCATATTCTTTGGGGAAATCCTGAAAACTTGGATTGCAGCCCTCGAGGTCCGAAGTTGGACACCCTGTGCTAAACATTGGTGCAATGCATAACCTTAACCAAGGTTAATGTACTCACTGTGCTGACGATGTCACATCTTGGTCTTTTTCTGAGAATTACCTATAACATTTTCCACTTCTCCTTTTGACTTCTGTGTGGATGTGAAGAAACGGATGTTCTGTATCATCCCCACCTTTCTGAAATCTGTCCAGAGTTATACACAGACTGACATTATGTGCTGTAGAACTGTAGATTCCATATAAAAGTACTGAGAGCAATACAGGCTTTCTGTAATATTCTGAGGCTGAATCAGCAAGTTGTGTACTCACATACTGCACCCTCAGTCCTTTTGTCCACAATATTCTCTTTTTTTAGGATCACTTTGTTTTTATACACTATGTGCATCCCTTCTCATATTTCTTCTCATCCTGTTGCAGACAGGCGCTTTAACCTTTCAAGTCTATACATATTTGCTACACGCATTGAGGTGCATTTTACTCCTTTATCCTTTTCACTTGTTTTTCATTTATGATTATTTTATCAACTTGGTGGTATCTCCTCTTTTAATTACACTATAAAGGTTACTTTTTTTTATAATGCCCTCCCGAGGGAGGTGGTGGAGATGAAAACGGTAACGGAATTAAAAAAAGCGTGGGATAAACATAAAGGAATCCTGTTCAGAAGAAATGGATCCTCAGAAGCTTAGCAGAGATTAGATGGCAGCACCGGTGGTTAGGAGGCGGGGCTAGTGGTTGGGAGGCGAGGCTAGTGCAGGGCAGACTTCTATGGTCTGTGCCCTGAAAATAGCAGATACAAATCAAGGTCAGGTATACATATAAAGTAGTACATATGAGTTTATCTTTTTGGGCATACTGGATGGACCGTACAGGTCTTTTTCTGCCGTCACTTACTATGTTACTATGTATATTATTAGTGTCATATCAGTTCAATGTATATTTTGTTTTTCTTAATTATGTAAATGTACTTTACATGCATGTATGTCATTATTACTTATATATACATATTTATACATGTACAGTGGTGGAAATAAGTATTTGATCCCTTGCTGATTTTGTAAGTTTGCCCACTGACAAAGACATGAGCAGCCCATAATTGAAGGGTAGGTTATTGGTAACAGTGAGAGATAGCACATCACAAATTAAATCCGGAAAATCACATTGTGGAAAGTATATGAATTTATTTGCATTCTGCAGAGGGAAATAAGTATTTGATCCCCCACCAACCAGTAAGAGATCTGGCCCCTACAGACCAGGTAGATGCTCCAAATCAACTCGTTACCTGCATGACAGACAGCTGTCGGCAATGGTCACCTGTATGAAAGACACCTGTCCACAGACTCAGTGAATCAGTCAGACTCTAACCTCTACAAAATGGCCAAGAGCAAGGAGCTGTCTAAGGATGTCAGGGACAAGATCATACACCTGCACAAGGCTGGAATGGGCTACAAAACCATCAGTAAGACGCTGGGCGAGAAGGAGACAACTGTTGGTGCCATAGTAAGAAAATGGAAGAAGTACAAAATGACTGTCAATCGACAAAGATCTGGGGCTCCACGCAAAATCTCACCTCGTGGGGTATCCTTGATCATGAGGAAGGTTAGAAATCAGCCTACAACTACAAGGGGGGAACTTGTCAATGATCTCAAGGCAGCTGGGACCACTGTCACCACGAAAACCATTGGTAACACATTATGACATAACGGATTGCAATCCTGCAGTGCCCGCAAGGTCCCCCTGCTCCGGAAGGCACATGTGACGGCCCGTCTGAAGTTTGCCAGTGAACACCTGGATGATGCCGAGAGTGATTGGGAGAAGGTGCTGTGGTCAGATGAGACAAAAATTGAGCTCTTTGGCATGAACTCAACTCGCCGTGTTTGGAGGAAGAGAAATGCTGCCTATGACCCAAAGAACACCGTCCCCACTGTCAAGCATGGAGGTGGAAATGTTATGTTTTGGGGGTGTTTCTCTGCTAAGGGCACAGGACTACTTCACCGCATCAATGGGAGAATGGATGGGGCCATGTACCGTACAATTCTGAGTGACAACCTCCTTCCCTCCGCCAGGGCCTTAAAAATGGGTCGTGGCTGGGTCTTCCAGCACGACAATGACCCAAAACATACAGCCAAGGCAACAAAGGAGTGGCTCAGGAAGAAGCACATTAGGGTCATGGAGTGGCCTAGCCAGTCACCAGACCTTAATCCCATTGAAAACTTATGGAGGGAGCTGAAGATGCGAGTTGCCAAGCGACAGCCCAGAACTCTTAATGATTTAGAGATGATCTGCAAAGAGGAGTGGACCAAAATTCCTCCTGACATGTGTGCAAACCTCATCATCAACTACAGAAGACGTCTGACCGCTGTGCTTGCCAACAAGGGTTTTGCCACCAAGTATTAGGTCTTGTTTGCCAGAGGGATTAAATACTTATTTCCCTCTGCAGAATGCAAATAAATTCATATACTTTCCACAATGTGATTTTCCGGATTTAATTTGTGATGTGCTATCTCTCACTGTTACCAATAACCTACCCTTCAATTATGGGCTGCTCATGTCTTTGTCAGTGGGCAAACTTACAAAATCAGCAAGGGATCAAATACTTATTTCCACCACTGTATGTTTTTATACATGTACGTACATATTGATTTTTTTATACATGTACACTGTTTTTAGATGATTTTGTTTTTTTAAATTTTAGAGCCCAGAAGCAGGCACTTGGCCAAAACATGGTGCCGTGTCAGGCATTATAAGAATAAAGTTTCATCACTATATCCTCGTCTTCCTGTTGTTATTGGAGAGACCTGCTGGTCACACTACTCTTTTTTTGTGTGCACTTTTGTAAGTAATGGACCACTGTCTTCCACCTCTACGGACTCCTTTGTACTCACAAACAAGACACAACAGTAGAGAGCAGCAGACACATGACCTCCAAGGAAAATAAATAAAAATAAGCTTTGCCTTGTCACCCATTCCTTCTTCAGGGCATACACAAATAGGAGCGACAGAGTAGACAAAGCAAAGTCATTGTCACTTTGGACCGAACTGATGGTATAGCTGCCTGAAACATTAATGAAAATTTCTTTAACACATGCCAGTTAACAAGATTGCAAACACTGGCTTTGGACCAAATTGATGGTAAAGGAAGTGAGAGTGCAGGGTCATCAGACACCCCATGTTCCAAAAATTAAGTTTACAAGTACCACAACAATGATGTGGTAAAACAAACACCTTTCTGTAGTAACATCCACAGCAGCAGCAACAACAACATTCCAAACAGTCAACAAAAATCAGTTCATCAGCAAACACTATCAAAAGCAGTTGCAGAGGTCTTCTGACTCTTCTCTACCTTGATGGTCCTGAAAATGATTATAGTTGGACACTCTTTCGCTTTTGGGCAAGCATTCATCAAAAAAGTCTTTTCGGACTGCATCCTGGTGTGTCATACTTACACAGATGCATTGGCCTCCAAGAAAAGGTGAAAAGGCATCAAGCCAGACAGTGTCCCAGCTCACCACCAAAATGCAGGATACCTCCATAATACAAATTTAATTGCATTGCTTAGTTCACCCTGACAAGGTTGGCAGTCAGGAAGAAAAGGCTTAATATTCAGGACAGGTAGCTAATTAGGTATCCAACCTTTGCTTAGATTAATATTAACAAGCTGCATCCCAGGATGCACTGGGCAGGGAGCCACCATTTTGGAGGCAGCGCTCGATGGAGGAGGGAGTGCTACTTTCTCTTCCACCATTTAAGGTACATGGGGGTGGGGGAGTCGGGAGCCGCTAGTCCACCAGGGCGGTTGGCAGTAGGGTTGGCTACTGGGCCATCAGGGTGTTTTCTATGCTGTCGGGGGGGGGGGGCTGGAGATCCACTGGATCTCCATTCCTCCCCACTGCTCTGCAAACCCTAACGCCAGCTCTGAGCAGCGCTAATGTTTGGCACATTGTCCACTGAGCTTTGGGGAGGAATAATAAATGACCTGTTTAGCATGCATTTGCATGCTACTTGTAGTCATAGCTTGTGAGCGCATTGTTTCATGCACTCGGAGGCTCTGATCATGGGGCGGGAGCAAATACAGGTACTAGTATGGTGCTAATAGCTTCTAGCGCCTAAATTTGCTTTTGATCATCGGCCCACCTTTCTTTAATCTTTCTTTCTCCAAACTGCCCCACCCTCAAAACTACCCTGAACAACTGCTCCAGCACCCCAGACCTATGCCCCCACAAATGCCCAACCACTCATTAACTCTACTCCCCTGCAATTGCCCTACCACCCTTGAAACTGCCCAAAACTACTCCCTGCCATTATCTTGGTAACCCCAAAGTGACCCAATCTCCCAAAAGTATCCCCAGCAACTATTCAACCCTCCCATACACCTGCCTCACCCTGCAAAATAACCTCCGGCAACTGTCCCTAAATCCCCCCAAACTTCCTGCAACTGCTCCCCTTCTCCAAGCTGCCCCAATTCCCATCCCCTGCAATTACCATCCATCTCCCCAAACTGCCACCTGTGAATGCTCCACTACCCCAAACTGTCCAAACCCCCAAAACATTTTCCCTCACAGCTGCCTCACCACTCTCAAACTATCCCTCCCCAAAACCTATCCCCTGCACCTACCACCCACTCCCAAACTACCCCAATCCCAAAACCTAATTCCACAACTGCCTTACCCAACAAAATTACCACCTCCTACTGCCCTACTACCTCCATGCTGCCCCAACCCCCAAAACAAGCTCTTCTACCCCTAACCTTCCCAAACTCCTACAACTACCTCACAACTGCCTCACCACCCCTCAAACTGCCCCACTCCACAAAACTACCATACTCAACTGCCTCCACTGTCCTAAAATACCCCCATAGCTGCCCCAACCTCCAAAACTATCCCCCACAACTGCCTTATCAGCACCAAAAAGAACCATACCTCATAAAAATATCCTTTGCTAATGCCCCAGCATTCCCAAACTGCCCCACCCCCAAAACTATCCCAACACCTCCGCTTTCAAATTGCCCCACCCTCCTAAAATAACTTCCTGCAACTGCCCCATTCCTTTCAAAATAACCCCACTCCTCTAAATGCCCCTCACAATTGCCCCAACTACCCCTAACTTCCCTATCCACCAAAACTACCCCCATAACTGCCTGATCATCCCAAACTGCCCCCAACGTAGACAAATGTAGTCAATGTACATCAATGTAGTGAAATATAATCACAATTCTTATACAGCTATATCAAATCATAGAGCAGAACTATTAAAAAATTCCCCATAACTATAATAAAACACACTTCAGTGTATATTCCTATGGCCTAAGTGTGCAAACCAAGAAGCAATGTAAAGTTTAACATTTATCCAATTACCTGGAACAGGCAGCCAGATCGAGTGTCTTCACTGTCCTTCTTCCAAATGTACAGAAGAGGGTAATGATTAAGATTTATATGCTTCCTGTTCCACACACACAAGCCCTGTGTGTTGGATTCTCCTTCAGGTCCTGGGCAAGCAACTCAGATCTTCCTTTGATCTCATATGTCAAATCATTGTTCCTTGTGACATGTCAGACACTGTGCCTGTTGTAAGATAAAGGTCTGTGCCACTGTTTACAGACTAAGCTCATCATTCAGGTTATCACAGAATCTGTCTTTGCTCCATTGTTCAGCCTGCATACTGTTTGTTTGCTGTGGAGAACAATTCTTCATTCATCTTCAGGCGAGATCATATCGACTTGTTTGCTGCATTTAATCATTGTATGCACCAATGTGTAACAAATGACTTCTTCATAAGCCAAAGAATCTGTTCAATTATGTGGAAACAGCCTGCTAAACAGCCATGATTTTCTTCCTTATGATTGTGCAAGCAATCCTTTTGAACCTTGATGGCCCTAGGCAAACTATTTTATAATGAAGGATGATGAAATGTATAAAAGATCTCCCTATGAGGAGTAAAGGATGAGTTGGGATGTGCAATCTCAATTTGTCTGCTAAATGAATAGGATCTCTTTCATTCCTTATCTTTAGAGGTAATCAATAGAAATAAAACAAAATAAAACATGGAAAAGAAAATAAGATGATACCTTTTTTATTGGACATAACTTAATACATTTCTTGATTAGCTTTCGAAGGTTGCCCTTCTTCATCAGATCGGAAATAGGCAAATGTTGGTAGATGACGATATATATACTACTACTACTACTTATCATTTATAAAATGTTACTAGATGTACGCTACTAGATGTAGCTACTAGATGTACGCAGCGCTGTACACTTCAACATGAAGAGACAGTCCCTGCTCGACAGAGCTTACAATCTAATTAGGACAGACAGACAGAACAAAACAAAACAAAACAAACAAGAGATAAGGGAATATTAAAGTGAGGATGATAAAATAAGGGTTCTGAACAAGTGAATAAGGGTTAGGAGTTAAAAGCAGCATCAAAAAGGTGGGCTTTTAGCTGAGATTTGAAGACGGCCAGAGATGGAGCTTGACGTACCGGCTCAGGAAGTCTATTCCAGGCACATGGTGCAGCAAGATAAAAGGAACGGAGTCTGGAGTTAGCAGTGGAGGAGAAGGGTGCAGATAAGAGAGATTTACCCAGTGAACGGAGTTCCCGGGGAGGAATGTAGGGAGAGATGAGAGTGGAGAGGTACTGAGGAGCTGCAGAGTGAATGCACTTATCTACTATAATAAAACTCACCCTCAACGTTCTGAGGACACTGACGTCAGTGAAGCCAAGCCCTGACTTCCTTCAAAAAGGTTCGAAGGTTCGTGGTGGTGAAGCCACCAAAATCGCTCCGGGCCCCGCCCTCGAGGGCAGAGCAATGGCAGAACAACGAAGGGGTTGGCAGGGAGGGAGGCAGGGAGGCAGGGGGGTGGGAAATCGCTCCGGGCCCCGCCCTCTTTTACTACTGTTACAATAAGACCCGCCTCCTCAGCAACCAGACAATCTAAAAGCCCGTCGTTGTTGAGGGCGTGCTGTGTTTCATAGAAGGACACTTGAACAGTCGTACCAAAATGCTAAGATAGGACCCATCTACTAACAGGAATCAGCCAATCAATAAGCTCTGTCCTCCTTCAGGGCGAGCCAGTTTCTTTCAATAACAACAGGACGGGTTCAGCTAAGCTACTAGAAGAGAGCATGGTGCAGGTTGAATGACGGGGAGGAGCAGTCAGAGGAGTCCTGAAACTAATCAAAACACAAAAAAAAAAAAGTCAACCACACCTCTGCAGGGACTTTGGCTAACTGGTGAGGGGAATTCTATTGTTTCCCGTTTTTTTCTCTGTACCTATACATAAACTTTGATCACTTGTGATGCTAATGGCAAAAGAAGGCTGGGAGACAGTTTTGGTCCTGACACACAGTCAGCTGCAGATCTTCTCTTCTTCACACATCCTCTACCCCTAATCGTTTCTTTTTCTGTGCTGCTGGCTGTCAATGGGAGCACTACACCCACATTCTACAGCCACTTCTGTTCTGTCAGTATGCTAAACGGGACTGAGTGACAAACTTTTAACAAACAATTGGATCCTCAGAACAAAGAATTGCCTGAGCTGAAGATCAGAGCACAAGAAATGTTCTTCTACTCACAACAGACACAGATGGGCCAGCAGAACTGTTCTCTGAACTTCTCCTACCCGGTACAGACGATGCCAGGTTTTGCAGTATCAAGTTCAAGGAGGTTTTTAAGTCCAGCCTCGAGTAACTGCACATATAGCCCTGTACGTCGGGGAGAAACTAGGAGGGAGGGAAGGGGGATGACCCTGCAATTCGGAGGGAGGGAGGGAGGGAGGGGCCCCTGGCACACACTCTGATTCTCACACACACACTCTCTCTCTCACGGACACACTCACACCCAGTCTCAGTCTCTCTCTGTCACATACAAACACTCGCACATTCACTCTCTCTCATGACCCTGGAACTCGGAGGGATGGAGGGGGGAGGGAGGGGCCCCTGCCACACACTCTGAGTCACACACACACTCTCTCTCTCCCGGCACACTCGCACCCAGTCTAAGTCTCTCTCTGTCACATACAAACACTCGCACATTCACTTTCTCTCACACAGTCAATCTCACACACACTCTCTCAAACATACACACTACGAGGAAAACCTTGCTAGCGCCTGTTTCATTTCTAACAGAAATGGGCCTTTTTTACTAGTAGGTCAATAAGAGGAGTTTGAACTGTATGCGGAAATAGATAGGAAGCCAGTGAAGTGACTTGAGGAGAGGGCTAATATGAGCATAATGACACTGGCGGAATATTAGTCGTGCAGCATAATTTTGAACAAATTGAAGAGGAGAGAGATGGCTAAGTGGGAGACCTGTAAGAAGCACGTTACAATAGTCTAAGCGAGAGGTGATAAGAGTGTGGATGAGAGTTCTGGTAGTGTGCTCAGAAAGGAAAGGGCGAATTTTGCTGATATTATAAAGAAACGACAGGTTTTAGCAGCTGACTATGTGCAGAGAAAGAGAAACATCAAAACATTTCAGTGACAGTCTAACAGGATGGGGGTGGATGGGTGAGAGACAGGTAGATAAGCATGGAGACAAACAGAGCATTACAACTTTATGGTTTATAATGGGCTAGAAAACCCAGATCTTTGTTAAGTCCTGTCTGGTGGGTGTCAAAATATTTGATCATTCTGACTTCAAAGGTCTTACGTTCCTGTATTGTTTTAAAGTTAGCTTTCAGGATTCTTACTATGAAGTCACTGGTACAGTGTTCTGGTTTTGTAAAGTGCTGCCCCACAGACGTGGCATCTTGGCTGGAACTGGCATTTTTCATGTGATGTCTATGTAAATTAAATCTTGTCTTTAGCATCTGGCTCGTTTCTCCAATATAGCATCCTTCGTCATATTTTTTACACTGAATGATGTAAACCACATTGGAAGATGAGCATGTAAAGGATTCCTTTATGTTGAATATTTTTCCTTTGTGCATGACTGTGGGGTCCTGTGAAATGTTTTGGCATAGTCTGCAGCTGGATATATTGCAAAGATGTATGCCATTTTCTTCTTTTTGAGTCTTTGTTGGGAGCTTACTTCTAATTAGCTTGTGTTTTATCTTATCTTCCTTATCTTCCTTTCTTAAAAGACTAGCACAAAAGTTTAAATTGGCTACTGTACCCAGCAGTTTAGAGAAAGATGAGGTACGATCAAGAACAATTAATCTCTTGATAATCCTGGCTGCTGTGTTTTGCAGACATTGTCCCTCGAATTCTCTAAAAGTTGGTAAAAATTGCATGTGCAAATTTAGGCATATGCCCAATTTGCGTGCGCAATTGAATTGAAGAACGAGCCAATTAGTGCCAATAATTGAGATTTTAACAAGCAATGATTGGCGCTAATTGGATTTAATTAAAATTTACACGTGCAGGTCTAAAAGAGGGTGTGGCCATGGGAGGGTCGGGTGGATCGGGGGGGGGGGGGTGTTTCTTTAATTTATGCATGTTGTTATAGAATAAAGGGGATCTGCACCTAATTTAGACCTGTGTTTACAAAGGCAGATTATAGGCGCTTTAGCATTTTAACGTGTGTTAATGGTTGATGCACATGAAATGCTAATGCGCTTATTGGAATGTATTGGAGAGTTAACGTTTAACGCACCTTAACTTTAAAGGCACATTAAAAATGCTAACGCTCCTTAGTAAACATACCCTGTAGGAAACAAAACACTTCTTGGAATCCCTATGGATTAAAATCCCATGTGTAAAAAGGAAAAGGATAGTGATCGGAGTGTACTACCGTCTGCCTGGCCGGGATGAACAGACAGAAGTAGAAATGTTATCGGAAATTAGGGAGGCTAACAAACTGGGCAACACAATAATAATGGGTGATTTCAATTACTCCGATATTGACTGGGTAAATGTAACAACATGGCATGCTAGGGACATAAAATTCCTTGAGTGGAGGAGTGGCCTAGTGGTTAGAGCACCAGTCTTGCAATCCAGAGGTGGCCAGTTTAAATCCCACTGCTGTTCCTTGTGATCTTGGGCAAGTCACTTAACCCTCCATTGCCTCAGATACAAACTTTGATTGTGAGCCCTCCTGGGACAGAGAAATATCCAGAGTACCTGAATGTAACTCATCTTGAGCTACTACTGAAAAAGGTGTGAGCAAAATCTAAATAATCAAAAAATGTATTAGGTTAGTACAATAAAAAGGTATCTTATTTTCCATTGTTATTAGTTGTATCTGTTAAAGTGTAATAGTGTACTGATTGAAATATGCCAGTTTTTGAAATTTATGTCTGCTATCTTTATATTTTGCACAGTACAGGGGAGCATGTATCACTGTAAAACAAAGTCTAGCAGAGTTGAAGCCTGGTGGCCATTTGTCAACCTACCAAAAACAATGATAGGTCAATTTATGGTTGCCAATAACCACAGAGTTTCTATTCCAGTGCTGCAGAACACCACTGTTCACATAGTCAACAGGAAGATGCTAGATTAGGGAGATAGGGCTAACTGGAAGCCACGTGTGAAAGTAGCTGTATATATTTCCAGGATACTGCAAATATTATTCTGTTTAATATATTGTATTATTTTGGTGGGCATCATTTTTATTTTTGGTACATACTTCCTGGAATATATTCAGTGTGTATCATACCATCAGTAACAGAGGTACTAGGAGGAGGAGGCAGTTGATATACAGTGGAGTCATTCCCTGCTGTGTTCAAAAGTGTCCTTACTATCCCTTTACAGCTGCCATAGGTGTTCCCCCACCCTAAGGATTTTAACTTGCCCCAGATTAGCCCATTCCATCCCAATTTAGCCTCCCTAAAGAGTTGAGTCACGATTGTCTGTGCATCCAAGCATCCTTCCAGTTTTCGTCATCACCGTTTCTACCTGCTTGGCCACCTTAAGATCATCACATATGATCACACCCAAGTCCCTCTCCTCTTTTGTGCACAAAAGTGCTTCACCCTCTGCATTTTCTTTAGCAATAAACCTTAGCTGTCACATTCTGGACCATTCTTCAAGTTTCACTAGGTTCTTCATGTTATCCACACCATCAGGGGTGTCCAGGGCCGCCAAGAGGAGGAGCAAAATTCCCCAGGCCTGGAAAGCTTCTTCCTGCCTGCTTCTGGGTCTGTCCTCTCCTGCTCGCTGCCCAGGATCCAGATGATTACATTAATGCGATATCACGTTAATGCAATAATCTGGGTCCCAAGTCCTGGCACACAGGATCAGGAGAGGATAGAGTGAGGGAGCAGTGCAGCAGTGACTCAGAGACAGAAAGGTGTGGGGGTGGAGGCCCAGAAGGGCACACATGACAATCCAGTCCTGCCCCAGGCCCAGCTGTGTCTCTCGGTGGCCCTGGGGGAGTCTACCCTATTGCAGATGCAGATTTAAGGGTCAGTTCTATAAAATAGGCATTAAGTGATTCTTGCTTGGGGGGCTGGGAGGGGGTGCAGGGTCCACTGGACCACTAGGGATTTGTTGCAAGGGGGTGCAGGGGGGTTGGGAGGCGGTCCACTGTACCACCAGGATTATTCAGTTCCTGGGAGTGCCGGGGGGGGGAGGGAGTCAGGAGGTGGACCACTGGACCACCAGGGATTTTCTTGTTCTGGTGGGGAGGGGGTGAGGCAATCCGCTGGACCACCAGGGATTTGGTAGAAGCTGTCTAATGCATTTGACAGCTTCCAGTCACAAATAATGATCGATGCATGAAAGGGGATCCATGCATCTCATTTGCATACGATCCCCTTTGAGCATTGATCATCGTTTGTGACCTGGTAATTTTTCCAGCGGCACCCGTATTTACCGGGTGTTGCTGTGCATTGACCCCTCAGGCTCTAATGAGGGAGCGAAAGGGCCCTAATGAGGGAGAAAAGGGGCTCAGAGTGAATAAGAGCCTTCAAATGAGTGTGACACACTCCTCCTGAGGGAGACTTTGCATCTGAATGAGTACACCTGTAGAGTACATGGACACATTTACCTTTTCTTTGGAGCAGGTGTAAATTTGTGCATCAGCATTTTTGCGCAGTTGTGAGCTGGACCTGAAAGCCAAATATGCCTTTGTTTAAAAGGCTTAACATAGGCACTTTTTGTCCTTCTTACATATGCATCCTGTTATAACATCAAGCCCTGTGACTGCAGGGTTCCAGAAAGAGCTCTGTGATATGGGCAATAATCACTGTCACTGCAATGTCTGCACTAAAGCACATTGGGAGGGGATTTAAAACATGGAAAAGTCCCTGGGTAGTTGTGAATGAAGGTTCAGGGACACCAGATCCCAGTCTGGTCCCAATTTAGCTAGAGGCTTCAAAGAATAGGTAGAAACCACCAATTCACAGAAAAGAAAAATAAGCTTTCAGCATTCCAAGTGTTCTGTGAAGAGAGGTGTTTCTTCCAAATTTTAGTTGCTTTTTAGACAAATTTAGTAACACTGAGAACTTTATATAGAGAATATTAGAAAAGTCTCATGCGATTATTTGTTCACACAATACCACATTCCCCTGAGGCAGTCTAGAATTAGACCAAACTATTGAAACATGAGTTGGGATCTGCAATTGGATTTCACATCTCTTTGAATTTTTCTTCCAAATATTTAACATATGATACTATTGTGTCCTATGACTTGAATTGGAATTTTTTCAGCTATTGCACATTAGACAAGTGAGTGCTCCTGTGTGACCTAGATTATTTCTTTCATTACTTATTTTACTTAATATATGTGTAACCCATTTACTAAAATGTCTGTGCGGGTAGTTCTGCCTCAGATTATTTCAGCAACTGCTGACACATGGAGTTTTGCGGCCTCAGGGAAAGCTAATCCTGGTGAAGACTGAAGGTGTGTGACAGTGTACCTGCAGGGGTCTTCTCAGGTCAGTGGGGCTGAGGGATATCCCAGAGGCAGGTGCACAAACAATGTAAGTATGGTCTGTGGTTAAAACACCTCAAATCTCTCATCTTCTCTCTCTATGCACACAGACTATTACAGGGTCCCCTAATGGCAGACTTAAATGTTATTAGACAGACACAGTAAATTCAAAGGTAAAAAAAAATGTGACTGGGAGTCTGTCCTAAGTAAAATAAAATTCCCATTTATTGGGCTCTCCAAAACTGTACAAGCATATATAGAAGGGGGTGGGGATAAGAAAACCATGAGGAAAATAGTCCAAGTAAAATACTTGCAAAAAAAGTTTCAAAGGATTTATAATTCTTGGTCTCCTTTGGGCATTGCTCTCTCCTTCAAGATCATACATCTTTCGCGCCTCTTTGCAGACTAGACAGTTATTACAATCCTTACTCTTCAGTAATATCTTCAGTCTCCTTTAAGTTAGTCAGCAGTCTCTCTCCTCTCCTAATGGTTAGTACAGTGGGCTGAGAACCTGGGGAACTGGGTTCAATTCCCAATGCAGCTCCTGGTGACCCTGGGCAAGTCACTTATCTCTCCATTGCCCCAGGTAGAAAGACAAATTGTGAATCCAGTAGGGACAGAGAAAGAACCTGCACAAAATATGTAAACTGCCTTGGTTGTACCACAGGAAGGCGGTATATCAAGTCCATGACTCTTACTTAAGCTCCCGGGCTTAGGTGTTGTCCTGTATTTCATTCCTCTCACTCTATCTAGTAGGCAAACAGGTTTTCTGTGCTCCAATCACATTCTCTCTCTCTCCCCCTCCTCTTTTGTGACTTTGTGTTGCCCAGTACTCCCCTTTTATTAGATCCGGCAAGTTTAACAGCATCCAAGACTTGGTCCTTACCTCCTAGCTATTTTAGGATCATAGCACTCACCAGTTCCACTACTCCCAGTGTCCAATCCTTTCCCTGACAAGGACTGAAGTCCAGCACTCAGTTACCCTCCCTTCAGAAGATCAGGATCAGATCTCCCAGCCTCTCTCCTTTAGCATACCTCAGAGAACAGCTGTGGACCAGAGTGGCAACCTCTGTGCTTTCTCTTTTCCCCTTAGCTCCTACATCAGGGAGCCAAAGCTCATGTGGGACCCATCCTGTGTGGTTCTGCATCTTTCCTTACTTGACACTCTCTCAGGGAGGAAGACAAGACTCCTCCATCAACCCAGTTTTTTTAATCTCTCCTCCTAAAATTAAAGCTTCAATTCTATTGGGCCACTTTCCCACTATTTAGGTTTTATTGGCACCTTTCTGGAGCAGAGGCCCAGAACATTCTCCTTGAAATTACATACAAAATAATATTTTGGCAGCCTGCTACATATGTAAATGTGTTTTCCCCATTAGGAAAATGGGAGGTGGGATATGGAGATTAGAGGGGTGTTTTAGAAAGGACGTCCAAATTGGATCTCTGAAGTTTTGCTAGTATCTTAGAACTGGATGGTGAAATGGACCTCCATGTGCTGATGACATAAAGACTGAATATCCATTTTAGAAATATAGAAGTCTAAAATATCAATGGGGCAACACAGGAACTTGAACATCTCTGTGGCAGCATATGAATGTCTCTGTTATGAAATGACAACATAGACGTTTATGTGCCGGAACATAAATGGTTTTCCCTGCTATTTCAGAAACAGCGATGTTTATTTCTCCCCCTCAAAATACAAAACTGTCACAGAGCCCAGTATCCCTTGACATTTTTGATTGGGGGGGGGGGGACAACCACTGGGGGATGAAGAAGTGACCTCCCTTAATCCTTCCAGTACAGCACTGCCTAATTGTTATTGGAGCATTTTTCTAAAACATGAATGTCCTGAGTAGCAGTTCTAACTCCTGACGTTCATCTTTTTGGATGTAGACATTCATTCCCCTTCTGAGAGAGTATGATGAAAGAAATGAGCTTCTGTTGCCCTCAAGTAATACAAAGATAGTTACACCTTTTTGTAACTGTCACAATAAACATGATATTAAAAAAAAATCTCAGTCAACAAGCCCAAACTAATTTTTCAATCTTAGAGCTTAATGCTCCACAATGCGAGGCCTCTTCTGCTGTAGAACTACAGCTGATCAGCTTGCTACTATTTTGCCACTAAAATAGCCAGCTTGCAACAAACTCTCCCCCTCTTGTGCTTGTTCCAGATCCCTCTTCTAATAATTTGGAATCCCAATCTCCATCCTGATCGAAGGTTACTGTCAGGCTTATTTTCGAAAGAGGATGCCCATCTTTCGACACAAATCGGAAGATGGGTGTCCTTCTCACAGGGTCACCCAAATTGGCATAATCAAAAGCCGATTTTGGGCGTCCCCAACTGCTTTCCGTTGCGGGGACAACCAAGTTCACGGGGGGGGGGGGGTGTCGGAGGCGTAGCGAAGGCGGGACTAGGGCGTGCCTAACACATGGGCGTCCTCGACCCATAATGGAAAAAAAAGGGCGTCCCTGACGAGCACTTGGATGACTCTACCTGGTCCTGTTTTTCTTATGACCAAGCCACAAAAAGGTGCCTGAACTGAACAGATGACCACCGGAGGGAATCAGGGATCACCTCCCCTTACTCCCCCAGTGGTCACTAACCCCCTCCCACCCTAAAAAAACATCTTTAAAAATCTTTTGTGCCAATCTCTATGCCAGTCTCAAATGCCATACTCAGATCCATTGCAGCAGTATGCAGGTCCCTGGAGCAGTTTTAGTGGATGCAGTACACTTCAGGCAAGTGGACCCAGGCCCATCCCCCCACTACCTGTTACACTTGTAGTGGTAAATGTGAGCCCTCCAAAACCCACCACAAACCCACTGTACCCACATCTAGGTGCCCCCCTTCACCCGTAAGGGCTATGGCAGTGGTGTACAGTTGTGGGTAGTGGGTTTTGGGGGGCTCAGCACACAAGGTAAGGGAGCTATGTACTTGGGAGCAATTTATGAAGTCCATTGCAGTGCCCCCTAGGGTGCCCGGTTGGTGTCCTGGCATGTCATGGGGACCAGTGCACTACGAATGCTGGCTCCTCCCACGACCAAAAGGCTTGCATTTGGTCATTTCTGAGATGGGTGTCATTGGTTTCCATTATCGCCGAAAATCAGAAACGACCAAGTCTAGGGATGACCATCTCTAAGGATGACCTAAATTTCAGGATTTGGGTGTTCCCAACCATATTATCGAATTGAAAGATTGACATCCATCTTGTTTTGATAATACGGGTTTCCCCGCCCCTTCGCCGGGACGTTTTGCGAGGATGTCCTCAGCAAAACTTGGGTGTCCCTTTTGATTATGCCCCTTCACCTCTTGGTCATACTTCTCTTTAACAACCCAGACCAATTTCACTAAAGTAATTTAAGCAACAATCAAGCCCCTTTGTCCCCTTGACCCTGTCCATTTGCTTCCTAGACCAGTATCACATTTTATGGCTTATTGCCTTTGGTCATGACATTAGTCAACAGTGGTCTATCTACCGGTACTGTCCAGTTCCTTGGAAATGAGCATTGGTTCACCCAAAACTAAATAAACCAACATTACATCCTGCTTCTCTATCTATCATCTGATCTCTAAATCTCTGTGTGCTCCATAATTAGCAGAAAGATTAGTTTTCCAACAACTACTTCAATATGCGGATAATACCCAGGTCCTGCAGCTGCATCAATCTGGATTTAGACCAGGACATAGCACAGAAACAATTATGGCAGCCTTATTCAATGACCTCTATTCTGTAATACACTATAGCATCACTCGATTTAACATCTGCATTCAATCTACTTAATCATACTCTTTACTTTCTCGGTGAGCAATAATTGGCATCTCAGGTACTGTATTCAAATGTTTTTCCTCTTTCCTGTAAAGACAAATCCTTCATGGTTGAACTACCTTCTTCCCTTTCAATCCCACAAATGGTGAATTGTGGGATGCCAAAGGGCTTGGTTTTGGCCTCCGTTTAACATCTTTTATGCTCCCTTATTTATTTATTTATTTATTTATTTTTACTATTTATATTCCACCTATAACCTAGGTGGAAACCAATAAAAACATACACAATAAAAATATAGCACACACAAACTCCAAGTCCTTTTGTATTACTTATCTAGGATCTAGGCATTTTACAACATACTGTTAATTTACTACATGGACCGTAAAAAAAACCAAGCAAATAAAAAAGTTCTGGGTCTGCAATGGCCCCGTTCTAAAAGACCCCATCTCTCACTTGACCTGACCCATCCCCCCAGACAAGGTAGCTGATCCCTCCTTTGACATGCCCCGTCTCGACTGATTGTTAAAAAAAACATCTTTCACTAGGGTCTAGTGCACCACCCTCCCACCACCACCCACCCTTCATCCCTTAAAGGAGGCAAAAGCAATGTCTACTCACTCCTGCTTCCAGTTTAAAAAATAGTGACATGATGCAATGGGCGGGGTCAATCTGCCATATAAGGGAATTATTCCCTTATTTCATAATCTCAGCCCAACTACCAAATAATGGGAAAAAAATTCCCTTATATGGCAGACTGACCCTGACTGGTGCCTCCAAAGATAGCAGCATTGGAGACAGGAGCGAGTGGGCGTCACCACTACTTCCTTTAATGTACTTTTTTTTTTTTGAGTCAGTGTTGGAGTCTGGACGGAAGGGAAGGATGGGTTGCAAAAGAGACCAGGGATATGTTTTATGTCAGGGGTTGGGGCGGTTTATCAGGGCAGGGTTTAGGGGATGGTTTAGGAGAGGGCGATGCAGACCACCAATTTTTATTTTTTAAATGTCCACCTTTCCTGTCAGTGCCTGATTGAAAAACCACTGCTTCCTTCTTGGCCTCATATGAATTCATGTTAATTCAGTGTACGGCCATGTTTTCTGCACTTGTTAACAACAACTCGGCGGCTCTCAGGCGGGAGGCAGGGCCGGCGCACAGCCAACACCGACGGGATCCACGCGGTTCCCGCTCTGGGTGGTAGGGGCCACTCAACGAGCTCTCCGATAGCTGCACGGGAGCGCCGTCCACAGCTCCAATCATGCCTACGAGTTGGGCCTCCACGGGCACATCAATCTAGCTTGGGAGCACCGCCTCCTTCGCAGCCCTGGCCATGACCACCGGTCTACACCCTCGAGCCTGGAGCTCTTGCAACCGCGTCCTATTTGGACACCATCTTAAAATTTGGACTTCAAAAAGTTCTGCATTATGAAGGAGAGGCGGAGTCGGAGATTCGACATATCTTGTGGGATCTGCACTTCCTGAAACTGCAGAGAGACTGTTCTGAGAAGAATGAACATGAGAGGTCCTAGAGATAGATTTTCCTGAAACTTCTTGGAGAAGAGATCTTTTATGTTTTCTCGGCATTAGCCTTCTGTTGACTTACCTTCACTTCCAGACTGTAAATACAGAACGATTTAAAGTCATTGGCCCTGATCAGCCAGAGAAAATGTCCCACCAATTATAGGTGGTAGCTTTTTGCAAGCGTGAAGAAATGTCCACACATGTATCTCCAGTGAGAGTTGTATCAATCTGGTGTTTGAATCAAAGTTTTATTGCGCTTCTGCAAATATTGTTGTAAAAGTTCAGTTTTTTGTATAGCATCTCTCAAAGGCTGTAAACTTAATGAAATGTTGGCTATATTCAGTACTTGTAGATACCAATATAGGGTCAATTGTTGCTCCATATCTGGTACAAAGATATATAATTGTCCATGCCACCATAAATGAGTGACGTTGGTAAAACAACCAGAAAAAGGATAAGATAAATTATATAAATGGGTTATAATGGCATCATAAGAAGCTAAACAAATATATTGAGCATTAATTTCAATAAACATACTAAAATTAGTAGGGAGTATGGTCCAAGGGCAAACATTAATAGAATGCTGTAATAAACACTGTTCATATAAAGGAGAATGTTGCCCACAAATAGCCCCATTAATGGTATGTTGGCAAAATTCTAAGTTATAAGTAATATTATCTGTCCCAATATAATTTCCAGAAAAATGTAACCAAAATTCATTAGCAAAAACAATGGGCAAAATTATAAATTTACACAAAACACGTTGCTTGGTTACATTGAAATGCACAATTTGCCCAGAACCAAAGAGGTCAGTACATATTACAGTATTTGGAGTTATTAAAATCCAATTTGCGGAAGGAATCCACCGGTGAAAGATTTGCCTCCACAAATATTCAGAATTAGTCAATAAATCATCCTGAGCCTTATTCCTTTGTATGAGGGCAAATAAATGCTGCAACGTGCATGTAGTCCAATTCATAAAATATGTTATATTGACATCTACTTGTAATTGGGCTATTTGAGTATAATTGAAAAGGTTTATTAAACTTTTATCATATTGTAAAGTCATCTGTTGTGGTTCAAACGCCGTTGGCATCCACTGAGCTTGCAAAGTAATAAGCTGATTAATATCAGTTCCAATACGCTTAGCTTTATAAGCTAAAGTCTCAGAATCAATAGCATTTATTACTCCTGCACTTGCACCAAAAGCTCCCAATAATGTATCATACCAAGCTCGTTTAACTCTACATTTGGGCAGTTGAGGAAAAGTAATATTGAAATGAATAACATTCTTCTGGTGATTTATAGCAGTATTTAAACAGGTAGAAGGTACACGGACTAGGTTGTTAGTGTGTACCCCTGGATTTGAGTCAAGTATAGTAACATAACCCACCAAGTATGGTTTTTGATAGGTGTAGCATTTACACAAAAAAGTGTATAGACATTTGCTAATGATACATTAGTAGTATAAATGTCCAGAATGCTTACAATTTTAGGACAGCACTGTTGTATTGTCTGTCTCTGGTTTGAGCGAAACTTAGCTATGCAAGTCATATTAAATCGACAACACCGGAACTGGGTGTTATTAGTAACCCGAGCAGAAAGTAACTGTTTATTTTGCGGTTGAACATAAGCTCGTTCATATGGCTGAACTCCTTTCCATAATCGTATCCTTGTTCCTGTGAAAACCATAGTTACCACACAGCTCGATAAGCCGTGCATGTGTAATTGTCTTGTTTTCGGATTTCACTCTGATTCTTCCATTGCCAAATCAGCTTGCCTTGTCTTTCGGTGGTAAGATGTAGTCGTCCACCCGGGGTAATGACAATACCCAAAGGTACCATAAGAAGGAGCTGGCTCTTACAAGGATCTATGAATGAAACATGTCAACAGATTAGTTACTCTCTAAGATAACATTTATTTGCTGGAACATAAGTCCATTTTTCTCGCCCAGATCGAAGGATCAAGACAGTATTATCTGCCCCTTGGGCAATAATTTCAGCAGGCTGTGGGGGGCCCATTTTCTTGGGTAACCCACACCTTTGCACCTGCAGACAAATTAGGGGATATGAAAAATCCAATATATATTATGGTCTGAAGTGTATTGTTGTACTACTTGACCCCTAAAATGGGAACCATTATCTGTCTGAATTTGGAGGGGAATACCACAGTAAAGGGATATCAGTTCTAAAGTTTTGATGGTATTAATCTGGGTAGCTCGTCTGCAAGGATATGCAATTAAATATCCAGAATAAGTATCTACTGCTGTGCATACATATTGACATCCCTGTGAATTGGGTAAAGGTCCTATATAATCCATTTGCCAAATCTGTCCAGGTAACTTTCCCCTTTGTAAACTGCCCCTTAGTCACGTGGGGAACAGATGCCTAGTCTGATGTTGACAGACTGAACATTTTGCAATGATAGTTTTAATAATATCCATAGTTAAACTAATACCACAATCTGTTGCCCACCTGTAAGTGGCCATGAGGCATATTTTCAAAGCACTTAGCCTTCCAAAGTTCCATAGAAACCTATGGAACTTTGGAAGGCTAAGTGCTTTGAAAATATGCCATTTTTTCTCTCAAATGTCCACATTTCTGGTGCACCCATGTCACTAAACCTGAGCAGTTATCCGGTTCTTCCAAAGTTTCCACCTTGAGAGGTGAAATTTTGCTTTGTTCATCAGCCACTGGGTTGTAAAGGTGTTCTAGAGTATCACCCTTGCAATAAGCATCTACATGAAAAACAATAACATTAGTATTCTGCACATAATTTCAAATGTCTTGTCACAATTCTTTACCCCACAAATTTTTGGCATTAATCTTCCAATTGTTCTGGTACCAGGTAGGTAGCCATGTGGCTAATCAATTTGCAACAGACCATGAGTCAGTATAAATGTAACATTGTCCTAAAGTTTCTGTTTTCAAAGCCATATAGGCAGCATACAACTCTGCATATTGACTCACTTACTGGACACTTAGCTCTACCTCTCCTGGCTGCACTGGCCACAAATCTAAGGCAGTTTGTAATGCCTTCTGTGCTGCTTCAAAAGCCTGTTGTTCTTTTTCTCCCCACTCAAAATTATATTTTTTCCTAGTCACTTTATATAATGGTGCTAAAATTTGCCCCAGGTGGGGTATATGTTGTCTCCAAAAGCCAAATAATCCAATAAAACGTTGTGCCTCCTTTTTATTACAAGGAGGAACAACATTCCAAAATTTTCTGTTTAGCTTTTGGTAAAATTTCCCTCAGACCATTATGCCACTGAATGCCAAGAAATTTCACTGTTTGGGATGGTCCTTGCATCTTATCAGGATTTATTTCCCATCCTTTGTCCTTTAAATATTAACAACTCCAACTGGGTCTGAACATCTTCCTGTGTTTTCCCTTGAATCATAATATCATCAATATAGTGCACAATTTGCATATGATCAGCTAGAAGAAATTCATCTAAATGATCTGCCACCGTCCGGTGACAGATAGTAGGGCTATGAATCCAGCCCTGTGGTAGTCGGGTGAATGTATATTGCCTGCCCTGCCAACTGAAAGCAAATTGATCCCAATATTTCTCATTGACTGGCATTGTGAAAAAGGCATTAGCCAAATCTACTACAGCATACCATCTGCCAGAATGTGTCTGTATTCTCTCTATCAAAGTAATAGTATCTGGGACTGCAGCAGTTAAAGCGGGTGTAACTTTGCTTAGTTCTCTATAATCCACGGTCATACGCCAGGAACCGTCACGTTTTCGGACTGGCCAGACCGGATTATTCCAATCTGTGGTGGTAGTTTTAATAACCCCGTTCTCCATTAACTCTTTTATAGTTTGACTGATCTCAAGGTAGCCCCCCTGGTATTCTATACTGTTTCACATGAATAGTCCGTGTAGTTGGGGGAATCTCTATTGGGGTCATTTTCACCTTTCCCACAGTAATTAGACGAGATTGGATATAAGGTTTAACTCCAAATTGATACCTCCCATCTTCTAACGTTAATGACAATCCCTTTAATATATGTATGTCCAGTATATATACTCAGGCACAGGTATAATCATAACTTTGTATTCCCTTTTAGAGAAATTTCCAATTTTTAATTCCACCCAGGTCTGTACAGCTTCAATTTGTTTTCCCCCCAACCCAGTAATGACAGCCCTCTGACCCTTAAATTTACGTGGATTCCCATATAATAAAGTGGCCTCAGCTCCAGTATGCACTAGAGCACGCACTTTCTGACAGGACCTATTTTTCCAACAAATGTTTATATTTACATGGGGCCGCAAATCTAAACGCGCTAAGTGGGTGGAAGCCTGGTCATTCTGTCAATCATATTTTCCTGTTTTTTTGTTTTTTTTTAAAGGTGCTGCACTTCTTTCCAGGGATACAAATCCTCATACCCCTGCCATTCCTCTTCCTCTTGTGGGGGCGCGCTAGCACTAACTCTAGCACTAGGGGTTCCGCCTCAGGGGGAGGAGGAACTGATCTGTCGATATTTACCTGAGCTTGTTGACTGCGTACTACCTTGCCCCCATTTAATCCCCGCTTTTTAACTTTCCCTTTCCGCTTTTCGTATTTATACTGTGCCACCCTTACTGCGGCACGCTCTGCAATGGTCTGATATTTATCCAGCTTATCAGCAAATAATTTATTTTGACAATTAAGCATTACATTTTGACTATGCAAGTCACACATTTGTCGCTGTAATTCTGCAATTTCCTATGCTGTTCGTCACGGTTCTGATGGATTTTCCAATAAGCGGTTAACAGAATCCATCCACGCCTTCTGACAGAATATTGTTCCTTCCCCCATTCTATCTTAATTTTTTGCATACATCTAACTACATCTAAGGGTTCTGACCCCTTTAAACAGGAGTCCCACTCCTCACACAAACCTGCACATTTTGACCACTCAGTGGCTATTATATCATATAGTACTGCATCCCATCCTGGGATCTCAATAACACTCTCTGCTTTATTTTTCCCAATTTTTAGCTTAAAAAATTCCATTCCCCTCTACGAATCTTGCTCACAGCACCAACTATTGTATTGCTTCGGTATTGCAGCCTGCTCACTTGATCACCACAGACTGCACAAAGACTAAAATACTACAGATTCTTTTAGATTCGTATTGGGTAAATGAAACTCTTTATTTGCACTTTAATTAGAGAATGTATAAGCCATTATTGTTCCAACTACACAATGATTAATAAATACACACACTAATTGAGTACATTACTAAAGGAAGGCTATAGAAAAGTAAAATAAGAAATATATATATATATATATATATATATATATATATATATACATATATATATATACACACACACACACATATAAACATACATCATCACTGGTCAGGAATTACATCATTCAGGCCCTTATCTCATCAGCTGGGGGGCCCGTTGCAGCGAAAAGCCCGAAGTCTCCAGACCAGGAACAAGTCTTTTCTGCACGATGCATCTTTCCACAGAATGAGCCCCAAGGCTCTGCTGCAAAAAGCCCCCCTTTTATTAAGCTAAAACTTATCCAGGTACGTGAGGATTCAGTCATATCCTCTCAGTTCAGATAAACAAACCACTGGCCAGGTGGCTTATCTCCCGAACCTCAAACAAACCCCGCCTCCCTCCTGCACAAGCTGGCTTCAGAGGCATTCCAACCTGTTCTTAAGATGTGCTTTATCTTATACATTGTTCTTGAGTGTGCCTTGCTCTTGAGTGTGCCTTATCTCATACAATGTTCTTAAGATGTGCCTTACATTCCAGCCTGTTCTTTGAGATATACCAGGAAAGTCACTTTTGATCAAAGACAGAAGATTTTAAAAATGTATTATCGATTAAAGCAAGACTGAAAAGCCATCCTTAATATTTTCCATCACATCCGGCCACTCCTCCCCCTTATCCCTTGCTCATTTCAACCTTCCCCCTCCTGTCTCTCCTACCCCCTTCTTACTTGCCCATCCCACCTATCTGCATATCTCCATCATTCTGTTATACCACAGCTTGTACTCTCTCTGCTATACCTTGTAACCCCTATTACTATGTAAGCAGCACTGAACCTGCCTCGAGTGGGAAAGAGCGGGGTACAAATGTAACAAATAAATAAACAAATCCCTTTCTGTATTGCTTGGCTCATACAACCAGCACAAACCATGTGGTTAGACTCGTGTTAGCTTTCTGAATCAGGCCCAAAGTGAACACCTAAAGGCTGAGCAGAGATGGGTTTTTATCTTCTATCTGCTCATAAGTGCCAATTTGCATTAAAGGTGAAAGCTTACTCAGCACTCTGTTCTATATAGATATTGATAAACCAAGGCCGCTTAGAGACATAGCCAGGCCCGGGACAAAACTGGACTGCCACCTCACTTGCACCGCCACTCCCACCCACCCCCTTACCTTTCTGGCTTTGCCTCCAAGGGGGGAGGCCCGGGCCTGGCGCCAGCAAGCCGCTTTTGCATGCCTGCTTCCACAGTCTGTCCTCTCCTGCTCCTGTCCATGCCAGGAGTCAGGACCCAGATGATTGCATTAACACAATATTGCGCTAATGCAATCAGCTGGGTCCTGGGCGCCACGCAGGAGCAAGGGAGGACAAACCCAGAAGCAGGAAGCAAGAAGAAGCTTGCCAGCGCTGCCCCCCCCCCCCTTGGAGGCTGGACCCGGGGAATTCCCCCCCTGCCCCTCCCCTTGGGAGCCCTGCGTTAAACCAGTTGATTCATCCAGGTTCACTTTCAAACTTTGCTGACCCAACCAATCTATAATGGCATCCAAACATTCCTGTGAATGACTAAGGGGCATACCCTAAGAATCAGACATACAGGGGATAATTCTCAATAATCGCCTAAAGTTAGGCACCAGGATGAGGCATGCTAAGTGCAGATTTCTATGAGCGCAATTGCCACTATAGAATACTAATATGTCTATATTTAACATGCCTAACTTTATGTTTAAAATTCTTTATTATGTCACTTAAAATTCTTTATTGTCACTTGAAAGTGCAAGAAACATATATAAACAAAACATGAACATGTCAAATATCTTACACAATGAATCTAATTAATAGGTCAAAACTTTTTTTCTTTTAAAGGACAGGGTTAGCCAAGCACAAACAAATTTAAACAAACCCAATGTCCCAATAGTTTACAATACTTTTAAGCATACTGAGGAGATGCACTATATAAAGTCAAAGACCTCAGTGGTGACTCGTTTCACAAGAGCCAGAAATACTCTTGGATCGCCTTACCTCCTCATTGGTCTATAATGACTTTAAATATGCCTTAAACTTTACTTAAATTTCATATTAGATGCAATTGTCCAAATATTTATCAAACTTTTTTGTTTAGCTTTTTATAAAAGATAACGTTGATTAGCTATTTAGCTTATCATTTTAAAATTGTAGGACAGCTGGCCGACATGCGGCATGCTTCGCATCCAGCTGTGTCAGGGTCTAGTCCTCTGAAATGATAAAAAAATAGTCTGAGTTATAAAAGATGTGCTGCTTAAAAATGATTCATATAACTCACTCACCAATGTTCACACAATATAATCACAATCTTTATAATATGGTGGCTAGGCAAAGATGCTTTAAAATATAATGTCACATGATCTCTAACCAATCATTTTAATTAAATGTTCACTACAACACCCAATCAGAGCAAAAAGGGCACATATATCAAAGCAAAGATACCCAATCCAGTTCATTGTTTATACCACTAGGGGCTAAAGTATTACGTGTATAAATCCAGCGTTGTTCTTTATAATTCAAAAGTTTTTCAATGTCGCAACCCTCCCGCCCCAAGTCAAATTTATCAATAACACGCCAACAGAAGTATGATATAGAATATTTAAGGTCCAACCAATGCTGTACAATGGGTGCTGCCAATGTTTTAGTATTTATTCATGATCTATGTTCTGCTAACTAATCTATGTTTTACAGGACGAGTGGATCGCCCAACATATATCAGATCACACGGGCAGATAAGAGCATAAACCACATTTATACTGTCACAAGTGGTATCTGAACAAGTATAGATAGTTCTTTTTAAACCAGGTACAAACCAGGATATTCTAGTAATGGCTGAAGTACACCATTGGCAGTGAGTGCAAATGACATGTTCCTGTAATTGAGCTACTGAATAACTTTTGCTGAGCGGACGCTAGTGAGATCATGGGGGGATGTCCTTGAGACAGCTCATTTCGGAGCGAAACGTGCATGTCGGGCAGCCTAACCCCTGGGTCTGATAAAATTAAAAGAAAGAAAGAAGATAATTTCAATTTAAATTATGAGCTTTAATAAATAGAATGAATAAGTTTAGAATATTTTAATGAACCAATGAAGAGGTGGATGTTTGCTACTATCACCAGATTGAGAAATTGCTGGTGATTGCACATCACTGAGGTTCATGGGGAATGTATATCATCACATAGAATGAAGAATGTGAAGAATGTGGGGTATTGAATACTATTGAACATTATATATGAATTACGTTTGGATTGGATAGGAAGAGTCTTTATCTGTGTGAACATATATCCAGTTTTATCAAATACTATCTTTGCCTGAATAGTGCCTGTAATTGAGGAGCCATTTCATAGTCCAAGCGTTTATAAGATAAGACTTCACCAATAGCCCTCCGATAGGCAACTATAGGGTGCTCCTGAAAACAGGAATGGATTGATAAACACTCCAATATTTGTGAATCAATGAAGTTACAAAAGCGCTGCTTGTATTATAAGGCAAAACAGCCACAACTCGATCTTCAGCTTCCTAAGGTGTATATTGTAATAGCAAATCCCAATTTGCAAATTTTGCTGCCAAATAAGCCTTTTAAATTATATGATATGGATAATCTCTGTCCTGTAAGCGATCAGTAAGTTGTTCTGCATGCATTTCAAACTGGACAGCTGTAGAACAAATGTGTTTAATTTTGAAAAATTAACTTATTGTCAGACCCTTTTTCAAACTGCAGGGATGTGAACTAGTGTAATGCAATAAAGAATTGTGAGCCACAGTTTTACAGTATAGTGTTGTTTGAATCATATTATCTTGTCTATATATACGAACATCTAAAAAAAATCAATTGTTCGTTGGTCAAAAGTCATAGTGAATTGTAGAGAAGACATTAAAGAATTCAGCCAACTCAAAAATTCCTGCAATTGTTCATTTGAATCTTCCCACAGAAAAAAGATGTCATACAAAAAAAACGACACCATACACTAATCTTGGAAAACCACTCAGACGAATATATACCGTATTCTTCGGACTATAAGACGCACTTTTTTCCCCCAAAATTCAAAGTGGCCGCCGAGACTTCAATTCTCGGCGGCCATTTTGAATCTCGCCGAGACCGTCAGGCTGCATACAGGAGGATGGAGAGCAGCGCGCTGGGCAGGAAAGAGGGGGCTCTTTCCTGCCCCGACGTCACTAGACCACCAGGGAAGATCGCGTGACGTGAGTAGGGAGAAGTGGTGACAGGGCCGGGGGGAGGGCGATCCCGAACTCGGACAAGACGCACCGGAGCACCTAGGTTTTAGAGGAAGGAAAAAGGAAAAATTTTTTTTTTCCTATTTCCCTCCTCTAAAACCTAGGTGCGTCTTATGGTCCGGTGCGTCTTATAGTCCGAAAAATATGGTACATTTTTCTGCAAATTTAGCAACAAACAGAGTAGCTGCCGACGGGGCTAATGATGCTCCCATTGCCACTCAACGTTTCTGTTGAAATTGTTGTCCAAACAAAAAATAATTCCTTTCAATTTAACCAAAAAGGATGTCCTACAATTTGAAAATGATAAGCTAATTAGCAGGCTTATTTTCTAAAGTGATCGCCGGCGATCTTCTGACATAAATCGGGAGATGGCCGGCGATCTCACAAAAGCGGCGAAATCGGTATAATAGAAAGCTGCTTTTTTGACACCATCACCGCTTTCCCGTCGTCGAACTGGCGAAAGTTCAAGGGGGCGTGTCAGCGGCGAAGCGAAGGCGGGACATGGGTGAGCATGGGCGTGGCTACCAGATGGCCGGCTTTTGCGGATAATGGGAAAAAAAGAGCAGCGTTAATCAGTATTTTGCCGCTTTTACTTGGTCCTTTTATTTTCACGACCAAGCCTCAAAAAGGTGCCCGAACTGACCAGATGACCACCAGAGGGAATGGTGGATGACCTCCCCGTACTCCCCCAGTGGTCACCAACCCCCTCCCATACTAAAACAATAAAAATAAAAACCTTTTTTGCCAGCCTGTATGCCAGCCTCAAATGTCATACTCAGCTCCCTGACAGCAGTATGCAGGTCCCTGGAACAGTTTATGTTGGTTGCAGTGGACTTCAGGCAGGTGGACCCAGGCCCATCCCCCCCCCCCCACCTGTTACACTTGTGGTGGTAAGTGTTGAGCCCTCCAAACCCCCCTAAAACCCACTGTACCCACATGTAGGCGCACCCCTTCACCCATAAGGACTATGGTAGTGGTGTAGAGTTGTGGAGAGTGGGTTTTGTGGGGGATTTGGGGGGCTCAGCACCCAAGGTAAGGGAGCTATGCACCTGGGAGGTATTTGTATATTTGTTTAAAATTTTTAGACGTGCCCCCTAGGGTGCCCGATTGGTGTCCTGGCATGTCAGGGGGACCAGTGCACTACAAATGCTGGCTCCTCCCATGACCAAATGCCTTGGATGTCGCCGGGTTGGAGATCGCCGGCATTTTTTTCCAATATCGCTGAAAAACAAAACCGGCCATCTCAAACCCGGCGAACTCTGGCATTTGGCCAGGCTAATCCGTATTATCGAAAAAAAAAATGGCTGGCCATCTTTTTTGATAATACGGTTACGGCCAGCTGTAGCACCGCAGCCAAAATAGATTGCTGGCGATCTATTTCGCCGGCGACATTCGATTATGCTCCTCTAGGTAATCAGCATTATTTTTTAAAAACAGCTAAACAAAAAAGTTTGATAAATATTTGGACAATTGCATCTAATATGAAGTTTAAGTCATATTTAAAGTCATTATAGACCAGTGAGGAAGCAAGGTGAGCCAAGAGTATTTCTGGCTCTTGTGAAACGAGTCACCACTGAGGTATTTGACTCTATACAGTGAATCTGCTCGGAATGCTTAAAAATATTGCAAGCTATTGGGACATTGGGTTTGTTTAAATATCTCACATAAGCAAATGTCAACACGTGGAGCAAAAGTTTTATATTAATTCCCCTGCAAACCCCCCTTCCTTCCCATCATGTTCCAGTCTACCCAATCCAACCATCAAAACACCTTCCAACATCATTTCTGAATAATAATTACTAAAGTTCCAAATTATTTAACAAAGCAGAACAAACTTATATTGTTACATCGTGTTCAAATAGATGCAAATAAATGTAATTAAAATTCCTAATTAGTTGACTTCCAAAGGCAAATCATTAGAATATTCATAAAAAAGTACAACATACAATATAGAATAAAAGAGTGAATTTCAAAATATAAACAAGAAATGTGCTGTTATGAGATTATATTGCCAAAATGGAGGAATATATATATATAAAAGTAAAAATAAAAATGGCATGTCCTGACTTACCACTGAAATTAAAGAACTCTTAAATGATAATGATAAGAAGGCTTTGGTATATTCAACTGAATGACACTGTGTTCAAAAAACGAACATTCAAAAATTACTCAAAAAGGGAGTTGCGTCGAGAACAGACAGAAGGCGGAAAACAGGTGTCACTGCACGATTATCAATGAGCCTCTCAATAGTATGAAGCCAGTGCTTAAAAAATGGAGCACGGATCTTAAAGCGAAAGCTACATACCTGTAGAAGGTATTCTCTGAGGACAGCAGGCTGATTGTTCTCACGAATGGGTGATGTCCACGGCAGCCCCTCCGATCGGAGATCTTCACTAGCAACAGCGTTTGCTAGCCCTCGCGACCGTCTTCCTGCCCGAATGCGAGCGTGTTCACCAGTCCAGTAAATAGCAAAGACAAGGGAAGACACAACTCCAAAGGGGAGGCGGGCAGGTAGGTGAGAACAATCAGCCTGCTGTCCTCAGAGAATACCTTTTACAGGTATGTAGCTTTCGCTTTCTCCGAGGACAAGCAGGCTGCTTGTTCTCACGAATGGGGTATCCCTAGCCCCCAGGCTCACTCAAAACAACAAACATTGGTCAATTGGGCCTCGCAACGGCGAGGACATAACTGAGATTGACCTAACTATTCAAATAACTGAGAGTGCAGCCTGGAACAGAATAAAAATGGGCCTAGGGGGGTGGAGTTGGATTCTAAACCGCGAACAGATTCTGCAGCACCGACTGCCCGAACCGACTGTCGCGTCGGGTATCCTGCTGAAGGCAGTAATGAGATCTGAATGTGTGGACAGACGACCATGTTGCAGCCTTGCAAATCTCTTCAATAGTGGCTGACTTCAAGTGGACCACTGACGCCGCCATGGCTCTAACACTATGAGCCGTGACATGACCCTCAAGAGTCAGCCCAGCCTAGGCGTAAGTGAAGGAAATGTCATCTGCTAACCAATTGGATAAGGTGCATTTCCCGACAGCCACTCCCCTTCTGTTGGGATCAAAAGAAACAAACATTTGGTCGGACTGTCTGTGGGGCTGTGTCCGCTCCAGATAGTAGGCCAATGCTCTCTTGCAGTCCAATGTGTGCACCTGACGTTCAGCAGGGCGGGTATGAGGACGGGGAAAGAATGTTGGCAAGACAATTGACTGGTTCAGATGGAACTCCGACACCACCTTCGGCAAGAACTTAGGGTGAGTGCGGAGGACTACTCTGTTATGATGAAATTTAGTATAAGGAGCATGAGCTACTAAGGCTTGAAGCTCACTGACTCTGCGAGCTGAAGTGACTGCCATCAAGAAAATGACCTTCCAAGTCAAGTACTTCAGATGGCACGAATTAAGTGGCTCGAAAGGAGGTTTCATCAGCTGGGTGAGAACGACATTGAGATCCCATGACACTGTAGGAGGTTTGATGGGGGGGCTTTGACAAAAGCAAACCTCTCATGAAGCAAACAACTAAAGGCTGTCCCGAGATCGGCTTACCTTCCACACGGTAATGGTATGCACTAATCGCACTAAGATGAACTCTTACAGAGTTGGTTTTAAGACCAGACTCGGACAAGTGCAGAAGGTATTCAAGCAGGGCCTGTGTAGGACAGGAGCGAGGATATAAGGCCTTGCTGTCACACCAGACGGCAAACCTCCTCCAGAGAAAAAAGTAACTCTTCTTAGTGGAATCTTTCCTGGAAGCAAGCAAGACATGGGAGACACCCTCGGAGAGACCCAAGGAGGCAAAATCTATGCCCTCAACATCCAAGCCGTGAGAGCCAGGGACTGGAGGTTGGGATGCAGAAGCTCCCCCTCGTTCTGAGTAATGAGGGTCGGAAAACACTCCAATCTCCACGGTTCTTCGGAGGACAACTTCAGAAGAAGAGGGAACCATATCTGACGCGGCCAAAAGGAAGCGATCAGGATCAAGGTGCCTCAGTCTTGCTTGAGTTTCAGCAAAGTCTTCCCCACCAAAGGTATGGGAGGATAAGCATACAGGAGGCCTTCCGCCCAATCCAGGAGAAAGACATCCGACGCTAGCCTGCTGTGGGCCTGAAGTCTGGAACAGAACTGAGGGACCTTGTGATTGACTTGAGTGGCAAAGAGATCCACCAAGGGGGTGCCCCACACTTGGAAGATCTCGTATACCACTCGGGAATTGAGCGACCACTCGTGAGGTTGCATTATCCTGCTCAATCTGTCGGCCAGACTGTTGTTTATGCCTGCCAGATACGTGGCTTGAAGAAACATGCCGTTCCGGCGAGCCCAAAGCCACATTCTGACGGCCTCCTGACACAGGGGGCGAGATCCGGTGCCCCCCTGCTTGTTGATGTAATACATGGCAACCTGATTGTCTGTCTGAATTTGGATAATTTGATGGGACAGCCGATCCCTGAAGGCCTTTAGAGCGTTCCAGACCACTTGTAACTCCAGGAGGTTGATCTGCAAACCTTTTTCCTGAAGGGACCAACTCCCTTGGGTGTGAAGCCCATCGACATGAGCTCCCCACCCCAGCAGAGACGCATCCATCGTCAGCACCTTTTGTGGCTGAGGAATTTGCCTTTCAGGAGAGGGAGTAGGATCAGAGGAAAGACCACAAGACTCCTCGTCAGAGAAATATCTTGGGTCTTCCTCTGCTTCCCACGAGGCCTCACCCTCGGTGTTGGACACTAGTTCGTGGACTGCAGTCCGAAGCCGGGCCCGCCTCGACTCTGTGGAAACATGGCCATGGTGTGTACGTCGAGAGGAAGACTCCCGCACCGGCGGCGATGAACCTCCCTCCATCGATGTCGTCAGGGAGTCAGCCTGGGAGGCCACCGATGCAGACACCGCAAGCGGTACCGGGACCGGAGACCTCACGACAGGCGAGGGGCCAGCCGTCGCCTCACTGAACGGCACCGCTGGCGCAAGCACCCCCGGTACCGGAAGAGAAGGGCACAACAGCTCTTCCAGAATCCCTGGAAGGATGGCCCTGAGGCTCTCGTTCAGAGTCGCTGTCGAGGAAGTCAAGGAGTCCGGTACCGGCGACGAGCTCAGAATCTGTCCGGGACGCCACAGTGGAGCGCATCGACACCTCCTGTATGGAGGGTGAGCGGTCCTCCTGGCATCGATGCTTAGTGGCTGCCGGTTCCACCGGTGACCCAGAGCTCTCGGTACCGCGTCTGGAAGGTGACCGATGACGATGCTTCTTTGCCTTCGCATGAAGCACGTCACCGGTACCTCCCGGTACCGAAGAGGAGGACGTCGAATCCAAATGTCTCCTCTGGGCCGGGTCCGAAAGAGGTCGATCCCAGGGGGCCTGTACCGCAGGAACCCTCGAGGCAGGCGGAGACCTACTCAAGGGCTCACCGCTACCAGCAGGGAAATGGACAGCCCTCACCTGCACTCCGGAAGACGATGCACCCTCCGACGACATCGATACCACCGATGACCTCGGTATCGCAGACGTTGAAGCACTGGCTGATGACCTTGGTACCGCAGACGTCGACGCACCAAACGATGACCTCGGTACCATAGACGTTGAAGAACTGGACGAGGCCCCGAACAAAATGTTCCACTGGGCCAATCTCGCCACCTGAGTTTTCTTCTTGAACAGAAGACAGAGAGTACAGGCCTGGGGACGATGCCCGGCCCCCAGACACTGAAGAGACGAAACGTGCCTATCAGTAAGCAAGATAGTCCGGCTGCACTGGGTGCACTTTTTGAAGCCGCTGGCAGGCTTCGAGGACATGGGCAGAAAAATCACGCCGGCGAAGTCAAAATTCGCGATGATGGCAATGGGCACCAAAACAAGTGAGAAAAACCCATGCGGGTGGCCAAAAGGGCTGCGCCCGACGACAAAAGAAACCTTAGCGGGAAAAACACTCGAAATAAAGGAATTTTTTTTAAAAGACAAAGAACACGACGGAAAGGGATTCCGGACACTTCCGAACGGAAGAACGCGGCGAAAAGACGCGAGGGGTCTCCTTGAGGCGCAGACCGACCGATAAACAGCCGTCCTGAGCCGCGGAAAAAAGAAGACTGGCGAACACGCTCGCGTTCGGGTGGGAAGACGGTTGCGCATGCACACTGTGCATGCGCATGCGAGGGCTAGCAAACGCTGTTGCTAGTGAAGATCTCCAATCAGAGGGGCTGCCGTGGACGTCACCCATTTGTGAGAACAAGCAGCCTGCTTGTCCTCGGAGAAAATAAAATAAATAATAGCGCTCAGTGTACCAATTGCTAAGGGCGTCTTTTACTAAGGCGCGCTCACGTTTTTAGTGCGCGCTAAAATTGTGAGCACACTAAATGTTAGAGACGCACATAGGAATGCATAGACATCTGTAACGTTTAGCGCACCAATTTTAGTGCACGCCAAAAACATGAGCGCACCTTAGTAAAAGACCCTCTCAGTGACTTGTGCATCACTGCTAAATCTTTCTAAAATGTAACAATTGCTGGTCGCAGAGTACTGATAGAATCAGTGGAAGAAGCAACAATGAGCAGCAGCAAATCTCCCTAACACCACCCCAGGAAAAACTCCCCTGATGCTGCAAGGATACAGAAGCACTATCTTGATACCCAGAATGATCTCCTATAGAGTTATATCATCAGAGATAATACTGGCCATCACAAGAGTTGTCCTGATTGACTCTTCTGTAGAAAAGAAACAATCAATTGATGAAATCTACTCGCACAATCACCAAAAAGAAATATATTCCCAATTACGCAGTCCACACTACCAGAGACCAACTAAAATCTAATGATTTCGGTATATAAGCAGAGTTCTAATACGTAAATTTAAAGAAGATCCCGATGTATGTGAGTTCAACACAGATAATGACATATTAAGAGAGGGCATACCTGAGAGGTGCTGCGGATGTTTATCCATCGGCTCTGCAGTTACAGTCCCATGTATGCCTTTAGATTTAATCTTTCTCTTGCCTATCTCACCAATTAAGTGGCACCAAAGGGAACCTTTCTAGCACCGTGTATCTAATTCATCTACTTCTAGCTTATGTATTTAAAATCATATAATGACCTTGCATCTAAATCATTTACTTTCAGCTTATGTATTTAAGATCATGTAATGACTGCATCATAACAACTCTGTAAGCCACATTGAGCCTGCAAAAAGGTGGGATAATGTGGGGTACAAATGCAATAAATAATAATAATAATAACCATTGACCATGTGCTGTTGTAGAAGAGTATAAATGGGCACAAAACTGCAAGCAATGTCAGGAATCCTGATACTGGTGGTCTCAAGGCCTAAAATGCCTCCTCCATCAGCCCCCTCCTCCCATTCTTCTCTATCTGCCAAAGTAGACCGATGGTCCAGTGGCCCTCCTCCAGATTACCATTTTCTTTACTTTTTCCTTATTTACTATTATTAGAGTAACCTTTTTGAATCTATTTTGTTTTCTGGCTACACCACTGGTTTATAGACTGCATTTTCAAATCTACATGCACTATTATGTATGGAAAATCTCACCCAAAAAGCAGCCGCAAAATTCTGTGGATATGTTGTTATATCTTCAGCAAGTTTCAAAGAGAAAAGTATATGCATTTTTTAAAAATGTGGTGAAAGCTCTATGGATATAACACATTTGCACACTTTGTTCCAATGCAGATTATGAAAATTGCATGATTTCTCTATTACTTTGTTAAAGAAACTTGTATTACCAAATACTGTTTAAGTTTGGCCCTTGGGCCCTTCTTCCTCTTCCCAGATGCTCGGCTGAAACCACACACTGATTTGCCCACATAATTCAGCATCGGGGTAGAGGGAGAGCAGCCAAAGTCCAAACTTGGACATTATTTAGTAATACAAGCTTCTTAATGGGCTTGACATTGCTTTCTACACCCAGGAGACTATTAGCAAGCTAGAGAACCGGAGCACGGCTACAGTCACTTTGTCAGACTGACGTGTAAATTGAAGCAAAATATTTGTCAAAGGAAGGCTGAAGAAAGGAACCACAGAATTCTTATTATTTTTTTTACCATCACACAACCCTTGACGAATCTATCCCCAAGATCATTTCCCAAATATTCTACAGAATTGCCGTAAAATCTGCATTTGAACCACTTCAGCATTCTGTGGTTTATAAAACATGCAGCACACAGATCTTCCCCTGAGCTGGTCCCATATTACAGAACAAGTGTGTATTTCATTTGCAGTACATCTGTGGACTACATCCCATGCCAAGAAACCCCTGTGAGAACCCTGTCAAGAATGGCAAGTTTACACTCACAATTTCCCTTGCAAACCAGATGTCTTGATAGCTGTGTTTGGATAAATCATGTTTCATTCAGGTGGGGAGATTGCTTTTAACTAGGTAAGTGTTAAAATCATGTAAAGCATTAACACAACATGGACATTTGAACAGTGGTTTATTTTATTTTATTTATTGCATTTGTATCCCACATTTTCCCACCTCTTTGCAGGCTCAATGTGGCTTACAATACATCATGAATAGTGGAAACATATAAGAAAATATATATTTGGCATTACAGGAGGCTCTTGGGTTACTTGATAATGATAAAACATATTAGTAGATTTAACAATCGAATATTGTAGTCAGTTCTGGATATTTGTACAGGAGTTCACATTTGATGATCTTTGTGGTATGCCCTATCAAAGAGATGGGTCTTCAGTAGTTTGCAGAAGTTAGTTAGTTCATAGAGCATTTTTAAGTTGCGCAGTAGCACGTTCCAGAATTGTGTGCTCGGTAGGAAAAGGTTGACACATGCGTTAATTTGTATTTTAGACCTTTACAGTTGGGGAAGTGAAGATCAAGGAATGCGCGGGATGATTTTTTTGCATTCCTGGGTGGTAGGTGTATCAGGTCTGACATGTAAGCTGGGGCGTCTCCGTGAATGTTTTTGTGAACTAGGGTTCTTTATCAGAGTCCTGTGGAGGCACCACTGACACAAGCAGAGCATGAATAAAGCATGGACAACGGACAAGCAGATCTTCATCAGAACTCTGTGAATACAGCATGGACAGCTGAAGAGCAGCTTTAGAGCATAAGATGGTTAAATTTATTTGGTATATGAAAAACCCACTTCTCATTACAAATCAAGGACATGATAGCCTAGTTTCCTATACTGAAACAGAAATTTGCATATGATTATGACTGCTGAATGACATCATAATGTACTCTTAACCTCCTCGACATTTCCTCTTTTACTCATTTAGGGCCCCTTTTACTAAGCCACGTGGGTGCCTACGCACGCCAAATGCGTGCCAAATTGGAGTTACTGCCCGGTTACCTTGTGGCCCTTGCAGTAATTTCAATTTTGGCGCACATCCGCTACACACGTCTGAAAAATATTTTTTATTTTCTGGCGCACGTCTGTGGCATTTGACGCGTGTAGGTCATTACCGCCCAGATTCTTTACCGCTAGGTCGATGGCTGGCAATAAGGTATCAGACCCAAAATGGAACAGCGACAATTTTCATTTTGCCGCATGTGCATTTTCAGCAAAAAAAATAAAAAAAGAGGCCTTTTTACAGGTGCGCTAAAAAATGGATCAGTGCGCGCCCAAAACCTGCGCCTATACTACCGCAAGCCATTTTTCAGTGTGCCTTTGTAAAAAGACCCTTTAGAGATGTCCTTATCATATATGTGACCTTCTCTAGGAAAATGTTGAGAATGGACGATTTTTCATTTCATGTTATGATACTGTATTGTAAAATTGGATTCTTACTACTACTACTTAACATTTCTAGAGCGCTACTAGGGTTACGCAGCGCTGTACAAAATAAACAAAGAAGGACGGTCCCTGCTCAAAGGAGCTTACAATCTAAAGAATGAAATGTCAAGTTGGGCAGTCTAGATTTCCTGGGTAGAGGTGTAGAGGTTAGGTGCCGAAGGCGACGTTGAAGAGGTGGGCTTTAAGCAGAGATTTGAAGATGGGCAGGGAGGGGGCCTGGCGAATGGGCTCGGGGAGTTTGTTCCACGCGTGGGTGAGGCGAGGCAGAAAGGGCGGAGCCTGGAGTTGGCGGTGGTGGAGAAGGGTACTGAAAGGAGGGATTTGTCTTGAGAGCGGAGGTTACGGTAGGAATGTAAGGGGAGATGAGGGTTGAGAGGTAAGGAGGGGCTGCAGATCGAGTACATTTGTAGGTTAGTAGCAGAAGCTTGAATTGAATGCGGTATCTGATCGGAAGCCAATGAAGTGACTTGAGGAGAGGGGTGATATGAGTGTAGCGGTTCAGGCGGAAGATGAGACGTGCAGCAGAGTTCTGAACGGACTGAAGGTGGCTAAGTGGGAGACCAGTGAGGAGTAGGTTGCAGTAGTCAAGGCGATTCTTACAACATATTACTTTCTTATGCATTATAATTTATGTACCCTATACTATTTATTGTAAGCCACACTGAACTCAAACTTGTTTGGGATAATGTGGGATATAAATGTCACAAATAAATAAATGAGTCCACTAGCAGTCTGCAAGTTACATGTTTGAACTTCTGTCACTTATTTTTTTCACATAAAAGGATGGGGTTTGGACTGTAGTATTATTTTAATAGAATTCAATAAAACCTTATTTTTAGTTTCTAGAGACTTCAGTCATCTTTCCCCAGAGTTGATCACATATTTCCAGCTATGGGCTAGATTTACTAAAGAGTGCCACTGTTTTAGTGTACACTAATGTAGTTGACAAGCTGCTATTGGTGAAAAGGTCCCATTGCATAAAATGGCATCTGCAGTAAATAACATATTAATGCATAAAAGTGCCTTTTAGTAAGTCTAATCTTAAATAAGCAGGACTTATAGGCACTAACCAAGGACTTGGTGACACCACAATGAACTCCAAACCTCCCTGAGATTATAACTGGACTGGTCTGTAATCAAACATCAAATTCTGACTATAGGGAGTGCTCGGGGCACATTAAAAAAAAACATGAGTTTGGGGGTCACAGGGTGCTCTATGATCTGTGGCAAACATTTGAATTAAATTGTAATTTTGGGTGGGAAGGGGTAGGGAGAGCAGTGGAAGGAGAGTGAACACACGGAATACTTGATCTTAAAAAGTCAGTTTTCCTGCAAGCAAATTTAAGCCTTAAGTTATTGAAGCAGAGAGAAATACAGAAACCTTCCTGAGGGGTGGAGAGGAATATTTTAGTATCCACAAACACTGTATTTATGATTTCTGATGCCAGGTTTTAACCACAAACATTGATAAAACCCCAGAAACATAGATGTTTATTGGATGAACACCAGAAAACACCACCTCCCTGTACTCCTTTCTTCCCTGACTTGTTTTGTATCCTGCACTCAGTTTTTGTGCTGCTTCTGCACTGACAGCTCTCGACACAAATGTGCATATTTGATTCCACTGGAAGACATGCCCAGCATTAGTACCTGCTGTGACCACAGCCGCCGAGAGGGAGGGGGGCAGGGGGGACAAAATTCCCTGGGCCTCCAAGGGGGGCCTGGCACCACAGTCCCCGGTCTCACCTGCCCGCCCTCGGCTCCGTCGACAGCCCCTCTCCATCCGCTACCGGGCCCCCTGCATTCAAATCGGCAGCACCTCACTTTCATGTGAAAGCTCAGTGGCAGATTGCGTCCCTTCAGGTCTTTCCTCCCTGTGTCCCACCCTCGTCTGATGTAACTTCCTGTTTCCGCGAGGGCAGGACACAGGGAGGGAAGGCCCGAAGTGAGAGCGATCTGCTGCACTTTCATATGGAGGTGAGGCGCTGCCGATTTGAATGCAGGGAGCCTGATAGCGGATGGAAGGTGGCTGTCGACGGGGCTGGGTGGGTAGAGACTGGGAACTACGGTGCTGGCGGCCTAAGTAGCAATGGGGGGGCGGTGGCATCGGGGAGGGGTGGCGGCAGGGGCAGGGCCCCGGGGGCAGCCTTGCCCCGGGCCCGGCTCAGTCTCTCTGCGGCCCTGCCTGTGACTCAATAACACTGGCAAACACTGATTTTTTTGAACCTCCCCAAAGAACCCCTAATTAGTAGGGAAAAAAACACCTATATTTACAAAACACCTACCGTAAGAAGAGAAGCCCTAATTATATCTTTAGTAGGCACTGCTGCTATAACGATCACAATAAGTAGAAATTCAGTTTGCACAAGGATTTTTCTGCATCATTATGAAGACTGGTTTACTGTGGCTGTTACGGAAGCTATGAACTTTTTACATGATTTTCCAGGAAGCATATGCTGACCTGAAGGTCAGATCCCACTTTCAGCCTCCTTTTCTGAGGTAACGCTACAAATCTTGCTTTCTTTTTCCAGATTTTGTTCCTTAGCAACACGTTTTCCACTTCCTTCCCTTAAAACTGTCTCCAATGCAAACACTGTAAAACACAAAACTTTTGCCCTTAATATATATCTCAGCAGCCCCCCAGTTTTTTCCCATGTTTTTCCCTAGCACAGGAATTTTTTTTTTACCATGACTAAGTCGGCATTCCAACCCTCACCCTTTCTCCAAATCTGCCATGACCCATTTATATCCTAATATATATTTAAAAAATGATGAATTTGACAAACGGAAGAAAACAATGCCTGGTTACATTAAAAAGGCTGCTCTATTTTTAAAATTCAAAAATCCACCCAGAAAGCAAAACACATCTGGAAAAGTATGCATGCTGTAAATCTCGGCTCCATCTTCTTTTGATAACTTTGCTTTACAGGCCTGCTCTCAAATAATCTGTGGTGGCAGCTCAGCCTCTGGACAAGCACCCGTTTCAGCACAAAGTCCTTTATAACAAATGATGCCCCAGGCAGTCTCATCATTCATTACAGAAGGGATATGGGCAGTATAAAAGCATGGTTTAACACTGCTAATATGTGCATTACTGCAGGAGACAGAGAGCTAGATTACAGCTGCCAGGAAGGCTGGCTCAGTTCAGTCTCCCAGATTTACAGGAAAGGTGAAAAGATATTCATTCTCCACAAGGGCAGCTATTAGACAAATGTCTCCCTGATGACAAAAGGGGGATAATTTGATCGGACTTTAAGATGCCTGTGACATCTCTGCTTTGTTCAGGCTACAAAAATACTTTTTGGTCAATATTCAAGCGCTGCAGTCAACATTTTTGTTTAAATATGGCAAAGGCAGGGGAGTGGAGGAGTAACTTAGTCCTTGTTGAACTGGGCTTGGTATCCAGGGGTGCCTGCTTCAAATCCCACTGCTGCTCCTTGTGATCTTGGGCAAGTTACTTAGGGGCCCTTTTAGTAAGCCACGTAGGTGCTTACTTGCGTCAATTTTGAACCACCGCCTGGCTACTGCATGGCCCGGGCAATAATTTCATTTTTTACGTGTATCCTACTACTACTACTTATCATTTCTAAAGCTCTACTAGATGTACACAGCGCTGTACACTTGAACATGAACAGACAGTCCCTGCTCAACAGAGCTTACAATCTAATCAGGACAAACAAGAGATAAGGGAATATTAAAGTGAGGATGATAAAATAAAGGTTCTGAACAAGTGAATAAGGGTTAGGAGTTAAAAGCTGCATCAAAAAGGTGGGCTTTTAGCTTAGATTTGAAGACGGCCAGAGATGCAGCTTGACGTACCGGCTCAGGAAATCTATTCCAGGCATAAGGAGCAGCAAGATAAAAGGAACAGAGTCTGGAGTTAGCAGTGGAGGAGAAGGGTCCAGATAAGAGAGATTTACCCAGTGAACGGAGTTCCCGGGGAGGAATGTAGGGAGAGATGAAAGTGGAGAGGTACTGAGGAGCTGCAGAGTGAATGCACTTATAGGTCAATAAGAGGAGTTTGAACTGTATACGGAAATGGATAGGAAGCCAGTGAAGTGACTTGAGGAGAGGGCTAATATGAGCATAACAACACTGGCGGAATATTAGTCGTGCAGCAGAATTTTGAACAGATTGAAGAGGGGAGAGATGGCTAAGTGGGAGACCTGTGAGAAGCAAGTTGCAATAGTCTAAGCGAGAGGTGATAAGAGTGTTGATGAGGGTTCTGGTAGTGTGCTCAGAAAGGAAAGGGCGAATTTTGCTTATATTATAGAGAAAGAAATGACAGATTTTAGTAGTCTGTTGAATATGTGCAGAGGAGAGGGAGGAGTCGAAGATGACCCCAAGGTTGCGAGCTGATGAGACAGGAAGGATGGGAGTGTTATCCACAGAAATAGAGAATGGGGGAGGAGGAGAGGTTGGTTTAGGGGGAAAGATAAGAAGCTCAGTCTTGGTCATATTTAGTTTCAGATGGCGCTGAGACATCCAGGCAGCAAGGTCAGACAGGCAGGCTGATACTTTGGCCTGGATTTCGGCTGAGATTCCTGGTGTGGAGAGGTAGATCTGGGAGTCATCAGCATAAAGATGATATTGAAAACCATGGGATGAGGTCAGAGTACCAAGGGAAGAAGTATAGATGGAGAAAAGAAGAGGTCCCAGGACAGATCCCTGAGGTACACCAACTGACAGTGGGATAGAAGTAGAAGAGGATCCACTAGAGTATACACTAAAGGTACGCTGGGAAAGGTAAGAAGAAAACCAGGAAAGAACAGAGACCTGAAATCCAAGTGAGGACAGCGTATCAAGGAGTAGGCTGTGATCAACAGTGTCAAAAGCAGCAGATAGATCGAGAAGGATGAGGATAGAATAGAGACCTTTGGATCTGGCCAGGAACAGATCGTTGGAGACTTTAGCAAGCGCTGTTTCAGTTGAATGAAGGGGGCGAAAGCCAGATTGAAGTGGATCAAGAATAGCTTGAGATGAAAGAAAGTCAAGGCAACAGCGGTGAACAGCATGTTCAGGTATCTTGGATAGGAAAGGGAGGAGGGAGATGGGGCGAAGGACAGGTAGGGTCCAGTGAAGGTTTTTTAAGGAGTGGTGTGACTATGGCATGTTTAGTATCCACTAAGTGCGCTGGAAATTTTCTGGCACGCAGTAGTAACTGAGCGGTAATCGGCATTGTATGCACGTAGACCATTACCTCACAGCTAATGCTTGAGACCTTACTACTAGGTCAATGGGTGGCGATAAGGTCTCAGGCCCAAAATGGACATACGCCAATTTTTATTTTGCTGCATGTCCATTTTCGGCCCCCCCAAAAAGAGGCCTTTTTTGTAGGTGCGCTGAAAATGGACCTACATGTGTCAATACTAGCACAGGCCATTTTTCAGCACACCTTAGTAAAAGGACCCCTTAACCCTCCATAGCCAAAATTAGATTAGGAGCCCAGGGAAATACATACAGGCTTATTTTCGAAAGAGAAGGGCGCCATCTTTCGACACAAATCGGGAGATGAGCGTCCTTCTTTCAGGGTCGCCCAAATCGGCATAATCGAAAGCCGATTTTGGGTGTCCTCAACTGCTTTCCGTCGCGGGGACGACCAAAGTTCACGGGGGCGTGTCAGAAGCATAGCAAAGGCAGGACTGGGGCATGCCTAACACATGGGCGTCCTCGACTGATAATGGGAAAAAAGAAGGGCGTTCCTGATGAGCACTTGGGCGACTTTACTTGGTCCATTTTTTGTTAAAACCAAGCCTCAAAAAGGTGCCTGAACTGACCAGATGACCACTGGAGGGAAACGGGGATAACCTCTCCTTACTCCCCCAGTGGTCACCAACCCCCTCCCACCCTAAAAAAAATTTTTTTAAATATTTTTTGCCAGCCTCAAATGTCATACCCAGCTCCATCACAGCAGTATGCAGGTCCCTGGAGTTTTAGTGGGTGCAGTGCACTTCAGGCAGGCGGACCCAGGCCCATCCCCCTCCCTATCTGTTACACTTGTGGTGGTAAATGTGAGCCCTTCAAAACCCACCAGAAACCCACTGTACCCACATATAGGTGCCCCACTTCACCAGACAGAATAGTACAGATCGTCGATCCTGAACAGTCAATGCCAACTGAGAGCCATGTCTTTTTCACACACAGATACACCCTAAACCACTATAGAATAAGTAATCATAAACTTTCTATTTAGACAAACATTAAACTGAACCCCCAAGAGGCCAGACTGAGCATACAATGCAACACCACAGAAACAGAAAATGTCCCCAAGTACTGTGCGAAATATAAAGACAGCAGATGTAAATTTGAAAAAACTAACAAATACCAATCACTTTACAAATTAACAAATAGAAATAAAACAAAAATAGAAAATAAAATATCATTTTATTGGACTAATACATCTAGCTTTCAGAGGCCAAAACCTCCTTCCTCAGATCAATACAGTATAGTGCTGTTACAGTATCCTATCCTGACCTGAGGAAGGGGGTTTTGTTCTCCGAAAGTTAGTCAAAATGTATTAAAATTAGTCCAAAGCGAATGCTACATACCTGTAGAAGGTATTCTCCGAGGACAGCAGGCTGATTGTTCTCACTGATGGGGTGACGTCCTCGGCAGCCCCTCCAATCGGAATCTTCCTAGCAAAGACCTTTGCTAGCTCTCGCGCGCACCGCGCATGCGCGGCCGTCTTCCCGCCCGAAACCGGCTCGAGCCGGCCAGTCCAGTATGTAGCAAGACAATACATTTCAAGGGAAGACACAACTCCAAAGGGGAGGCGGGCGGGTTTGTGAGAACAATCAGCCTGCTGTCCTCGGAGAATACCTTCTACAGGTATGTAGCATTCGCTTTCTCCGAGGACAAGCAGGCTGCTTGTTCTCACTGATGGGGTATCCCTAGCCCCCAGGCTCACTCAAAACAACAACCATGGTCAATTGGGCCTCGCAACGGCGAGGACATAACTGAGATTGACCTAAAAAATTTACCAACTAACTGAGAGTGCAGCCTGGAACAGAACAAACAGGGCCCTCGGGGGGTGGAGTTGGATCCTAAAGCCCAAACAGGTTCTGAAGAACTGACTGCCCGAACCGACTGTCGCGTCGGGTATCCTGCTGCAGGCAGTAATGAGATGTGAATGTGTGGACAGATGACCACGTCGCAGCTTTGCAAATTTCTTCAATGGAGGCTGACTTCAAGTGGGCTACCGACGCAGCCATGGCTCTGACATTATGAGCCGTGACATGACCCTCAAGAGCCAGCCCCGCCTGGGCGTAAGTGAAGGAAATGCAATCTGCTAGCCAATTGGATATGGTGCGTTTCCCTACAGCCACTCCCCTCCTATTGGGGTCAAAAGAAACAAACAATTGGGCGGACTGTCTGTGGGGCTGTGTCCGCTCCAGGTAGAAGGCCAATGCTCTCTTGCAGTCCAATGTGTGCAGCTGACGTTCAGCAGGGCAGGAATGAGGACGGGGAAAGAATGTTGGCAAGACAATTGACTGGTTCAGATGGAACTCCGACACGACCTTTGGCAAGAACTTAGGGTGAGTGCGGAGGACTACTCTGTTATGATGAAATTTGGTGTAAGGGGCCTGGGCTACCAGGGCCTGAAGCTCACTGACTCTACGAGCTGAAGTAACTGCCACCAAGAAAATGACCTTCCAGGTCAAGTACTTCAGATGGCAGGAATTCAGTGGCTCAAAAGGAGGTTTCATCAGCTGGGTGAGAACGACATTGAGATCCTATGACACTGTAGGAGGCTTGACAGGGGGCTTTGACAAAAGCAAACCTCTCATGAAGCGAACAACTAAAGGCTGTCCTGAGATCGGCTTACCTTCCACATGGTAATGGTATGCACTGATTGCGCTAAGGTGAACTCTTACAGAGTTGGTCTTGAGACCAGACTCAGACAAGTGCAGAAGGTATTCAAGCAGGGTCTGTGTAGGACAAGAGCGAGGAGCTAGGGCCTTGCTGTCACACCAGACGGCAAACCTCCTCCACAGAAAGAAGTAACTCCTCTTAGTGGAATCTTTCCTGGAAGCAAGCAAGACGCGGGAGACACCCTCTGACAGACCCAAAGAGGCAAAGTCTACGCTCTCAACATCCAGGCCGTGAGAGCCAGGGACCGGAGGCTGGGATGCAGAAGAGCCCCTTCGTCCTGCGTGATGAGGGTCGGAAAACACTCCAATCTCCACGGTTCTTCGGAGGATAACTCCAGAAGAAGAGGGAACCAGATCTGACGCGGCCAAAAAGGAGCAATCAGAATCATGGTGCCTCGGTCTTGCTTGAGTTTCAACAAAGTCTTTCCCACCAGAGGAATGGGAGGATAAGCATACAGCAGGCCCTCCCCCCAATCCAGGAAGAAGGCATCCGATGCTAGTCTGCCGGGGGCCTGAAGCCTGGAACAGAACTGAGGGACTTTGTGGTTCACTCGAGATGCGAAGAGATCCACCAAGGGGGTGCCCCACGCTTGGAAGATCTGGCGCACCACTCTGGAGTTGAGCGACCACTCGTGAGGTTGCATAATCCGGCTCAGTCTGTCGGCCAGACTGTTGTTTACGCCTGCCAGATATGTGGCTTGGAGTACCATGCCGAGACGGCGAGCCCAAAGCCACATGCTGACGGCTTCCTGACACAGGGGGCGAGATCCGGTGCCCCCCTGCTTGTTGACATAGTACATGGCAACCTGGTTGTCTGTCTGAATTTGGATAATTTGATGGGACAGCCGATCTCTGAAAGCCTTCAGAGCGTTCCAGATCGCTCGCAACTCCAGGAGATTGATCTGTAGACCGCGTTCCTGGAGGGACCAGCTTCCTTGGGTGTGAAGCCCATCGACATGAGCTCCCCATCCTAGAAGAGACGCATCCGTTGTCAGCACTTTTTGTGGCTGAGGAATTTGGAAAGGACGTCCCAGAGTCAAATTGGACCAGATTGTCCACCAATACAGGGATTCGAGAAAACTCGTGGACAGGTGGATCACGTCTTCTAGACCCCCAGCCGCCTGATACCACTGGGAGGCTAGGGTCCATTGAGCAGATCTCATGTGAAGACGGGCCATGGGAGTCACATGAACAGTGGAGGCCATGTGGCCCAGCAATCTCAACATCTGCCGAGCTGTGATCTGCTGGGACGCTCGCACCCGCGAGACGAGGGACAACAAGTTGTTGGCTCTCGCCTCTGGGAGATAGGCACGAGCCGTCCGAGAATCCAGCAGAGCTCCTATGAATTCGAGTTTCTGCACTGGGAGAAGATGGGACTTTGGGTAATTTATCACAAACCCCAGTAGCTCCAGGAGGCGAATAGTCATCTGCATGGACTGCAGGGCTCCTGCCTCGGATGTGTTCTTCACCAGCCAATCGTCGAGATATGGGAACACGTGCACCCCCAGCCTGCGAAGCGCCGCTGCTACCACAACTAGGCACTTTGTGAACACCCTGGGCGCAGAGGCGAGCCCAAAGGGTAGCACACAGTACTGGAAGTGGCGTGTGCCCAACTGAAATCGCAGATACTGTCTGTGAGCTGGCAGTATCGGGATGTGTGTGTAGGCATCCTTCAAGTCCAGAGAGCATAGCCAATCGTTTTGCTGAATCATGGGGAGAAGGGTGCCCAGGGAAAGCATCCTGAACTTTTCTTTTACGAGATATCTGTTCAGGGCCCTTAGGTCTAGGATGGGACGCATCCCCCCTGTTTTCTTTTCCACAAGGAAGTACCTGGAATAGAATCCCAGCCCTTCTTGCCCGGATGGCACGGGCTCGACCGCATTGGCGCTGAGAAGGGCGGAGAGTTCCTCTGCAAGTACCTGCTTGTGCTGGAAGCTGTAAGACTGAGCTCCCGGTGGACAATTTGGAGGTTTGGAGGCCAAATTGAGGGTGTATCCTTGCCGGACTATTTGCAGAACCCACTGATCGGAGGTTATGAGAGGCCACCTTTGGTGAAAAGCTTTCAACCTCCCTCCGACTGGCAGGTCGCCCGACACTGACACTTGGATGTCGGCTATGCTCTGCTGGAGCCAGTCAAAAGCTCGCCCCTTGCTTTTGCTGGGGAGCCGCGGGGCCTTGCTGAGTCGCACGCTGCTGACGAGAGCGAGCGCGCTGGGGCTTAGCCTGGGCCGCAGGCTGTCGGGAAGGAGGATTGTACCTACGCTTACCAGAAGTATAGGGAACAGTCTTCCTTCCCCCGAAAAATCGTCTACCTGTAGAGGTAGAAGCTGAAGGCTGCCGGCGGGAGAACTTGTCGAATGCGGTGTCCCGCTGGTGGAGAGACTCTACCACCTGCTCGACTTTTTCTCCAAAAATGTTGTCCGCACGGCAAGGCGAGTCCGCAATCCGCTGCTGGATTCTATTCTCCAGGTCGGCGGCACGCAGCCATGAGAGCCTGCGCATCACCACACCTTGAGCAGCGGCCCTGGACGCAACATCAAAAGTGTCATAAACTCCTCTGGCCAGGAATTTTCTGCACGCCTTCAGCTGCCTGACCACCTCCTGAAAAGGCTTGGCTTGCTCAGGGGGAAGAGCATCAACCAAGCCCGCCAACTGTCGCACATTATTCCGCATGTGTATGCTCGTGTAGAGCTGGTAAGACTGAATTTTGGCCACGAGCATAGAGGAATGGTAGGCCTTCCTCCCAAAGGAGTCTAAGGTTCTAGAGTCTTTGCCCGGAGGCGCCGAAGCATGCTCCCTAGAACTCTTAGCCTTCTTTAGGGCCAGATCCACAACTCCAGAGTCGTGAGGCAACTGAGTGCGCATCAGCTCTGGGTCCCCATGGATCCGGTACTGGGACTCGATCTTCTTGGGGATGTGGGGATTAGTTAAAGGCTTGGTCCAGTTCGCCAGCAATGTCTTTTTGAGGACATGGTGCAGGGGAACAGTGGACGCTTCCTTAGGTGGAGAAGGATAGTCCAGGAGCTCAAACATTTCAGCCCTGGGCTCGTCCTCCACAACCACCGGGAAGGGGATGGCCGTAGACATCTCCCGGACAAAGGAAGCAAAAGACAGACTCTCGGGAGGAGAAAGCTGTCTTTCAGGAGAGGGAGTGGGATCAGAAGGTAGACCCTCAGACTCCTCGTCAGAGAAATATCTGGGGTCTTCTTCTTCCTCCCACGAGGCCTCACCCTCGGTGTCAGACACAAGTTCACGGACCTGCGTCTGCAACCGTGCCCGGCTCGACTCCGTGGAGCCACGTCCACGATGGGGGCGTCGAGAGGTAGACTCCCTCGCCCGCATCGGCGAAGCTCCCTCCGCCGACGTAGTCGGGGAGCCCTCCTGGGAGGTGGCCGCAGTCGGCACCGCACGCGGTACCGACGTCGGGGACCTCACCCCGGGCGATGGGCCAGCCGGCGCCACGCTCGACGGTACCGGAGGCGCAAGCACCGCCGGTACCGGAGGGGTAGGGCGCAACAGCTCTTCCAGAATCTCTGGGAGAACGGCCCGGAGGCTCTCGTTCAGAGCGGCTGCAGAGAAAGGCATGGAGGTCGATGCAGGCGTCGACGTCAGAACCTGTTCCGGGCGTGGAGGCTGTTCCGGGCTGTCCAGAGTGGAGCGCATCGACACCTCCTGAACAGAGGGTGAGCGGTCCTCTCGGTGCCGATGCCTGCTGGGTGCCGACTCCCTCGGCGACCCAGAGCTCTCGGTGCCGACGCGGGGAGGAGACCGGTGTCGATGCTTCTTCGACTTCTTCCGAAGCATGTCACCGGAGCTCCCCGGCACCGACGAGGAGGACGTAGAATCCATCCGTCGCTTCCTCGGGGCCGAGGCCGAAGGAGGTCGGTCTCGGGGGGGCTGTACCGCAGGAGCCCTCAGGGTAGGAGGAGACCCACCCGAGGGCTCACCGCCACCAGCAGGGGAATGGACAGCCCTCACCTGCACTCCACTCGATGCACCACCGTCCGACGACATCAGGAGACGAGGTCCCGGTACCACCGACGTCGATGCAGCTATCCGATGTCTCGGCGCCGATGCAGAGGGCCGATGCCTCGATGCACTCGATGCACTGGCAGCCAAGGAAGAAGGTCTGGACGCTGATGACGTCGATGCACACGATGACCCCGGTGCCGATGCCGACGAAGAGCCCGAGAACAAAACGTTCCACTGGGCCAATCTCGCTACTTGAGTCCGCCTTTGTAAGAGGGAACACAGACTACAGTTCTGGGGACGGTGCTCGGCCCCCAGACACTGAAGACACGAAGAGTGCCTATCAGTGAGCGAGATTACCCGGGCGCACTGGGTGCACTTCTTGAAGCCGCTGGAAGGCTTCGATGTCATGGGCGGAAAAATCACGCCGGCGAAGTCAAAATCCGAAATGACGAATTTGGAGCACCAAAACTTTAAGGGAGAAAAATCTCGACCGAGGCCGAAAAGAGGCCTACCCCGACAACGAAAGAAAACTTACCGGGGCAAAAACTGGAAATACGGGAAGAGGCAAACGAAACCCAAGAGGGTTTCCGGAGCACTTTCCGAACGAAAAGAAACTTTTCCGAAGAAAAAACACGTCGATTAAATAACGGACGCGCGAGGTCGACTCTCCGGGGCTCACCACGGCAAAAAACACAGCCGTACCGAGTGCGGACGAAAGAAGACTGGCCGGCTCGAGCCGGTTTCGGGCGGGAAGACGGCCACGCATGCGCGGTGCGCGCGGGCGCGCGAGAGCTAGCAAAGGTCTTTGCTAGGAAGATTCCGATTGGAGGGGCTGCCGAGGACGTCACCCCATCAGTGAGAACAAGCAGCCTGCTTGTCCTCGGAGAATAAAGCTTACCTTGTTTCCATATTCTATTTATAAGCATTTATTAACACAGCTACAATACTACTTTATCCTAAAGCAAAAAAAAAAAAAAAAAATATATATATATATGTTTTATTTACAGTTTGTTGTCTCTGGTTTCTGCTTTCCTCATCTTCTTTTCACTGTCTTCCTTCCATCCAGCATCTGCCTTCTCTCTTTCCCTGCCATCCTGTGTCTGCTCTCTCTCTCTTGTCCCCTCCATACAATGTCTGCCCTCTCTCCCTGCCCCTTCCATCCACTGTCTGCCCGCTCTCTCTCTCCTTTCCTTCTAGCATCTGCCCTCTCTCTCTCCTTTCCATCTAGCATCTGCCCTCTATCTCTGCCCCCTTCCATCCACTGTCTGCTCTTTCACTCCCTTCTATCCACTGTCTGCCCTTTCTCTCTGCTCCTTCGATCCACCATTTGCCCTCCCTCTCCCATCCGTTCAGGGTCTGCCCTCCCTCTCACTCCCCCTTCCATCCAGGATCTATTCCCCCTCTCTCACTGCCCCCTCTTTTCAGCTCCCAGTTTCAGCCCCATTATCCCACCTGCGGCTGCCCCTAGTTCCAGATCCATTGATTTTCCCACCTACCCCTGCCCCAGGCATGACCCCATTCTCCCTCCTGCCCACTTTTCAGACCCCAGTTCCAGCTCCATGCCCCTTCTCCCATCTGTCCCCCACCCAGTCCCTTCTGCCATCCGAGTCCCCCCACCCTATCTGTCCCCCACCCAGTCCCTTCTGCCATCCGAGTCCCTCTCACCCCATCTGTCCCCCACCCAGTCCCTTCTGCCATCCGAGTCCCTCCCACCCTCACCCTGCCTCGTCTTCTCCCTGCCACCTGGTCTTTAAAAAGAAATCTCCGACGCGATAGAGAAGCGCAGCACCTCGTGTCTGCATCAGTGTTGCCAGGTGGAAAATTTTTTTCCCACCCAATCCAGAGTAAAAACCGCCCAAAACCCGCCCAAACTCAAACCCCGCCCCTGACACCCCCACCCCCGCCGTCATCAACCCCGCCCCCGCCGTCATCAACCCCGCCCCCGCTGTCATCAACCCCGCCCCCGGCGTCACCGGCCCCGCCCCCGCCGTCACCGGCCCCGCCCCCGCCGTCACCGGCCCCGCCTCCCCATCATCGGCCCCGCCTCCCCGTCATCGGCCCCGCCCAAAACATCACTAACCCCGCCCAAAACGTCACTAACCCCGCCCCCCGCGGCCAAAAAAAAACCGCCCAAAAAACCGCGGAAAAGAAGAAAAAGAAGCCCAAAAAACCGCGACCCGCCACGGGCAAAAATTTCCCGCGGCGGGTCGCGGAAAACCGCCCAATTGGGCGGGAAAACCGCCCACCTGGCAACACTGGTCTGCATGTAAAAGAAGTGGATCGTCTCTCATCGGGCCTTCCCTCTCTGTCCCGCCCTTGCGGAAATAGGAAGTTGCGGGACAGGTGAAGGGAAGGCCCAATGAGATGATCCGCTTCTTTTGCTTGCAGTCGCAGACATGAGGTGCTGCGCTTGCTACTGTGTCGGAGATTTCTTTTTAAAGGGCTGGTGCGGGGGGGGGGGGGTACCAGAGGAGCGAGCAGCGGGAGCGGTGGAGCACCCCCCTCTCTGCTGACACCCGGGGCAGACCGCCCCCACCGCCCCACCCTTGCTACGCCATTGCCTAAATCAAACCGTGTTACAGATAGCTGAAAATCACCAGCTCTCTGTAAATAGGCAGAATTAGGAAGAAAGCTTTTGCTTTGTTTTCTGCAGTCAAATGTGGTGTTCCACAGGTTCTCCTTTCTCCCCTATACTTTTTCATGTGTTTCTGCAACTTGTAGGAGGGGTCATTAGGGAGCTTGGTTCAAATATTTTATTACAGTTAGTGGAATAGAATGAGCCATTGGGGCTATGGACCAATCAATATTTTGCTCAACATAGCATCAGCAGCTACAAAGCCTAGGGAGGAGACAGAGACTGGAGGAGTGAAACAAACCAACACCAAAAAGGTGTCCTGATGCTTCTGATTTATGTTGATGATGTCAAAATGACCATTCCTTGAGGCATTTTGCTTCAGGATACGTATCATAAAGAGAAAGTTTGCTTTCAAATGATCAACAAAAGGATGTCAATCATTTGAAAAACAATTCTGCGAAACCGATTCCCAACAGTGTCAGGAATGGTGCTTCTGCTTTAGAAGTAAGTTCGAAGATTGGGAGTCCTGACTCTTAAGAAACCATATATTTATTCAAGAATGTATTTACATTGATTAGGCAGATTAAACCTTTGTTTTTGCCAATCTGATCAACCACAGATTATTCAGGGATCAAGCCACCGGTCTACACAAAACATAATTACAGTCTTTCCACTCAAATGTCTCAAATCCCCTACAATATCTCAATAGTCCCATACAAACTGTTAATTCAGACTATTTAATCTATAACCAATTATACTATGCACTCTGTAACTGATTACGCTGGAATCTGGAACCCTGTAAGCCACATTGAACCTACGAATAAGTGGGAAAATGTGGGATATAAATGCAATAAATAAAAATAAATAAATGTTTTCAGGTTTAGATTTATTATTTTTTTTAACATTTATGTAGGCCTTCCAAAGAAGACTAGATCATCCTCATTTAGTTCAAAATACTGTGGCAAAGTTGCATACTGGAATTAAGAGTAGGGAACAATTTTCTTCTCTTCTCCTTTCTTTATCTGATGGCCAGGAACCCAATACAATTCTATTTTAAACTTCTTGACCATAGTTTTTAAATCTGTTAAGGGCACTGGGAACAAAGAATCTTACACAGCACATCAAATATTATGTCCCATCTGCCAAAAAATGTAGACTTTTGTCTATTCAGGAATGTACTCTATAAGGATGTGCCCTGCTTACTTGGAATCCTCTTCCGCACAAGCTAAGGGGCCCTGTTTACTAAGTCCCATTATTGTTTTTAACGCGCCTACAATTAGCGTGCAGGTTAGCCGTGTAGGTGCCTATAGGGATAATGTAGGCACGTACACAGTTAACACACATACATGGATAACATATGGTAAAAATGTAAATGTGGCTTAGTAAACAGGGTCCTAAGTCAAATTATTTGAAGTTTAAGAAAATCTGAAGGAGGTGTTTTTGAGTTATTCACTAGGCAGTGGAGAGTATTAATTTTAAAGGGCATTTGTTGAACACAGCCCCCCCCCCCCCAGATTCTACACATTGCACCCAGATTTGCATGCACAAATTAACAAGCCCTTAACCATCAATAATTGGGTGCTAATAATTATTGAAATTTGCACAGGCATGGCACCCAACTCTGCTAGCACGTAAGTCAAAAGGGGGCATGGCCATAGATGTTCCAAAAATTTGCATAAATAGTTATAGAATAGTGGCGTGGTGTCTAGTTTGAGTGCCAGCATTTATACCAGGTTTCAGCTGAAATTACATCTGGTGCTCAAAATTAGACATGAAAAAAAAAATTTGACGCTAAGTAACTTGTCTAAGTCGAAGGTCTTGCCTGTGCTCCCTGCTGTCTGCACTACATGGAGGGGTCCCTTTCCACTGGCCTGGGAAGATAGTGCACTGAAATATCTAGGTATTTTACTTTCACTGGACTTGTCCTCTCTGTTCACCATTAATGTTCAGCCTCTTTTAGAAGATGCTTCGTTAAAGTTACAACTCTGAACTTCTTACCCCTAAACCCTCTGGGGATGGATCCACTTGCTTAACATGCTTCTGGCTCCTCATTGGCTTTATGTTTTCCAAATGCTACCTTTATTTTTATATAAGAGAGAAGAGTGGCTTCTACATAGGATACTGCAGCACTTCCTTTGGTAAGGGAAAAATCCTAGTCTTTCAATGGCAGTGCTGCAGACCCCCTAAGGATCATGGTGGTATAGACCTCCTAAACTTAAAATACTTGACGGTGGCTAGTGGTATGTGCCACATTAACAATTGGTTCGGGGATACACAACACTTTTCGGTTACTGATCTTGAGATTCATCTAATTCCTCAGGTGTACTGTAGCTGCCTGTTGCATGCTACCTCTGGTTTACCCCTCCTGGTGTGTTTAAATCTTATCCTATACTGAAAACGAAAAGGGTGCTCTGGTAGTGGCTACGTAAGAGACATCATTTCTCTGCTTCTGTTACTCCTTACTTGCCGATTTGTGATAACCCCTCTTTTGCTGGAGGTCAGGGTTGGAGCAGAGTCACCCAGTGGGTGCATAAAGGAATGAAGTATTTGCTACAAGTGTTGACTGAAGAGGGTAAGATGAAATCCTTTCTTACCCTGCAACAGGAGTATTTTCTCACTAACCAAGATAGTGAGAAAGTTACAGGTAAGCAAAACTATGTGTCATCATTGCCTTGGATGGAACTAACAGAAGATGTACAGGAAACTATTGCTGAGGCATCTTAGGGTCACAACTGCAGGTTCCCTTAACTTTTCATCACAGATTTCTCAAGGAAACCACAGTAGATATTGATTATGTGAGATGGGTATTCACAATTTTTCTCATGCTCCTGGTTTGTTATTTCAGGAGAATTGGGAGATTTGTTTTGGCTAACCTTACCTTCTCAAGCACATAATCGCTTTTTAAATGTTTAATTGTTTTGCGGTGGCTAAGACTCTGGCACTTTTTTTGGTTACATTTGTACCTCACACTTTCCCACTCATGGCAGGCTCTATGCAGCTTACATATTGTATACAGGTACTTATTTGTACCTGGGGCAATGGAGGGTTAAGTGACTTACCCAGAGTCACAAGGAGCTGCCTGTGCCAGAAGTGGGAATTGAACTCAGTTCCTCAGGACCAAAGTCCACCACCCTAACCACTAGGCCACTCCTCCACTCCACTTTGCTCATTTTGGTGTTTATTTGGGTCGGAGGGGGATACGGGAGGGTTCTCAATATCATTGGTTCAATGTTCCATGATATGTTAGTTGTATAATGACCAGTTTCTGGATTGTTCAATGGTTTCCAATTAAAAAAAGACTGAAACATAAAATTGGTACTAAGCGTCAATCTATAAAGGGCATGCACGTTTTATAGAATCATACTTAGCAATGATTTTTTTCTGGTGCTTAATTTTGAGCACCGTTTATAGAATTTCCTTCAGAATGCATGACTAAGGTTAGCAAGAAAAATGTTTAGAAGTTTTGTTTTTGTTTCTATTTGTTAGTTTTGTGTATATTATGCTGATAATTGAGCCTGTGGGATACAAATGCAAATAAATAAATAATTTATAATTTTTTTGTATTTAGGTAGTCATGTTAATTTAGGGCCTCTTTTACCAAACCGTGCTAGTGATTCCAATGCGGCAATACCAATGAAAACCATTCAAAATGAGAGGCCTTTGTCGGCACTGCCACACTGAGAATCGCTAGCACAGTTTGGTAAAAGAGGCCCTTAATGATAGCTCTATTTTTTTAAAATTGTATTTGTTGTGGTGTGCATATATTATTAATTTGGATTTTGCTCACACCTTTTTCAGTAGCAGCTGAAAGCAATGCAATTTTTTTTTTTAAATGACACTAAAGCATAATGAATCAAGCAAAGTAAAATGATTTGGGGATATAACCATACCATAAGCTAATTGGTTCTTGGTCAATGAACCTTTACTTCCATCCCTTTGGGGATTGTAAACGGGGGAGGGGTTAATGTTTGTGAATACATATTCTGCTTAAAGCACAAATCCTTTTTAGTTTTCCCTTCGGTTTATTTTTAAAGTTGTACTTTTTTTTTTACTTGGTCACTGTACTTTGGCTTGTACTGGCTCACTAGCATAGTCTACAAATTAAATTAAAATTACTCCATTAATACTGCATGCGCATATTTACATCTACCATTTACTATGCACTGATTTTTCAAAACAATTTACACATACATAATTCTGGATTTTCCAACGAAAGTCCAAACTATAGCTCCAAGAGTGTCTACATAGGTTTAAATATTTGCAATGGCTTCACGTGCATATTTTTACACACATATTCTGAACAATTTTAACATGTCATTTCTGTGCATATACATTTGTCTTACAAATATAAATGGCTCTTAAAATTCCCCCCTCACCCAGCAGGTCCAAGGCTGGCATGAAAAAGACATATCTGCTTTCCAGCAGTAGGTGGAGCATGGACATTCTTAACAGGTGCAGGCCCCAAAGTTACAAATGTCAACAGGCCTGGACAAAGGAATTTTATATAGAAATCGGGGAGCTTTAAATGCTGTTTGAGAATATCACATTACAGTCTCACAATCTGCCAAGATGCAAGCTTTAAGAATTTTCTACATCTTACTTTATAAATGTACCATGCTTTTTCCCTTTTCAATCCCTTATATTACGCTATGCACACCAAAAGGGGTCCTTTTACAATGCTGCGCTGAAAAATGGCCTGCGCTAGTGTAGGCGCGTGTATTGGATGTGTGCAGATCCATTTTTCAGCGCGCCTTTAAAAAAGGCCTCTTTTCTTGGCCAAAAATGGACTTGTGGCAAAATAAAAACTGGCACGTGTCCATTTTGGGTCTACCTTACCGCCACCCATTGACTTAGCAGTAAGATCTCACGTGTTAACCGGGCGATAATCGTCAGCGCACATACCCTGCTGCTTAGCGCCTGGTTAGCACCACGTGTTGGAAAATAATAATTATTTTCTGGAGCACGTATTGGATGCGTGTAAAAAAATGGAATTACCGCACAGGCCACGCGGTAGCTGGGCGGTAGTTCCAAATTGGAGCATGTTGGATGCATGTAGGCACCTACGCGGCTTAGTAAAAGGGCCCCTAAGTCAGTAGCCCTCTACTTGCCCTTGCAAAAACGTAACTAGTTCATACACACTACTTAGTGCAGGCAGCACCTTTTACATTTATCCCTTCACATACCTTTGTACTATTCTACTCACTCATTCAACGTTTCTCACTTCATTCATGCACCTCCCTTTATTTCATGCATTTTCAATGCCCACTCACTAGTTATGCACCTTCTCTCAACCACTCTTTCCCATGCAATAATACGCATCCAAGAAAACAGAATGGGGGTTAGCATAGTATTTTATTTATTTATTTGTAGCATTTCTACCCCGCTCTTTCCCGCTTGATAGCAGGTTCAGTGCGGCTTACAATGGATGGTACCAAATATCACAGAGATAATACAATTGTATAGAGTAGGACAAGAGGAAGAGATGTGTGTGTGTGTGGGGGGGGGGGGGGGGGTGGGGATTGAGATAAGGGTAGTGTTAGTGGTGTGGATTGGCTTGGCTAACACGAAGTTGACGAGGTTGGAATAACTTTTTAGTTAACTAGACTCTAGAGCACCGGTTTTCAACCTAGTTCTCAGGGACCACCTGGCCAGTCAGGTTTTTAGGCTATCCGCAATGAATATGCATGAGATGTATTAGCATGCACTTCTTCTTCCATTGCATGTAAATATCTCATGCAAACTTATTGTGGGTATCCTGAAAACCCAACTGGCCAGGTGGTCTCCGAGGACTGGGTTGAAAACCACTGCTCTAGAGCAAGTGTTTTCAACCTAGTCCTTGGGACACACCAAGCCAGTCTGATTTCCGAGTTGTCTACAATGACTACGCATGAGATAAATTTGCATGCACTGCTATTATAGCAGATCTGTCTCGTGCATATTCATTGTGGGTATCCTGAAAATCTGACTGCCTGGGTATGTCCCGTGGACTGGGTCGAGAACCTCAGCTCTAGAGAAATAAATCAGTCCCTTGGTTGTGTAGTGCTCTTTGAAATAGCTAACAAGACCTACACAAAAATGATTAGAGCAAGGGACTAAGAACGAGGCAGCCCAGTTCAAACTCCACTGTGGCTCCTTGTGATCTTGGGCAAATCACCGTTTCTACCCTCAGGTACAAACTTACCCCCTTATTTACAAAGTTGTGCGGCGGCAATGCCAACACAACCCATTCAAAATGAATGGGCTGTGTTGGCAATAGTGCATCACAGCAGCTAGTGCAGCCTTGTAAACAGGGGGGTTAGATTATAAGCCCTCTGGAGACAAGAAAATACTTACTGTATCTATGAGCTACAACTGAAAAAGATGTGATGACTTCAATGCAAAGTCTCTTCCCCCCTTCCTTTTCTTTCACAGCAATCCAAGAATCTGTTTTGCTCTCACAGTATCAGTACACAAAAATACAATGCACTATCCTTCTGCCCTTGCAAAATTTAGCAGGTAAGTTACATGAGTTATAGGAAACCTTTACTTTAAAATGAGACAGCCTTTTTAAGTACTTAAAAAGGCCGTCTCATTTTTAAAAAAGGTTTCCTATAACTTTTATTTATTTGTGACATTTATATCCCACATTATCCCAAACAAGTTTGAGTTCAATGTGGCTTACAATAAACAATATAGGATACATAACAAAGAATAATGCATAAGAAAGTAATTTGTTATAAGAATTCAATTTTACAATACAATATCATTAACATACTGGGATAGCTATGGATGTTTAACATTTAGAAAATCTATTATGAATGAGAAATTGTACATGAAGCAAAGAGAAAGTTAATGGTAAATATAGTAATAACCAATTCAGGTAATAATTCATTGTTTGAGATATGGTCGTTCTTTGTGAGGGTTTGTTTGAGTAGGAACGATTTGAGGATTTTGCGGAATCTAGTATATTCCTGTATATTTCTTATTTTGAGTGGTAAGGAGTTCCACCATTTGGTTCCTAGGTAAGTGAAGTCTGCAGAGTGGACAGTTTTGTAGATCACTTTTTTGCAATTTGGGAGGTGTAATCTGATATAGTTTCTTGCCTCATATTTAGTGTTTAACTTTTGTTAAGCTTTCTCTGCACTCATCTGTTTCTAACACTGCTGCAATATTCTTAATGTATATTAATCTCACAGAAAAAAAATTCAATATAGTCCTATACTGCCATCTTCAGGGCTTGGCATCAAGCAGTATGTTTCTTTAGGAACTGTCATAGATTGTGGTACAAGGAACAACTAATTTCTTTGTTACCATCACTAGACAAGATTAATCCTACGAGAGGTCTCCTTTACCTGAGTTCCAGTTTGGATGTGATGGATACCTGGAGGGTTTTACATCCCACCCTGAACGTTATATTTATTTGGCTCATGTACACAACACAGCCTCCAGGCCCAACTATATTTTTGTTTCTCGAAGCTGGTTTTCTAGGATTTTGCAAGCTAACATTGAAGATCGAATAATTGCAGATCATTCTTTAGTTTGGGTGGAGGTGCAGGGTGCTACAGGTTTTGAGTAATCCCCATGCTGGACAGGATGAACACTTTCAGAAATACCTGTCAGAATGGTGGGATCTTTACTGTTTTCATAATGTGCAACATAAAGACACTCTAACACTTTTTTGGCAGACGCCAAAGCACTGCTGCAGGGAGATATCCTTGCTTACACTATAAAGTGGAAAAAAAGAATACAATCAAGCTATTTTATCATTAGAGAAAGACCTAGCATGAGAGTGTCGATACTATATGACGCTCCATACAATCTATCACAGAGAGACTTTTGTCAGTGCAAATGGCCCTTGATACTAAATTACATGACAGCAAAAAAGGCTTACACTTATTACAAGTTTAAATTATATACTTATGGTAATAAAGCCAGCAAGCTTATGTCCAAGTTGATTCATACCTGGCTAAGAGCTAGAGATATAGACTCCATTTTTGATATTACTTGTCAAACTTGTACCACAACCAAGGTTCTCTCTAAATTTTTACAAAATTCTTTCAACAGCTTTATATAGACCAAGGGGTTGGGTTACAGTTCAATAATTTTGATTTGGATGGCCTCAGATTGCCAAAATTGACAGAAGAGGATTTAAACTTGCTAAATAGTCCCATCACAGCAGGCAAAATGAGACAAGTGATTCGCTCCTTTATGCAAGGCAGCAGGCCCTGATGGCTATTCGAGCAAATTCTATAAACATTTTAGAAGCACAGCTGACTCTGACACTTGAACAATATTTTGTGCAAGTAATCCAACAAGGTACTTTTCAATCTGAAGCCAATCAGGCAATTATTACATTAATACCAAAGTCAGGCCTAAAAAAGCAAACAGAATGCTAGGAATTATTAGGAGAGAGATGCAAAATAAGACCAAAAATATTATAAGTCCTCTGTATCGCTCCATGGTGCGACCTCACCTTGAGTATTGTATTCAATTCTGGTCACTGTATAGCAGAATTAGAAAAGGTTCAAAGCGCAACTAAAATAATAGAGGGGATGGAACTGCTCTCATAGGAGGAAAGGCTAAAGAGGTTATGGCTCTTCAGCTTGGAAAAGAGATAGCTGAGAGGGGATATGATTGAGATCTACAAAATCCTGAGAGGTGTGGAGGGGGTGGAGGTGAATCTATTTTTTAGTCATTCAAAAAGTACAAAGACCAGGGGACACTCAATAAAATTGAATGGAAATACTTTTAAAACAAATAGGAAATATTTTTTTCACTCAAAGAATAGTTAAGCTCTGGAACTTGTTGCTGGAGGATGTGGTAACTGCGGTTAGCATATCTGGGTTTAAAATAAGGTTTGGACAAGTTTCTGGAGGAAAAGTTCATTACATCCAATTTAATTTGAAGCTGTTTTGGTCTCACTCCTCGCTTCAAGCTATGTTTTGCTTGCTGCACCAGGCAAGTTACCCTTTTATCTAAAACAAGCTGTTTGACTGCACCTTTACTGAGAGACTGCTTATGGCGTTGTAAGGCAAAGCATATTGACAGAAGAGAGACAATTTGGCTTCCACTTTGGGTTAACCAGGCCTTTCCAGTGGGAATCTGGGCCTGAAAAGGCATCCCACGACTAAAGCATTGTGTCGATGCTGATGGGAAGCCATTTCCTCTTAATTAGAGAATGACACAGGGACAAAATATGTCCCCGTCCCCGCAGGCCCTGTCCCCATCCTGTTACAAGAAATTCTACCCACTTCTCCAGCAATTAATATGTTGGAAGAAATGATTTATTTTGGGGAAAATAGCTCTAGAGCAACTCGCCACTGCTTATAATTTAAGAGCAGGTGCTGTATGTATAAGTTTTAGGATATTAATTTCTCCACCAATCACCAAAGGTGATAATTGCAATAAATTAAATAAATTAAATATATATAGCTTCAATATACTCAGAACACAAAGAGACTGTATTTTTAGCTTCAAAAAAGGTTGATTTAATATACAATTGCACACGAGAGGTAGGTTTTTAAGAAATCTTTACAGGTAATCTGTGCATAAAATAGAACAAAGTAGCATATAGGTTAACTTACAAGTCCTTGTTACAAGCATGCTGTGGTCCAGCTGATTGATGAGCACATGTTGAGGACAGGAGGGCTTCTGCAGCTGAAGGGAATCTGACTTGCTGCAGTGAAGAGAATCTGAGTCTTGCTTGCAGTTGAAGAGAATCTGAGTCTTGGGAAACAGCTTGTCCTTTTATATCTTGCAATCTGCAGGAGGATATGCCATGTGGATCTTTGTTCTGATTTCCTGGTTTCCACACGACCCTTGAGCATTTGCAAAGCATTGTGGTATCTTGGTCTGCACACGACCCCTGAGTTGGTCCCATGTCTTATGACATCACGAGACTTACAGTCTGGACTTTGCTGGCAAATGTCTTTTGATGTCCTGTTCAGTCTCTGGGGCAGATACACATTACAAGTCCTTCCTTTCTGCACATGTCTGGAAGCTGATGGGAGGGGCAGGTATACCTTTGACAAGCAAATGTCCTGTTTATGGTCTCCTCTGAGTTCTTTGTTTTATTCAGGTGCCCACCTTAGTCCATCTTTTGTTAGGTGGGAGGACAGAGGAATAGAGTCAATTTAAAACTTTAAAGCAGTCTTAAGTCTTTTGTTTGAGGAATGAGAAAAGGCAAGGTGAGGCCCCAAAGGGGGAGGGAAGAGGGCTTTTGGAATGAGACTATTTTCTCTGCTGCAGTGTCAAATATATATTTTTAAAAGATACACAAATATATTGGTGTATATATAATCCAGCAAATATGCTACATATTTCAGTAATAAACTGATACCATTACAATCCCATCCCTGTGGGCTCTGTTCTCATCTGCAGAAGCCTCGAACACTTATGATTTTATATTTAAATCTTTTTATTAAAGTATAAAGAGGAATATGCTGTGCAACTGTTGTGTATAAATTACTAATAGAAAACAACCCTCCTACCACCACCACCCAACTCCAACCATAGATGACTTCTACTACCCCAAGGAATCCTAATCCACCCTGTCAAATTGCCCAGGGGTACAAAATACAACCCCTTCTGTATGCCCTAGAGGGGAGAAATATGCCCTATGAAGCACTGTTATGGTTTTTTAATCTGTGGATGAATAAGAAGTCATCAACGCTCTCAGGATTCAGTCTAGCTCTCCTGTCTTCCACAGTCCCTCCTGCAATAGAAAATGTCTTCTTAGATGATGTGCTGGTAGCAGGATGTACAGGATCCCCCATGCAAATTTTGCTAGCTGTGGCCAGCATGTTTGCTTGTTTTTCTAAAAAATAAAAATATTGTCTGCATCAAACATAAATAACAGTCCAGTTCATTAACAGGCTTCAAAGTAGAAAGTGGCACGAGGACAAGGTTTGTCCCCCTCCTCACAGGCTCTGTCTCCATCCCCGTGGAATCTATCCCCAACCCCATGTCATTCTCTACTCTTAATAAACTTTGTGCCGACTACCATATTGTGAATAAGGCCAGTTTGGCATATCTGCAAATTAAATATTATATGTTTGTTGCCTGTAGAGTCATTGACAAAAGATGCATCTGAACAAGTGGAGGAAGGTCTTTCTTTTGGATAGTGATAGAATCCTGAGAGTATCCTTTTATTTTAGGATGTTAAGAGCTGATTTACCATCTTTAAGCTTTCAGAAACCAGCTGAAGCTTGATCCAGAGATCTAAGTACAATAACTTCGGCAGACTTCAGCAACTTTTATGTAAACCTTTAGTAAAACAGACTTCAACAACATATAGAGAGCAACAATATAAATTCCTCTAGAGAGCTTACATATCACCTTGCAGAGTATTTTTGATGGGAGTAGCACAAAATAGTCAGTACTTAAAATGTACAGAACGTGAAGTGACTTTAGGACACATGATCTAGTCATGCTCAGTAATACAACATTGCTGGGGAGAGATCTCAAAGTTCAACAAATCTTTGATCTCCCTCTTCTACATATTTCTTATTTGATTGCTATGACATACTGTTATACCCAAACCAAATAAGTTAACACGACCTCTCCTACATTACTTGTTTTTGGTTGCAAGGAGAGTCATCTTGGTACAATATTTATTTTTGTTACATTTGTACCCCGCGCTTTCCCACTCATGGCAGGCTCAATGCGGCTTACATGGGGCAATGTATAAGTGAAACTGTACCCAATCGAATGCATGGTTGAACTTGCTCTATGTTGTGATGGTCAAGGTTGCCGCCTAAGGCAATGCTATCAAAGCGATTTACACCATAGGGCAGGGTGGAATCACCCCACTCGCTGGCAGGAATTTCTACAAATATGGAAACCCTTATGGACAGTGCTACCACCCAGTTGGATTTTTTCCATTGTTAAACTTACAGTTCACTACAGAACTCTCAGATTCTTGTGTTTAATTTTAGGCTTGGATAAGAGTCCACTAAGCCTGGGAATTCCAATTAATCTTCTTTGTGGATTGGGGTGGGGGAAGGGATGTAGGTTATGGGGTACAAGAGATATATTTGAAAATACTGCTGTTATTACTAATTGTTACTTTGTTGTTTGTATTCTTCAGCATGTGGAAATTGAAAAGGATTAGACCATTCTTCCCAAGATTCGTCTTCCGCAGCCTAGTGCAATCCCTCGTCCTTAGCCACTTGGATTACTGCAACTCATTATACGCTGGCTGCAAAGAGCAAATACTAAGGAAACTTCAAACAGCCCAGAACACAGCAGCCAGGCTCATCTTCGGAAAACCTAAATATGAAAGGGCAAAACCACTACGAGAGAAACTACATTGGCTTCCACTCAAGGACCGCGTTACTTTTAAAACTTGCACACTAGTCCATAAGATCATTTACGGTGAAGCCCCAGCGTACATGTCTGATTTAATAAACCTACCACCTAGAAACGCCAAAAGATCATCCCGAACTCACCTCAACCTTCATTACCCAACCTGCAGGGGCTTGAAGTACAAGACGATACACGCGTCAACCTTTTCCTACAAGAGCACAAAGTCTTGGAATACATTACCACGCAACCTAAGAATGATTAACGAACAAGCCTCCTTCCGTAAACTACTGAAGACACACCTGTTCGAACAAACTTACGGAAAGAGCCAAAACACATAGAGACCACTCACTGTTCACAATGCAATACACATCCACATCTGATCCATCATCCCTTTATCCAGTCAACCATACATTCATCCACGGAACTATGTACACTATATGTCTAGGCGCCTAATAATGCCCTTTTTCCCCATTGTCTCTTTCTAATGTTTCTATGTTGTTGTCCCATTGTTATACTACCAATGATATTCGAATGCCTCGCACAACTCCATTCAACTCCATAACTTAGTTGTAACAAATGTATTTCTATTATTCAAGTCTTATTGTAAGCCACACTGAGCCCGCAAATATTTGGTACCAGGTACATTAGCAGTAGGATCATAGGTATGCAGAACTCCCAATTCCTTGACTCTTAAATCTCAACCTCCTTTTTAGATGACCATGGTCTCTTTTAAGGGCTAGAGCAGTGGTATAACTAGGACTGAATGGGCCCTGGGAGGGAAAACTGATTGGCCCCTTATAACATCATCTCTCCCAGAGCGGTGGGGGCCGGGGTGGGGGGGTGGGGGTGGGGGTGGAAGATGAGACACCCTTTTAGAGCGCCAATAAACAAAACCTTGCAAAAAGTAGCCACATTCCAGGCCTATATAGAAAGCCTATCATAGTAACACAAATACAAACTGAAGTGCAAGATATCAGAGATGCACATTTCCCAAAACTGACTTATTACAATTAACGTCAGAAACAAAAGATACCTTTTTTTTTTTTTCTATCTTGGTTGTCTGAGCATTGCTTTGGTCCCAGGGTCTCTTTTCTGCTTTTCTTAGCTCTTGTTTCAGCGTCTCCTGTCCTTCTGAGCTTTTCTCTATCCTGAGTATCCACCTTTTCTTCAATGTCCAGTGTCTTTCTTCTGTGCCCCCGTCTCTCTATCCTCCCCCCATGTTTGGTATCCCTATCCTATCTTCATATTTAGCATCTGCCCTCTGTGTTATCTTACTCTGTCTTAGCATCCCCATGTCTCTCTCCCTCCCCTTGTGTCCAGCATTGCCCCTATGTGACCCTGTCTCTATGCTCCCTCCACACCCAGCATATCTTGTGTCCCCATCCCTGCCCATGGTTGGTTTCTCTCCTCGCTTGCCTTCCTCCTATACTCCACTCAATCCCCTTTTTCCTTTGTACCAGCCTCACCCCATTTTTCCTTTGTACCCCCCCCCCCCCCCCAGTCCAGCATTTGCTCTCTCTCCCCTTTGGTTCAGGGCTCGCTCTTTCTGTGCTTACTCTACCCCCATCCACGGTCGTGTCCCCCTCCATCTTTATTTCAGGTTTTTTTAACCCCCCCTCCCCCCTGGTCTGGCATTTTTCTCTCCTTCCCGCCTTGGTCCAGGGTCTCTCTCTCCCCTCTGCACCCCCCCCCCTCAAGTCCAGCATACGCCCCCTCTTCCCCCTCCCTTTTGGTCTAGGTTTCTTTTTCTCTTTCCTCTGCTTTCCCTCATGACCCACTCCACTTTTGCTCCAGGTCTTTTTCTCTTTCCTCTTTTCTCCCCTGTATTCTGGTCCAGCATCTCTACAGCTCCCCGCTGCATCCTCCACATGGTTAGGCGGCTTGCAGAAGACAAAGTGCCTTTCCTCTGCCACAATCCAACCACAGGAAGTTGAATCAGAGAGGTGGGGAGGAGCTATAGATATGCCAGACCCAGGCATGGGGGAAGAGCAAGAGGATTCAGCTGCAGGTGGTCCCTAGCCCTGAGCGGCCCTGTGCATTGTGTGTTATTTTAGCACAGGTCTCATTTTATGCAATGGTACCTATTTACTAATAATGTTCATTAATGACATTAGCATACAGTAATACAGTTGGATCAATGTTTTTCAATACAGTGGCATACAAGTAGCTGTAGCCACCACCTTATGTTTTGGGATAGCTGCTATCTGTTCCACCTGCTCATACAAATCTGTTTTGGGGCAAAAGCTGCCTTCTACATTGGGTCTTCCGGTTCAATCCTAATTTGGAAGTGGCCCCTACTAAATCTAAAAGAGCCATCAACCTCCATTCAACTACAAGAAGGTTACCCATGTTCAACCATTATAGTGGCTGACCTTTGACTAGGGACCAGACTTTGGCTTTCTCCATAAGATAATACATATGGATTCTGTGTTTCACAGTTAGGTATCACTATTTGATCATGGCTGGGGTTTTTCTTCATTCTTTCCTCACTAGGGTTGATCACTATATCCACCACAGCTCCAGCCAGCCTCAGGACCAGCTCGGAAGTTGTCTTAAATCTAACGGTATGCAGAAGTGTGGCCAAGAGTGGGCTCAGTTCCTCCACTTTGGAGTCAAGCTCACTCAGGTCACAGTAGGCCCATCCATCAATGAAAGGATAACTACAAACACTGTAAAATGAATGGGCACTAGGTAATAAGCGTTAACCTCTGGCCTCACAAAAAACAAAACCACAGTTCTGGGTACACTAAGAGTAGAACTACCTCATCATATAGGCTTTCCACTGTGCTTCTTTTCAATTTCCGATTAGCATCGATCTATAAAATTTAGCTTTATGAGTTCTATGGATCAAACACTTACGATCAAAATTGCAAACCTTGCAGTATAAGCAGCAGCAAAGTTGATTATTTTTGTTGTCATAAATGAGGGCCACTTCATTGCTAAGTCACATTGGATGTCAGTTTCTGCATGAATAGAATTCATAGTAGCTTGCATTAATGTTTAATTCATTTGTTCTCTCTCTCAATTAACCCTACAATTTCTCATTCCAATTTTGCGTCTGTTCACGCTTTCCAAAAATACTAGGAGGCATGCGATGAAACTACAGTGTAGTAAATTTAAAACAAATCGGAGAAAATGTTTCTTCACCTAACACATAATTAAACTCTGGAATTCGTTGCCAGAGAACGTGGTGAAGGCAGTTAGCTTAGCAGAGTTTAAAAGGGGGTTAGATGGTTTCCTAAAGGACAAGTCCATAAACCACTACTAAATGGACTTGGGAAAAATCCACAATTCCAGGAACAACATGTATAGAATGTTTGTACGTTTGGGAAGTTTGCCAGGTGCCCTTGGCCTGGATTGACTGCTGCCGTGGCCAGGATGCTGGGCTTGATGGACCCTTGGTCTTTTCCCAGTGTGGCATTACTTATGTAATTGCCAAAGATCTAATGACTACTGTATTGTTCCTTTCTTAACACAAGGATAATGGCTTATCAATTATATGCTATATGTCATACACACAAGTCTGGAAAAAGTCCAACAAGTCACCGATTCATTGCTATGGGAGTTAGCTGGTTTATATATATATATAGTTCTTATTTATTGCCTATAAAACACAAACATTGAATCAAGGTAGTTTATAAATAAAACATCTCGACATTAAGCACACATAGCCAGCCTAAAAAAAAAGAATCTTAACAGCCCTTCACTTACATTTAAATGACCTCACCTCCCACCCACATCACTGTCCTCTAGCTTAGATTACCAGCTTTCAAAGTTTACTATAATCTGTTTCCATCAGAAAGCCACATTGAGCCTGCAAATAGGTGGAAAAATGTGGGATACAAATGTAACAAATAAATAAAATCCTACTCTTTCCTTCACTGGAAATAAGAGTACATTTTAAAAACTGCTTGAAGCTTCTATTAATTATCAAGCAGTGGCACTTTGGAACACCGCCTAGGGAGTTGAGAATTTTGAAGCCCTATTTACAGTCTCTCTTTACTTATTAAAAATTTTTTTTTTAAATGATTCAAATTTGATCTTAATTTCAATTCTTAGGAACCATGTTTAAAAAATTTGTACTGTTGTATGTATACTTCTTATAACTATTTCAATCTGCTTTGGACCTTAGGGGGAGCTGGCAGCATGTAAGCAATGGATTAGATTAGAAATAGGCCCTTGCATGAATTGGTCAGGCTCCTGAACATTAGTGTTACCATGCTCCCTTTTAACTTTCATTTTTCCATATTGAATATCTATACCCTACAAGTGATTATTAACTTTGGTTTGCTTAGTCCCCAAAGGACTCTGTTCATGTGTTTGATTAAATGTAACCTAAAAACAGAGATTTCTTAACATGAATGCTGTCATGTTAAATTTTTGATAATAAAAAGTAAGTTATTTTGACAACTACAGAGCATCATGGACTGATGAAACCTTGTGAAAATATTGGCTACTGAAAGAAAGCTTGCAAAAATGCTCTTCCACGTTTGTTTTTAAGTAGCTGCCATATTGGTGGAAACTACAGAAGCTACAAGGCTATGAACTAGGTCTTCCATTTATGCACACTGCAAAGAGGGCAGTAGCAGGGAATACAACTTTACCCACACACAGGGCCGTGCCTAGGGTCTCTGGTGCCCCCCTGCAGACTATCAGTTGGCACCCCCCCCCCCCCCCCCTCCGTCTAGCAGAGCAGGAACAGAAGGGAGCACTTGCCGGACCTCAGAAAAAAATAGCACTGTATGTATCCCTCATTGATAAGTCTCTGACTCTAAAGTTTAGCAATTTCATTAAAGTAAAATGTATTTTCATAACACTTCAAAGATTTCCAACTCAAAATAGGAATGCTAATTCAAAATGTGCGCAAAGTCCTCTTAGTTTCCAAAGATTCTTTTTCTAATCTCCTTTGCACCAAAGGATATAATTCAGATCAAACATTTATCTCTGATCAACTATCTCAGATCAAATATTAAGGTTTCCTTGCTTACAGTCACTTAAATCTACCCAGCCTTTATATAGCTTATAGGATTTAAACACTCAAACTGAAATTCACCCTTTTCTATACTTCATAAACTTCAAGTAATCCTGAAATATTCAGATCCTTTTCTCACTAGAGAAATCTCAAACTTCAATCTCCAATCTCCACCAACCTCTTTTCATTCGTATTTTCTCATTTACCACATAATCAGGCACTCTTTTATAATTTCAGTCAACACACACAGGAACTCACAGCTGCATGTCTCTCTTGGCCAAACCGACGGTCAGTTGCTGTCTCACTCTGTTCCCTTCCCGGCAGATTTCTAACAGAAGCTGATCATCCAATCAGAGAGCTCTATTTGAATGCTGATTAACATACAGACACTGTAATGGGAATTTTCAGTCAGAAACACTAGATAAACCCTTCGTTTTTGGATCAAACTTCACACTTTTGATCAGAGCCATGACCTAACATTAAGGCTGTAAATATTTCCATCATTTTTTATCCATAAATATGCAAATGAGAACCTCCCCAAAACAGACTAATTTGCATATGATTTAAACAAATCTGAGCATATGACAACCAAGTAGACTCCCAGCACCTGAATTCTGCTATTAAATTTAATGCAAATACTTTTAAAACTTATTTTTAGCACTTTTAAAATTTCAGGTTCTCTTTAATTTGAATGCTGTTCAAGCTCTGAAGCTCACCCTGAGTGAGGAGTTATCCCCAAACCAAAGCATATATAGCAATCTGGTTGCATTATCTCAAATAACTTGAAGATCCTGCCTGCCTCAGTGAATACTGCTGCGTTGCTTTCACTTTCGGTTTGCCATGAAAAGGAGGGCAGGGGAGATAGGAGAATTGCAACTTCAGGTAAAAGATTTTGCAAGTGAGCGGAAGGCAGGGACAGCAGGGCAGCGGCGCCCCTCAAAGGCAGGCACCCCCCTGCCTTGCTTACCCTGCTTACCGCATTGGCACGGCCCTGCCCACACACTGCCAATGTGCCTTAAGTCCTGTTCTTGGGTGGCTCCTGTGTAATAGGGAGAACATGGAGGTTCATCCTGCATGTACACACACCTGTCTGAGCCATCCAGTTTTGTGTCAATCTCTTCAAATCATCCAAATCCTGGAGCGAAGCTGTGTGTCTTCAAGTATCCGTTCCTCTCGTCTTAAGCAAAGTGGTAAACACAAAAAATATAGCTCCTCGTCACAATAAAACAAGTATAAATGGCAAAATAAACACACTTCAAACACAAGCTAGTACTTTATTCAAATTACTAGACAATACAAGTAAACAATAACTGGTTTAACACAACACTTGAAATTTTCAACACAGGTTACCATTGTCGGCATCATGTAACGTACAGTACTTCAGTTCTCAAAACAGAGGTGGCTTATTCACCCAACCCACCCCCTCCCCCCCCAAAAAAAAAAAACCAAAAAAAACCCCCCAAAACTGTAGGTAAAACATTATGGTCCAATAAAAAATAAGAGTTGAATGCTCAAAAGCTAATCATAAATGCATCAATGGAAGAGCAATAAATACAAAAATATAAAAATTGTATTGCTCTTGAAAATTGAGAAACAGTATGTCACCAGAATGTTATTTCTTAATCAAAGAGAACCTCAATAGCCCCGAGATAAGTCTTAGACTTTTACAAGAAGCAACCCCTTAGGGCACGCTCTCATCAGCTCAATGGCAGATTGTAAAAACTGCAGTTGGAAACAACTCCCAAGGGGAGAAAAAAACCCAACTGCCATTAATAAAGAAAAAAAAATTCAAATATGGCTATTACTTAACTCAATTTTCAAAATGAAAAATATATATTGAGCCTTAACAAGCAGTTATTGGTACTAATTAGATTGAATTGGTATTTATGTGCCTAAATTTTATGCGCAGCACAGAAATGGGAGGGTCATGGGCGTTATATGGGGCAGAGTAGGAATGGTTTTGCGATACGAATGCAACTGGGGCATCGTGCCTAAATTTACATACAACCTCCTGTGCTTAAGCGCCAATATTTTAGGAGCCATATATAGCATTCACCCATAAATGCTATTTTATAAATTGTGCTCCAAGTTGGGTACTGTTTATAGAATAGCGATTAGCTTGGGGATCTGCGCCTAACTTTTAGGTGTGAGAATTTATACAAACTGAAACCTGGTGTAAATCCTCATGCCTAAATTAGGCGCAGATCTGAAGTATTCTATAATAATGTACACAAATTCGTGGAACGCTCATGCTCCCTTTTCAGATCTGCACATAAGAATTTTGTGCACGCATTTTTATAGAATAAGCGCCTAGAAAAATGCATGTGTAAATTCTAATTGTTGCTAATCAGTGCCAATAATTATTAGCACCCAAATATCAGAATTCTCATTAATTAAATTGTGCACGCAAGAGCACATGCCCAAATTTGAACACACAATTTCAGCACCATATATAGAATCCAGCAGATAGTGTGCAATTTATGCCCATAGTTTCCCTGAGAGCACTGTGAAATATTGGCCACTGTTGGAAGAGTGGGTGTGCACCTACATTTGTTAAATCAAACCTAAGCAGCAAAAGCTACATTAGATTTTGTTTAATTCTAATCACTGCAACTAATAATTTTGTGATGCTTTCTGGATTTATTAGGATCTTGAAAGTTTGTTGAGCAAATGCTATAGTGCTTTTTTTTTTTTTTTTTTTTTTTTTAAATCTTGTGAGGCGTTTCCACCCATTCATCCTTTATTTATGTTAGTTATTTAGATACTAGAAATTTGTAAAGGCTTGGTTTGGGAACATATTTTAGTGAAAAGTAGAACTTTGATAGATTTTTTTTAATTTTTCTATCCTGAAAACGAATACTTTATTTTTAACTACAATTTTCTTTAAAAAGAAACTGTTCCTCTGTACAAAAAAAAAAATAAAAAATGCCAATTTTCTTCATTTAAAGTAATGGAGGTCCACAGTCGGTTGTTTTTCCAAAACAAAAGTTGCAAGCTTGAAAGAATATTTTTCATGAGAAGGTCCCAAAGTCCCATCTCGCCTCTGAGCATCTGCAAAGAAGAAATGAAATGGAAACAAACCTATCAGTTCTGACGGACATTTTAAGAGAGTCATCTTTTAAATAGAGACACGCGCAGGAACAGAGTGTGAGATCTGGGCCCCTAACCACCCATCAAAAGTGATTAAAGCAAATAGAGACTAGAGGAGAGTTGGCTCCCCTACTGCTGTGAGCCCTCATGCATTGCCCTATTGTCCCAATGGTCAGTCCAATGCCTGGAGTGAGGAGATGCTTAACTGCGATTTCACAGAGTTTAAAGCAACTGATGCATATGAAAATTACAGCACTATCCCTCAAAAAAAAGGTTGCAATTTTGGAATACTTTTATTCAGGCATCAAATTCTTAATCAAGAAACATCAATAATCTTTATAACAATGAGGTCTGGAAACTAAAGGTCTTCTTCAAATGAAGTTTTTATTCATCACATAGCACTATGCAACCAGACACCAACTTTATGATTAAAAATGTGAAAAATGTTACCAATGAAAATCATGGAGGTTGTTAATTTATCTACAGCATCAATCTGGGAAAACTTAGCCAGCTCATCCATTTATGAAACAGTGGATTTAAGTCAGCTGTACTGATCTTAGAGAGGCTGTGACTTGTATAGCAAGGGGTCTACTAGCTTGAATGTGGACGGTAGAACAAATAATCTGGAGCTTTTATCCAACTTCATTGGTGAGGTTTTTTCTAAATGTATGTTGACCTTTTTATCTTATTTTCTTAGATTTTAGGTGTGTTGGCTGGGTGGGAGGGGCTGTTGAAATTATAGATAACTAGTAAAAAAGGCCTGTTTCCGACACAAATGAAACAGGCGCTAGCAAGGTTTTCCTCGTAGTGTGTATGTTTGAGAGATGGAGTGTGTGTGTGTCAGAGAGAGAATGAGAGACAGAAACAGAGACAGTGTCTGTGTGTGTGAGAGAGTGTGATAGTGTGTCAGAGAGAGTGTATGTGAGAGACAGTGAGTGAGTGTGCGCCCCCACACCCCCTCTCGCAGGTCCCCCCCCCCACCTCTCTGGTCTCAGGACCCCACCCCCACCTCTCCCCTGCCCCCCTCCAGCCATGCATGTCCAGCGACCCTCCTCGCCCCCTGCAGCCACCCATGTCCAGTGACCCTCCCCGACGCCCCCCCATGTCCAGCAACCCTCCCCTCGCCCCCCTCCAGCCACCCATGTCCAGTGACCCTCCCTTCCTTTTGCCCCCCCCTCCAGCCACCCATGTCCAGCGACCCTCCCCTCCCCCCCCCCGCGCATCAAACCCCCTCGCCACCTGCAGCTGCCACTGGTAACGCTGTCCGGCCAATGCTCCTCCTGTTGAGCAGCAGCGGCCGCTACAAAAAGAAAAAAAGCAATACATGTTTTTAAACCTGAAACGCGACACTGTAGACAGCTATCAGGCATTGGCTGTCGGCTCTGCAGCTGCTCCTCCTCTCACGTCGCTGCGCTCCTCCGGGGTCTTACTCCAGGGGCAGTGACATGGAGGCGAGAGGAGGAGCAGCTGCAGAGCTGACAGCCAATGCCTGATGGCTGTCTATGGTGCCGCGTTTCAGGTTTAAAAACATTTATGGCTTTTTTTTTTTTATTTTTGTAGCGGCCAATGCTGCTGCTGAACAGGAGAAGCAGCAGCGGCGGCAAAAGGTGCGGGTGGCGAGGGGGTTGATGTGCCCGGGGGGGGGGGGGGGGGGGGGGGGGGGGGGGGTTGATGCACCGAGGAGGGCAACAGCGGGTTGGCGGCAGGAGGGTTGTCGGGGGGGTGCAAAGTTGGTGGTGGTGGCAGCGGGGGTCGGCAGCTTTCGTTGAGTGCTGGTGGGTTGGCTGGAGCGGGAGTGAGAGGGGTGCTGAGTGATTGAATGTCGTATTGTGCAAAGGGGCGGGGCTGAGTGCGGCTGTGAGGCTACGAACACTATAGGGCTTCACTTGGACGGAGGCAGCTTCAGAACTTTGGAGTTGCGAATTTTGTGTGGGTGGGGCGGGGCTGAGGATCTATGACTGGTACTTTGAGCCTACGACCACTACAGGGCCTCATGGGTTCACGGCTTCAGAACGTTGGAGGTGGGATTTATTTATATAGATATGGGGCTGGTTGGTAGATAAATTCAATAAAAACATTTGCACATTGAAACTATATAACTCAGTCCTTTTGAGTAGGAGAGAAATAAAATATAATTAAACAGTTGTGCAATTAGCATACAAAAGAAAGCAGAGATGCATTCTGTATTCAATTAACACTAGCAGGAAATCAACATTGAAAGTTATTTCAGTTAGTGAGGAAACTTTTGAGCCCCAAGTCTCAACAATCTTGTAATGCAGTGGGACAAGGTATCTGCAGAGGATTCTACAGAACAGTTTGAATCCAAAATTGTGTCCATTCACTCAGTTTTTAGCCGTATATCGACTACCTTGCTTGCAAGAAAGGAACTGGAGGAAAGTGAACCAATCAACTGAGACAATCATAACATGACTATACAATTTACTGAGATTAGAATGATCTGAATTGATGACACAGAGAAGATACTTCAGAAGACTACAGAATCACTGTGTTCTATGAACTCAATATCATCCAAATCCATTACTGGAATTACAATACAAATGATCCTCTTGGCTTGCCTCTAATTAATGCTATATTAAAGCCAAGCATATTTACCAACTTTTCTAGTAGTAGTAGTGACCACCTTGAACAAACACAGATCAGGCCAAGGTGGTAGACCATTTACTGCTTGGTCTCGTCTTCCTTTCTTGACAAAACTGGGAGTGAAGTTGTGTCTTACCTGAAATTTTTTTCCTTTCATCCTACCACACCAATTCAGAACGTACGGGTTATGGCTACTGACCAGCAGATGAAGACAGAGAAAGTAGTTGTGTGTGATTCACCCCTTAAGGGCATCATGCAGCCCTAGAATGCTCAGTACAGAACACCACCGATTAATAGGATGTCTACTTATCCAGACTGGTGGTTTGTGTGTGTCTGTTGGTGTCCGAGTTCTTGCTGGCGAGTCAGCTGGTGTGGTGAGGGCTTTTGGTGCCGCTGCAGCAAGCGAGTCCTTGCACATCGGGAGGTGGATGAGTCAGTTGGGAAGTGTGGAGGGTCGTGGGAGAGAGTGCAGCACCCCAAGTTCTACATTTGCTCTTTTTTTTTTTTTGCAAGGTTAATTAATTTTTGAGTATTTGCTGCATCGGGGACAAAGACTGTTTGGCTGAAGTCGTGCACGGTGGCGGGTTCTAGTGTTGGTGGTTGTGGATAAAGGTTTGTCCAATCATCTGAATTTATAATTATCCAGACTAGCCCCTGCCGAGGATGGTCTGGATAATCTAAATTATACTAGCTTTCGAATAGCCAAACCTGATCCTGGAGGCACCCCAGCCAGTCAGGTTTTCAGGATATCGACAATGAATATTCATGAGAGATTTGCAGGGGGTGGAATATTCATTGTGGATATCCCAAAAACCTGACTGAGTGGGGTGTCTTCAGGACCAGGCTTGGGAACCACTGGGCTATGCAAAGGTGCTCATATTCACATTTCATCATTCATCTATTTCCCAGTGTTATACAGTAGCTACGTAAATGGAATTAGTTACTGTACTTAAATTTTGTCACTTTTACTTGTGAAGTAGGGTTCTAGGTCACCTCCCGTCTGGACAATTCCCACTGACTCAATTCCCAGCCATAACCCCCAAAAAATTACCGCCTAACCAATTCCCACCCTTAATCATGAAGCATCACTACCTGAAGTTTTAACTCCTCCCCTTTCCCCTTCCAGATCGTTCCCCCCCCCAAACATGCCATACCTCACCCCAAAAAATTAAACACAAACCAACTACCACCCACTCCCACCTGATTACACCCACTAAATAACTTATTCCACTCTCCAACACTGTCCCAATGGCAACCCTGTGCACTGATAAGACCATCTGAGATTTGCAGAATTGCAACATCATCTTCAGCCCTGATATTCATATTGCACTACTGGGGTCTAGAATACAATGCCCCCCCCCCCCCCCCAAAAAAAAAATACATTTACACAAACCTTCCACCATCCTGCCTGTCAGTGTATGAAAAAGCAGCAATGACAGGGGGCCTTGACAAAAGCATACCTCTCATGAATCGAACGACTAAAGGTTCTCCAGAGATGGCTTTACCCTCTATTAGATGATGGTAAGCACTAATCGCACTAAGGTGATTCCTTACTGAGTTGGTCTTGAGGCCAGACTCTGATAAGTGCAGAAGGTATTCAAGCAGGTTCTGTGCAGGACAAGAGCGAGGTTCTAGGGCCTTGCTCTCACACCAAAAGACAAACCTCCTCCACTTAAAAAAGTAACTCTTTTTAGTGAAATCCTTTCTAGAGGCAAGACGCGGGAGACACCCTCAGACAGACCCAACGAAGCAAAGTCTACGCCCTCAACATCCAGGCCGTGAGAGCCAGAGACTGAAGGTTGGGGTGCAGAAGCGCTCCGTCATTCTGCGAAATGAGAGTCGGAAAACACTCCAATCTCCACGGTTCTTCGGAGGACAACTCCAGAAGTAGAGGGAACCAGATCTGACGGGGCCAAAAAGGCGCTATCAGAATCATGGTGCCGTGATCTTGCTTGAGCTTCAGTAAGGTCTTCCCCACCAAAGGTATGGGAGGATAAGCATACAGGAGGCCAGTCCCCCAATGGAGGAGAAAGGCATCCGACGCCAGCCTGCCGTGTGCCTGTAGTCTGGAACAGAACAGAGGCAACTTGTGGTTGGTCTGAGAGGCGAAAAGGTCCACCGAGGGAGTGCCCCACTCTCGGAAGATCTTGCGTATCACTCTGGAATGGAGCGACCACTCGTGCGGTTGCATGACTCTGCTCAGTCTGTCGGCCAGACTGTTGTTTACGTCTGCCAGGTATGTGGCTTGGAGAAGCATGCCGAACTGGCAAGCTCAACGCCACATCCCGACGGCTTCCTGACACAGGGGGCGAGATCCGGTGCCCCCCTGCTTGTTGATGTAATACATTGCAACCTGATTGTCTGTCCGACTTTGGATGATTTGGTAGGACAGCAGATCTCTGAAGGCCTTCAGTGCGTTCCAGACCGCTCGGAGCTCCAGGAGGTTGATCTGAAGATCTTGTTCCTGGAGGGACCACAGTCCCTGGGTGTGGAGCCCATCGACATGAGCTCCCCACCCCAGGCGAGATGCATCTGTCGTCAGCACTTTCGTGGGCTGCGGAATTTGGAATGGACGTCGCAGGGTCAAATTGGTCTGAATGGTCCACCAGTGCAGCGAATTGCGGCAACTGATGGTCAGACGGATGACATCCTCTAGATTCCCGGTAGCTTGACACCACTGGGATGCTAGGGTCCATTGAGCAGGTCTCATGTGAAGGCGAGCCATGGGAGTCACATGAACCATGGAGGCCATATGACCCAGGAGTCTCAACATCTGCCGAGCTGTGACCTGCTGAGACGCTCTGGTCTGAGAGGCAAGGGATAGAAGGTTCTGCGCCCTTGCTTCCGGAAGGAAGGCCTGAGCCGTCTGAGAATTCAGCAGCGCTCCTATGAATTCCAGAGATTGGACTGGCTGGAGATGGAACTTTGGGTAATTTATCACAAACCTCAGCAGCTCCAGAAGGTGGATAGTACACTGCATGGACCAAAGAGCTCCTGCCTCTGAGGTGCTCTTGACCAGCCAATCGTCGAGATACGGGAACACATGCACTCCCAGCTTGCGTAGATACGCCGCAACCACCACGAGACACTTCGTGAACACCCGAGGTGCAGAGGCGAGCCCAAAGGGCAGCACACAATACTGAAAGTGCCATGTCCCCAGACGGAATCTGAGATACTGTCTGTGAGCTGGCAGTATCGGGTTGTGAGTTAAGCGTCCTTTAAATCCAGGGAACATAGCCAATCGTCTTTCTGAATCATTGGTAGAAGGGTGCCCAAGGATAGCATCCTGAACTTCTCTTTGACCAGATATTTGTTCAGGCCTCTCAGGTCTAGGATTGGACGCATCCCCCCCGTTTTCTTTTCCACAAGGAAGTACCTGGAATAGAATCCCTGCCCTTCCTGCCCGGGTGGCACGGGCTCGACCGCATTGGCGCTGAGAAGGGCGGAGAGGTCCTCTGCAAGTACCTGCCTGTGATGGGAGCTGAAGGATTGGGCTCCCGGTGGGCAATTTGGTGGAGTGGAGACCAAATTCAGGGTGTATCCGCACCGCACTATTTGGAGAACCCACTGGTCGGAGGTTATAAGAGGCCACCTTTGGTGAAAAGCTTTCAACCTCCCTCCGACCGGCAGGTCGTCCGGTACAGACACTTTGATGGCGGCTATGTTCCCATGGATCCAGTCAAAAGCCCGTCCCCTGCTTTTGCTGTGGAGGCACAGGGGGCTGCTTAGGCGCACGCCGTTGACGGGAACGAGCACGCTGGGACTGTCCCTGTGCCTGAGGAGCCCTTTGGGCCGGCTGGGTGTACCTACGCTTGCTGTAGACGTAGGGTGCAGCCTGCCGGGCCCGGGAAAAACGTCCACCTGCAGAGGTGGATGCTGAAGGCGCCCGGGAGAGCTTGTCGAGAGCGGTTTCCTGCTGGTGTAGTTGGTCCACTAACTGCTCGACCTTCTCGCCGAAAATGTTATCCCCCCGGCAAGGGACATCCGCCAGTCGCTGCTGGGTGCGGTTGTCCAGGACAGAGGCACGCAGCCAGGAGAGTCTGCGCATCACTATACCTTGGGCCGCAGCTCGGGATGCCACATCACAGGTGTCATAGAAACCCCTGGACAGGAACTTTCTGCACGCCTTCAGCTGCCTGACCACCTCCTGAAAAGGCCTAGATTGCTCGGGGGAGCTTGTCAACCAGGTCTGCCAGTTGCCTCACATTGTTCCGCATGTGAATGCTCGTGTAGAGCTGGTATGACTGGATGCAGGTCACGAGCATGGATGATTAGTAGGCCTTCCTCCCAAATGAGTCCAGAGTGCGAGACTCCCGCCCAGGGGGCGCCGAGGAGGTATCCCTCGAACTCCATGCTCTCTTGAGAGCAGAGTCCACGACCGCAGAGTCATGAGGCAATTGAGGCCGCATCAACTCTGGGCCAGAGTGGATCCTGTATTGGGACTCCGCTTTCTTGGGGATGGTGGGGTTAGATAATGGCTTCAACCAGTTCTGAAGCAGTCTCTCTTTGAGGACACTGTGCAACGGCACCATGGAAGACTCTCTAGGTGGTGATGGATAGTCGAGGACCTCGAGCATCTCAGCCCTCGGCTCATCCACAGAGACCACGGGAAAGGGAATGCAAATAGACATATCCCTGATGAAGGAGGCAAAGGAGAGGCTCTCAGGGGGCGAGAGCTTCCTCGCCGGTGAAGGAGTGGGGTCGGAGGGAAGGCCCACAGACTCCTCTGAGGAGAAATATCTGGGGTCCTCCCTCCTCCCCCCCACGAGGCCTCTTCCTCGGTGTCGGACATGAGCTCTTGCAGCTCAGACCTCAACCGGGCCCGTCTCGACTGTGAGGAACCCCGTCCTCGGTGATGGCATTGAGCGGTGGACGCCCGCTCCGGCGGGGATGAAGCTCCCTCCATCGACGGGGATTCCACCTGCGTGGCGGTCGACACCGGCGCCGCAAGTGGCGTCGGCGTTGAAGGCCTCAGCGTCGGGCTAGGGCACACCGGCGCCTCCATCAACGGCGCCGGGGGCGCAAGCACCCCCGGTGCTGGCAGAGCCTGACGCATCAGCCCTTCCAGGATCCCCGGAAGGATGGCTCAGAGGCACTCGTCCAGGCCCGCTGTCGGGAAAGGCAGGGGGGCCGGTGTGGGTGTCGGAAGCTGCTCGAGTCCAGGAGACGGTACCGAAGCACCCGCGGACTAGCGCAGCGACACCTCTTTAACCGAGGGGGAACGCTCCTCTCGGCACTGCTGCTTCCTCGGCGTCGAGTCCTCCCTCGAGGTGCCGGAGCTGGCAGTTCCGTGCGCCGTGGGCGATCGATGACGGTGCTTCTTGGCTTTCTTTCGGTGCCTGTCATCGGCGTTCGAGATGAAGAGGAGATAGAACCCCCCCGGCCTCAAGGAATCGGATCCGACTGGGTTCGGTCCCGATGGCCCTGGGTAGAGGGAGTGGCCGGGGCCGACTGCCCGCGGGGCCGCTCACCCCCGCCATCACCGGCAGGCCAGTGGGCCAACGGTACCTGTACTCCTGGGGTCGGTGCAGTCGGTGCCGATTTTGTCGACATCGGTACCGAAGATCCGGCCGTCAACACCGATGTCGTTGACGTCGAAGGGCCGGCGCAAGTTCCGAAAAGACGGTCCCGAAGAACTTGCCTCGCCACCTGTGTCCGTTTCCTTAAGCCGAGACACAAGGTGCACATCTTGGTATTACGCTCCGGGCCGAGGAACTGGAGGCACCAAGCGGTTTGCGAGATCTGCCGGCCGCACTGACCACACTTCTTGAATCCGCTTGGGACCTTCGAGGACATCGACGGAAAAATCGCGTCGGCGAACTCAAAGTCGTCGATGGTAGCGGTGAAAAAGCACACCTGAAAAAGAAAACGACCGCGCGGCCACAACGAAGCGCCCTCGCGGCTAAGGACAACAAGGACACTGTTTTTTTTTTTTTTTTACAATCAAAAAAGAGATACGCGAAGGAGAAAAAAGTCGCACTCTGGTTTCCGGGGCTGACAGAGAGAGACGATAACATGTCTCTCCAGCGCGGAATAGAAAAAAACTGAGCGGGAACGGTTGCGCACGGGCAGGAAGACGGCCGCGCATGCGCCGTGGGCGTGCCCTGTGTGCGGGACCGCCCGTGAAGTTTTCTTCCGGTTGGTGGGGGCTGCCGTGGATGTCAACCCAGTCATGAGAACAAGCAGCCTGCTTGTCCTCGGAGAAAGACCTGTACGGTCCATCCAGTCTGCCCAACAAGATAAACTCATATGTGCTATTTTATATGTATACCTGACCTTGATTTGTATCTGCCATTTTCAGGGCACAGACTGTAGAAGTCTGCTCAGCACTAGCCTCGCCTCCTCCTACTACTACTTATCACTTCTATAGCGCTACAAGGCATACGCAGCGCTGTACATCATACACATAAAGACAGTCCCTGCTCAAAGAGCTTACAATCTAAATAAGACAGGTAACAGACAGAACAATTAAAAGGCAAGGGGAATTAAGGAGGAGGGGATAAAGGTACAGGCAAGTGAGCAGTGGTGCTGTCACCCAATCTCTGCTAAGCTTCTGAGGATCCATTTCTTCTGAACAGGTTTCCTTTATGTTTATCCCACGCATTTTTGAATTCTGTTACCGTTTTCCTCTCCACCACCTCCCTCGGGAGGGCATTCCAAGTATCCACCACTCTCTCCGTGAAAAAATATTTCCCGACATTTTTCTTGAATCTGCCCCCCTTCAATCTCATTTCATATCCTCTAGTTCTACCGCCTTCCCGTCTCCGGAAAAGGTTCATTTGCAGATTAATAACCTTTCAAATATTTGAACACCTACCCTCTTCATATGTGTCTTGTACCACAAATCCCATACCATTTTTGCAGCTTTTCTTTGCACTGCTTCAATTCTTTTTACATCCTTAGCAAGATACGGCCTCCAAAACTGAACACAATACTCCAGGTGGGGCCTCACCAACGACTTGTACAGGGTATCAACACCTCCTTTCTTCTGCTTGTCATACCTCTCTCTATACAGCCTAGCAACCTTATGGCTATGGCCACCGCCTAGTCACACTGTTTCATCACCTTCAGATCCTCAGATACTATCACCCCAAGATCCCTCTCCCTGCTCTACATATCAGACTCTCACCGCCTAACACATACGTCTCCCGTGGATTTCTACTCCCTAAGTGCATCACTTTGCATTTCTTCGCACTGAATTTTAGTTGCCAAACTTAGACCATTCTTCTAGCTTCTGCAGATCTTTTTTCGTGTTTCCCACTCCCTCCGGGGTGTCCACACTGTTACAAATCTTGGTATCATCCGCAAAAAGGCAAACTTTACCTTCTAACCCTTTGGCAATGTCACTCACAAATATATTGAACAGAATCGCCCCCAGCACTGATCCCTGAGGCACTCCACTACTCACCTTTCCCTCATCAGAGTGAATTCCATTAACCACCACCCTCTGGCGTCTGTCCGTCAACCAGTTCCTAATCCAGTTCACCACGTTGGGCCCTATCTTCAGTCTGTCAAGTTTATTCAAGAGCCTCCTATGGGGAACCATGTCAAAAGCTTTGCTGAAGTCTAAGTAGATTACAACTATAGCACATCCTTGATTCAATTCTCCAGTCAAAGAATTAAATGAGATTCATTTGGCACGATTTACCTTTGGTAAAACCATGTTGTCTCGGATCTTGTAACTTATTGGCTTCCGTGAAATTCACTATCTTTTCCTTCAGCATCGCTTCCATTACTTTTCCAATAACTGAAGCGAGGCTTACCGGCCAAAGCCCCCAGTTAAGTATAAGTTGTCAGGTAAATGAAGCATTAAATACCTCTACACAAATAGGAAAAAAAGAGGCAACGTCTGGAAAGCAGTATATACTAATGCTCGAAGTATGAGAAACAAGGTTTTGGATCTAGAAGCTGTGACAGAAGAGGCAGATTTGCATTTAGTGTCTGTCAGAGACTGGGATATAGTTATACTGGGCTATAATCTGTTCAGGAAGGACAGGGTAGGAAGAATGGGAGGGGATTGGAATCTGAGATAAGTTGCTTAACTGGTTTAAGGGCTTTCTCGTCTGCAGATTGTATAGTAAAACAAAAGGGGGTCCTATTGGAGAGCTGGAGAAGTCCTTGTGGGGTTCTTCAGGGATCCCCTCTCTCCCAGACTTTATTTAGCATATATCTGCATATGTTAGGGATGGAACTTTCACAAGAGGGCTTCTCTATTTATAGTTATGTGAACGACATCTCAGTTATTCTTGTTTTCTCTTCTTTATCACAGGTGTCGAGATTGGTAGAAAACAGCATAACTCTATAAGCTCTTGTATGAGAAGGCACAAATTAAAGAATAACACATTTTTGATCTTCAATTATAAACCACACCTACTGCAAAGTCACATCAAGGCTGGTTATACTCAATTTCCACTGCAGCCTGCAACCAAATTACTGGGAGTTCACTTAGATCAGACGCTATAATTCAACCTGCACGTTTCAATGACGGTAAAAACCTCACTGCTAAGAAAGCTATGGTGAAAACAAAAAATATTTTGAGACCATTCAGTTTAGGTTGCTTCTTACTTGGAGCTCCAAGAAAACAGTTACAAAAGCAGCAGTCTATCCAAAACATGGCAGTATGCTTAATTTCTCTTTGCATAAACACAATTATATCACTCATCTATATGTAGAACTACACTGGCTGCCAACCTTAACAGGGGAATGTCCAAGCTACCTAATCTCATCTGGAGTATAATTCTACCATCAAGTGAAGAAGATCTATCAACTACATTTCCTTCACCCAAAGGGAGAAAAAAAAAAGTCAGTATTTATGCACAATTACTGGCTTACCAAGCCCCTAGAATATGGAAAGACATTTAAGTTTGGAAAACCTAAAAAAATTATACCCTATTTAGAAAACAACTTAAGACAACTGTATTCAAAACTTTTCTGTCTAAAATGTACCTCCTGTTATGAGACTGTACAACCCCCTACTGTGAAAAATTTCATCGTCTGATAGTAACTGTACATGTAACCACTTTTAATCCCCGAGGGACTGTCTTTGGTTATCTCTTAGGTAATCAATAGTAATAAAATAAAACATAGAAAAGAAAATAAGATGATACCTTTTTTATTGAACAATACATTTTATGATTAGCTTTCAAAGATAGCTCTTCATCAGATCAGACATAAACAAATGTTAATAACAGTATATACAAGTGAAACATCAAAGCATTCCAATGACAGTCTCACAGGAAGAAGGTGGAGTGGGTTAGGTGAGAGATGGAGAGCTGAGTGGATGAGGGACAGGGAGAGCTGGATGACTGACCAGAGGGTGACAAAGCAGTAGAATTTTATGGTTTATAATGAGCTAGAAAACCCAGATCTTAGTAAAGTCCTGTCTCGTGGGTGTCAAAATATTTAACCATTCTGTTATCAAAGGTCTTGCGTTCCTGTATTGTCTTAAGTTTCCTTTTAGTAGTCGAACCATAAAATCATTGACACAGTGCAGTGTTTTGGTTTTGTAAAGTGCTGTCCCACAGGGGTGACATCCTGGTTGGCACTGGCATTTTTCATATGTCTATGTAAATTAAATCTCTTCTTTAGCATCTGGCTTGTTACTCCAATATAGCACTCTTCGTCACACTTTTTACATTGAATGATATATACCACATTGGAAAATGAGAATGTGAAGGATTCCTTTATGCTGAATATTTTTCCTTTGTGAATGACTGTGGGATCCTTTGAAATGTTCTAGCATAGCTTGCAACTGGATATATTACAAGGATGTGTGCCACTCTTCTTTCTGAGTCTCTGTTGGGAGCTTGCTTCTCACTAGCTTGTGTTTTAAGTTGGGTGGCTCTTATCTCTTGAAACTCTATAAATGGCGTTGAAATCTCCGGTATAAGCATAAGTACATAAGTATTGCATACTGGGACAGACCGAAAGTCCACCAAGCCCAGCATCCTGTTTCCAACAGTGGCCAATCTAGGTCACAAGTACCTTGCAAGATCCCAAAAAAGTACAATACATTTTATGCTGCTTATCCTAGAAATAAGCAGTAGATTTTTCCCAAGTCCATTTTAATAATGGTCTATGGACTTTAAAACCCCGCAAAGCTAACCGCTTTTACTACATTCTATAGCAACGAATTCCAGAGTTTAATTACACGTTGAAGAAACATTTTCTCCGGATTCGCCTAGAAATCCAACGTAAAGTAAAGATAATATTAAAGCAAAACAATTGCAGGACATACAGGGTAAAGAAGCACTGTGGGTGAGTCTGGAAAGGAGGAGTGGCCAATTTATTTACACTAGTGTGATAACATGCCTCCTTTAGACAGAAAAGAGAGTCACAGATTTAACTGAAGTAATTCAAATATAGCTGTGAAAAGGGAAGCACTATTAATAGGTGATTTTAATATGCCAGATGTTGATTGGGTACTCCTACTGCAGGGTCTTCTAGAACTACTACTATTACAAATCATTTCTACAGCGCTACCAGCCGTACGCAGCGCTTCACAATAGATCCTGGATTCTCTACAGGGAGAACTATTCTAGCAGTTGGTAATGGAACCCACATGGGATGGACACCATATTGGACTTAGTGCTTATGAATGTGGAGAGCCTTTTATTTATTTTTTTTACTTGAAAAGTTTTATTAAAGTCAAAGCAAAACCATACAAACTATGAGCTGTTACAACTACAATACCCCCCAAAACTCTGAAAAATCATTTTATAACCCCCCATTCCAACTACCCCTTTAATTCCCCCCTCCCACTCCTGTGGCATGAGGTTAAAAAACCTTATGAGCATCATGTATAGTCCTCAGGGCCCAGTAGCAACCTTAGGATAGTGCTACAGACAACAACAGGGTCTAACGGTAGCACTTATATCATAGTAACATAGTAGATGACGGCAGAAAAAGACCTGCATGGTCCATCCAGTCTGCCCAACAAGACAACTCATGTGTGCTACTTTTGTGTATACCCTACTTTGATTTGTACCTGTGCTCTTCAGGGCACAGACCGTATAAGTCTGCCCAGCACTAGCCCCGCCTCCCAACCACCGGCTCTGGCATAGACCGTATAAAGTCTGCCCAGCACTATCCCCGCCTCCCACCACCGGCTCTGGCACAGACCGTATAAGTCTGCCCAGCGCTATCCCTGCCTCCCAACCTCCAGTCCCGCCTCCCACCACTGGCTCTGGCACAGACCGTATAAGTCTGCCCCGCACTATCCCCGCCTCCCTACCTCCAGCCCCACCTCCCACTACCGGCTCTGCTATCCAATCTCGGTTAAGCTGAAGATGTTTGCACCATTCTGAAAGTGTCTGGGAAGAACATTTCTGGTAGGCCACATGCTTTTCCATCAGTACCACCAAGTGCAGCTTTATATGCCAGGCTCCAATGGTCAGAAGGTGAGGAGATTTCCATTCATTAGCTACTACAAGGCAAGTCAATAAAATCTTTTGCTGATGCTAAGAGACACTAAACTCCTCAAACCACAAAGTCCTGGAAAATGATCCATATTGGTCCCCGCAATGTGCACCACCCTCAACCAAAATGTGTGGGTAATGGGGCAGGGCCACCATATATGGAGGCAGTAGCGTACCAAGGGCGGGGGCGGTGGTGGCGGTCTGCCCTGGGTGTCAGCGGGTGGGTTGGGGGGGTGCACTACTGGCGCCCCCAGTCCCCACCTGCCTACCAGCTCCATCGCAAGACGACCTTCTTCTCCTGCCACCCGGCACCTGACCCAGCCTTAAAAAAAAAATCTGTGACGCGGCGGCGCGGCGCCTGCTCTGCGTGTAAAGAAAGAAAAATCACCTCATCGGCCGGCCTTCCCTCACTTTGTCCCACCCTCGCAGAAATAGCGAATGATACATACCTGTAGCAGGTGTTCTCCGAGGACAGCAGGCTGATTGTTCTCACGACTGGGGTGATGTCCATGGCAACCCCCTCCAACCGGAAGAAAAGTCTCGCGGGAGGTCCTGCACGCGGGGCATGCCCACCGTGCATGCGCGACCGCTCCCGCTCAGTTAAATGACAAGCAAAGGAATAAGAAAGACAACTGCAAAGGGGAGGGAGGGAGGGATGGTGAGAACAATCAGCCTGCTGTCCTCGGAGGACACCTGCTACAGGTATGTATCATTCACTTTTTCCGAGGACAAGCAGGCTGCTTGTTCTCACGACTGGGGTATCCCTAGCTCCCAGGCTCACTCAAAACAACAAATAGGGTCAATTGGGCCTCGCAACGGCGAGGACATAACAAGAATTGACCTAGGAAGAACTAACAGAGTGCAGCCTGAACAGAATAAAAATAGGGCCTAGGAGGATGGAGTTGGATTCAAACCCCGAACGGATTCTGCAGCACCGACTGCCCAAACAGACTGTCATGTTGAGTATCCTGCTGGAGGCAGTAATGTGATGTGAATGTGTGGACTGATGGCCACGTTGCAGCCTTGCAAATCTCTTCAACAGTGGCCGACTTCAAGTGGGCCACTGATGCTGCCATGGCTCGAACACCATGAGCCGTGACATGACCCTCAAGAGTCAGCCCAGCCTGGGCATAAGTGAAAGAAATGCAATCTGCTAGCCAATTGAAGATGGTGCGTTTCCCAGACAGCGACCCCCTTCCTATTGGGGTCGAAAGAAACAAACAATTGGGCGGACTATCTGTGGGGCTGTGTCCGCTCCAGGTAGAAGGCCAATGCTCTCTTGCAGTCCAATGTGTGCAACTGACGTTCAGCAGGGCGGGTATGAGGCCGGGGAAAGAATGTTGGCAAGACAACTGACTGGTTCAGATGGAACTCCGACACCACCTTTGGCAGGAACTTAGGGTGAGTGCGGAGGACTACTCTGTTACGATGAAATCTGGTATAGGGCGCATGAGCTACCAAGGCTTGAAGCTCACTGACTCTACGAGCTGAAGTAACTGCCACCAAGAAAATGACCTTCCAGGTCAAGTACTTCAGATGGCAGGAATTCAGTGGCTCAAAAGGAGGTATCATCAGCTGGGCGAGGACGACGTTGAGATCCCATGACACCACTGGCCTGGCACCACTGGGAAGCTAGGGTCCATTGAGCTGATTGCATGTGAAGACAAGCCTTGGGGGTCACATAGACTATAGAGGCCATATGGCCCAGGAGTCTCAACATCTGCCGAGCCGTGATCTGCCGAGACGCTCTGGCCTGGGAGGCAAGAGACAAAAGATTCTGTGCCCTCGCCTCGGGGAGATAGGCATGAGCCGTCTGTGAAATCAGCAGAGCTCCTATGGATTCGAGTGACTGAACTGGTTGGAGATGGGACTTCGGGTAATTTATTACAAACCCCAGTAGCTCCAGAAGTTGAATAGTCCTCTGCATGGACCGAAGAGCTCCTGCCTCCGAGGCACTCTTCACCAGCCAATCGTCAAGATACGGGAACACATGCACCCCCAGCTTGCGCATGTACGCCACAACTACCACCAGGCACTTCGTGAATACCCGTGGCGCTGAGGCGAGCCCAAAGGGCAGCACACAATACTGAAAGTGCCGTGTTCCCAGACGGAATCGCAGATACTGTCTGTAAGCTGGCAGTATCGGGATGTGGATATAAGCATCCTTTAAATCCAGGGAACATAGCCAGTTGTCTTTCTGAATCAGGGGGAGAAGGGTGCCCAAGGAAAGCATCCTGAACTTCTCTCGGACCTGATATTTGTTCAGGTCTCTCAGGTATAGGATGGGGCGCACCCCCCCATTTTATTTTCCACAAGGAAGTACCTGGAATAGAATCCCTGCCCCTCCTGCCTGGGTGGCACGGGCTCGACCTCATTGGCGCTGAGAAGGGTGGAGAGTTCCTCTGCAAGCACCTGCCTGAGGTGGGAGCTGAAGGATTGAGCTCCCGGTGGGCAATTTGGCAGAGTAGAGACCAAATTCAGGGTGTACCCGCACTGCACTATTTGGAGAACCCACTGGTCGGAGGTTATGAGAGGCCACCTTTGGTGAAAAACTTTTAACCTCCCCCCGACCGGCAGGGGCACTTTTATGTCGGCTATGCTCCTGTGGATGCAGTCAAAAGCCCGTCCCCTGCTTTTGCTGTGGAGCTGCAGGGGCTTGCTTGGTCGCACGCTGTTGACAGGAACGAGCACGCTGGGGCCTGAGAAGGCCTTCGGGCCGGCTGATTGTACCTACGCTTATTGTAGGCATAGGGTGCAGTCCGCCGGGCCCGGGAAAAACGTCCACCTGTGGAGGTGGATGCAAGGCGCCTGGTAGAAGAGATTGTCGAGTGCGTTTTCCCGCTGGTGGAGCTGCTCTACCAACTGCTCGATTTTCTCGTCGAAAATATTATCCCCCCGGCAAGGGACATCCGCCAGCTGCTGCTGGGTCTGGTTGTCCAGGTCAGAGGCACGCAGCCAAGAGAGCCTGCGCATCCTTGGGCAGCGGCTCTGGATGCAACATCACAAGTGTCATAAATACCCCTGGACAGCAATTTGCGACACGCCTTCAGCTGCCTGACCACCTCCTGAAAAGGCCTGGCCTGCTCCGGCGGGAGCTTGTCGACCAGGTCCGCCAGTTGCCGCACATTGTTCCGCATGTGGATGCTCGTGTAGAGCTGGTAGGATTGGATCTTGGTCACGAGCATGGAAGAATAATAGGCCTTCCTCCCAAACGAGTCCAGAGTGCGAGACTCCCGCCCCGGGGGCGCCGAGGCGGAATCCCTCGAACTCTTGGCTCTCGAGAGCAGAGTCCATGACCGCTGAGTCATGCGGCAGCTGAGGCCGCATCAACTCCAGGTCAGTGTGGACCCTATACTAGGACTCCGCTTTCTTGGGGATGGTGGGATTAGATAAGGGCTTCAGCCAGTTCCGCAGCAGTGTCTCTTTCAAGACATTATGCAGTGGAACCGTGGAAGACTCTTTAGGTGGTGATGGATAATCGAGGACCTCTAGCATCTCAGCCCTCGGCTCATCCACAGTAACCACTGGGAAGGGAATGCTCACAGACATGTCCCGGACAAAGGAGGCAAAGGAGAGGCTCTCTGGAGGCGAGAGCTTCCTCTCCGGTGAAGGCGTGGGGTCGGAGGGAAGACCACAAGACTCCTCGGAAGAGAAATATCTGGGATCCTCCTCTTCCCCCCTCGAGGCCTACTCCTCGGTGTCGGACATGAGCTCCCTGACCTCAGTCCGAAACCGGGCCCGTCTCGACTCCGAGGAACCACGTCCTTGATGATGGTGCCAAGAGGTGGACTCCCGCGCTGGCGGGGATGAAGCTCCCTCCATTGACGTGGATTCCACCTGAGTGGTGGTCGAGACTGGCGCCGCAAGCGGTACCGGTGTCGAGGTTCGCATCACAGGGCCAGAGCCAGCCGGCGCTTCCATCAACGGTGCCGAGGGTGCAAGCACCCCCGGCGCCGGAAAAGACTGGTGCAGCAGCTCCTCCAGGAGGCCCGGGAGGATGGCTTGGAGACACTCGTCCAGGGCCGCTGTCGGGAGAGGCTGGGGGGCCGGTGTAGGCGTCTGTGCCCGAATCTGCCCGGGTCCAGGAGACGGTACCAGAGTGCCCGACGACCTGCGCAGAGACACCTCCTCGATGGAGGGGGAGCGCTCCTCCCGGCGCTGACGCTTCTCGGGGGCCAACTCTCTTGATGCCCCGGAGCTCCCGGTACCGTGCGCCGGAGGCGACCGATGATGCTGCTTCTTGGCAACCTTCTTGCGATGCCCGTCATCAGCGCTCCGCGGTACCGACAAGGAGGACGTGGAATCCACATGCCTTCTCGGGGTCGGGTCCGACAGGGTTTGGTCCCAATGGCCCTGCACAGTGGGACCAGCCGAGGCAGGTGGAGACCCACTCGGCTGCTCACCAGGATGGTCGTCGGGCCAAAGGACCCTGTACTCCTGGGGTCGATGCCATGATCGGCATTGAAATCGTCATCACCGGTATCCATGCCGAAGCTCCTGCAGTCGGCGCCGATGCCGCTGATGTCAACATTGAAGGGCCGGCGCAAGTTCCAAAAAGACGGTCCCGAAGAACTTGCCTCGCTACCTGTGTCCACTTTTTCAAGCCGAGACACAAGGTGCATGCACTGGAGGCACCAAGCATGGGTGTCAGATTGCGAGATTTGCCGGCCGCACTGACCACACTTTTTAAAGCCGCTGGGGACCCTAGATGACATTGACGGAAAAATTGCGGCGGTGAGGTCAAAATCAATCGATGGCGGCGGTAAAAAGGGCCACAAAAAAAAAAGGAAAAATTATGGGCGCGCGGCTGTGGCTGCGACGGCGGCGAAAAGAAAGGACAAGAAACAACTCGAAGGAAAGGAGACTTTTTTTCTTTTTTAACACGAGAAGGAAAAAACGCGAAAGCGTCTACAGTACACAAAAAACCCGCGGACAAGGCCGCAAAACCGGTTTTCCGGGGCTGACAGCGGAGAGGGACGAAACTCCGTCTCTCTCCAAGCGCGGAAAACAAGAAACTGAGCGGAAGCGGTCGCGCACGGCCGGTAAGATGGCCGCGCATGCGTGGTGGGCGTGTCCCGCGTACGGGACCTCCCGCGAGACTTTTCTTCCGGTTGGAAGGGGCTGCCGTGGACGTCACTCCAGTCGTGAGAACAAACAGCCTGCTTGTCCTCGGAGAACCTTCTTAACTTCCCCTCCAGTGGATCAGCAAAACTCCAAACGGAAAAAGCCACCGGTCTCTGATTACTCAATACCTGCAATCTGCTAAAATCCTGAAAACATGCTAATATATCTCTCTGAGGGAAACCCTTACGAGATCCCACGTGCCTGAACACCCTATTCAGCATTATAAACATAACATAGTAACATAGTAGATGACGGCAGAAAAAGACCTGCACGGTCCATCCAGTCTGCCCAACAAGATAAACTCATATGTGCTACTTTTTGTGTACACCTTACCTTGATTTGTATCTGTCCTTTTCAGCATTATCATCAGAGGTTACGTTGCAGTAGTTCCCTGTTCATCCATTTGCATGAGGAACATGCAAATTTCAAGAACTGTCTGAGCACAGTCCTGACATTGTTCCACTTCTCAGCCACCCTGAAACCAGAGATGATTTCTTCTGGACCAGTTTTCTAAATCTTCAACCAGGTCCATTAACTCTGCTCTCTCCTGTTTGTCTCAGGTATCTGATTTCTTCAGAGCAATGAGGTGTCTTTCTACCACATCCTCATGTTCCTCCATCGCATCTCTCCTTAGCTCTGTCATTGCCTTCTGCAGCTCTCCCTGCGTGGCTTACATTTCATATTTTAAGTCTGTGATCCAGCCCATAACTTCCTGCTTAGTTATGTCTTCTTCTACTAGTCCCAAGTTGCTTGCCAAATCTTCATCTTCTGACTCAGTGTGTGTCACCGCCATATTGGCCATGCAGTTCCCTGAACAGCAACTCACTACTCTACTGCGCTCCTTTGTCTGGTAAATATTTAAAGTGATCAAGACTTTTCCGAGTATGCATAACTGCTTTCATGCACTTGATAACACTACATAACCTCCACTGGGGAGGCAAAACAGGCGTAAAAGTCTTTGCTCCGCCAGAGCTATAGCCTTAAGCTACCATGTTCTAGCGGTGACATCACTTATGGTCACAGATTTCCATCTTTTTCCAAAATTGAAGGAATACCTTTGGGGGCATCTGCTCGACTTTGAATGAAGAGGTAAAAATAACTGAGTAACTGGTTGAGGAGACAATATGTGCAGTGTTTGTGACAGCTTTCAAAAACTAGCCCATTGGTGGCAGAAATGTTTGGCAAATGGTGGTGACATAATAAAAGAGCAAGTTTCAAGCACTGTTTTCATTTTTTATTCACTACAATATCTTCACTTAAGTTAGAGATGAAGGCCTTACTTTTCATTTAACACTCAGATGGATTAGCTCCACCTCTTGTGAACACTGAATATTCATTTCCAAACTCCTCCAATTATTTGTCAGTTTAAAAATACTTGAATAGTGACAAAATATCCACTTTTATTTAACTAGATACTTGACAAGAGATGTTATTTGCCAAGAGGTAGCCCAAATTTCTAGAAGTGAAATGATCAAGATTTTTATGATATGAAATTATGAAGCTTCTGATGAACAAGGATAAAACACTTTGTTGTCCAAGAGAACCTCACTGCTAGAAATAAAAAGAAAGATGACATCAGAATACTGAATCCGAGAATCTGGATCCAATGCCTTTAACAACCAGAGTCGACAGATTGCTGTGCAATTAGCATCCCATACAGCTTGGAAATGGCTACTTTGGCACTTTCCATCTTGACTCCTGTAAATGGGGGAACACCACTTGCCCATGAAGAGTTGATATTTGAAGGGCCAAACTGATACTTGATTGCTAATGCATCTGTTACCATGTCTAGAGCTTCATACTGAGCAATCAATGTATTTTTACAGACCTATTATCCAAATTCAGCTTTAACAATATACTATTACTACTTATCACTTCTATAGCGTTACAAGGCATACGCAGCACTGTATATCATACACATAAAGACAGTCCCTGCTCAAAGAGCTTACAATCTAAATAAGACAGGTAACAGACAGAACAATTAAGAGGCAAGGGGAATTAAAGAGGAGGGGATAAAGGTACAGGCAAGTGAGCAGTGGTTAGGACTCAAAAGCAGCGTCAAAGAGGTGGGCTTTAAGCTTGGACTTAAAAATGGCCAAAGACGGGGCTAGACTTACATGCTCGGGAAGTCTATTCCAGGCATGTGGTGCAGCGAGATAGAAGGAACAGAGTCTGGAATTAGCAGTAGAGGAGAAGGGGACAGACAAAACAATATACCATGCTTTCCATCCGTCTTTAACCTTGACATTGCTGCAACCTCTTAGTTGCTCATTTGGATGTCTACTCATGTCCACACTTCCTAGTCTTTCTTCCTTAAGAGCATTATTTCCATTACTTGGTATTTGACCCTGGAGGTACCGATTCCCACTTGTATGAATTCTTTCTGTATTTCATATGCATTTTTCATCTAAAGCACTGCATCTCAACAATAGCAATATACAACAAAACAAAACAAAAAACCCACCCCAAAAAATCTACTGTGAGAGCTGTCATTATACAGCCAAAAAAATGTGTGTGTGATACACTGAAGTGGATAATTTTATTTAAAAATTTCCAGTCTGCCTACAACTAGGCAGATCAAAGATCAACATACATAAAGCGAATGCTACATACCTGTAGAAGGTATTCTCCGAGGACAGCAGGCTGATTGTTCTCACTGATGGGTGACGTCCACGGCAGCCCCTCCAATCGGAAACTTCACTAGCAAAGTCCTTTGCTAGCCCTCGCGCGCCCGCGCGCACCGCGCATGCGCGGCCGTCTTCCCGCCCGAAACCGGCTCGAGCCGGCCAGTCCAGTATGTAGCAAGACAATACACTTCAAGGGAAGACACAACTCCAACGGGGAGGCGGGCGGGTTTGTGAGAACAATCAGCCTGCTGTCCTCGGAGAATACCTTCTACAGGTATGTAGCATTCGCTTTCTCCGAGGACAAGCAGGCTGCTTGTTCTCACTGATGGGGTATCCCTAGCCCCCAGGCTCACTCAAAACAACAACATTGGTCAATTGGGCCTCGCAACAGCGAGGACATAACTGAGATTGACCTAAAAAATTTACCAACTAACTGAGAGTGTAGCCTGGAACAGAACAAACAGGGCCCTCGGGGGGTGGAGTTGGATCCTAAAGCCCAAACAGGTTCTGAAGAACTGACTGCCCGAACCGACTGTCGCGTCGGGTATCCTGCTGCAGGCAGTAATGAGATGTGAATGTGTGGACAGATGACCACGTCGCAGCTTTGCAAATTTCTTCAATGGAGGCTGACTTCAAGTGGGCTACCGACGCAGCCATGGCTCTAACATTATGAGCCGTGACATGACCCTCAAGAGCCAGCCCCGCCTGGGCGTAAGTGAAGGAAATGCAATCTGCTAGCCAATTGGATATGGTGCGTTTCCCTACAGCCACTCCCCTCCTATTGGGGTCAAAAGAAACAAACAATTGGGCGGACTGTCTGGTGGGCTGTGTCCGCTCCAGGTAGAAGGCCAATGCTCTCTTGCAGTCCAATGTGTGCAGCTGACGTTCAGCAGGGCAGGAATGAGGACGGGGAAAGAATGTTGGCAAGACAATTGACTGGTTCAGATGGAACTCCGACACGACCTTTGGCAGAAACTTAGGGTGAGTGCGGAGGACTACTCTGTTGTGAAGAAATTTGGTGTAAGGGGCCTGGGCTACCAGGGCCTGAAGCTCACTGACTCTACGAGCTGAAGTAACTGCCACCAAGAAAATGACCTTCCAGGTCAAGTACTTCAGATGGCAGGAATTCAGTGGCTCAAAAGGAGGTTTCATCAGCTGGCTGAGAACGACATTGAGATCCCATGACACTGTAGGAGGCTTGACAGGGGGCTTTGACAAAAGCAAACCTCTCATGAAGCGAACAACTAAAGGCTGTCCTGAGATCGGCTTACCTTCCACTTGGTAATGGTATGCACTGATTGCACTAAGGTGAACCCTTACGGAGTTGGTCTTCAGACCAGACTCAGACAAGTGCAGAAGGTATTCAAGCAGGGTCTGTGTAGGACAAGAGCGAGGGTCTAGGGCCTTGCTGTCACACCAGACGGCAAACCTCCTCCAATGAAAGAAGTAACTTCTCTTAGTGGAGTCTTTCCTGGAAGCAAGCAAGATGCGGGAGACACCCTCTGGCAGACCCAAAGAGGCAAAGTCTACGCCCTCAACATCCAGGCCGTGAGAGCCAGGGACTGGAGGTTGGGATGCAGAAGAGCCCCGTCGTCCTGCGTGATGAGGGTCGGAAAACACTCCAATCTCCACGGTTCTTCGGAGGATAACTCCAGAAGAAGAGGGAACCAGATCTGACGCGGCCAAAAGGGAGCAATCAGAATCATGGTGCCTCGGTCTTGCTTGAGTTTCAACAAAGTCTTCCCCACCAGAGGTATGGGAGGATAAGCATACAGCAGACCTTCCCCCCAATCCAGGAGGAAGGCATCCGACGCCAGTCTGCCGTGGGCCTGAAGCCTGGAACAGAACTGAGGGACCTTGTGGTTCACTTGAGATGCGAAGAGATCCACCAGGGGGGTGCCCCACGCCTGAAAGATCCGTCGCACCACACGGGAATTGAGCGACCACTCGTGAGGTTGCATAATCCTGCTCAACCTGTCGGCCAGACTGTTGTTTACGCCTGCCAGATATGTGGCTTGGAGCACCATGCCCTGACGGCGAGCCCAGAGCCACATGCTGACGGCTTCCTGACACAGGGGGCGAGATCCGGTGCCCCCCTGCTTGTTGACATAGTACATGGCAACCTGATTGTCTGTCTGAATTTGGATAATTTGGTGGGACAGCCGATCTCTGAAAGCCTTCAGAGCGTTCCAGATCGCTCGCAACTCCAGAAGATTGATCTGTAGATCGCGTTCTCGGAGGGACCAACTTCCTTGGGTGTGAAGCCCATCGACATGAGCTCCCCATCCCAGGAGGGACGCATCCGTGGTCAGCACTTTTTGTGGCTGAGGAATTTGGAAAGGACGTCCCAGAGTCAAATTGGAGCAAATCGTCCACCAAAACAGGGATTCGAGAAAACTCGTGGACAGGTGGATCACGTCCTCTAGACCCCCAGCGGCCTGATACCACTGGGAGGCTAGGGTCCATTGAGCAGATCTCATGTGAAGGCGGGCCATGGGAGTCACATGAACTGTGGAGGCCATGTGGCCCAGCAATCTCAACATCTGCCGAGCTGTGATCTGCTGGGACGCTCGCACCCGCGAGGCGAGGGACAACAAGTTGTTGGCTCTCGTCTCTGGGAGATAGGCGCGAGCCGTCCGAGAATCCAGCAGGGCTCCGATGAATTCGAGTTTCTGCACTGGGAGAAGATGGGACTTTGGGTAATTTATCACAAACCCCAGTAGCTCCAGGAGGCGAATAGTCATCTGCATGGACTGCAGGGCTCCTGCCTCGGATGTGTTCTTCACCAGCCAATCGTCGAGATATGGGAACACGTGCACCCTGTTAATATATGGCCTGGCTTTAGATCTACCACTGGAATAGTGATGGGTAAAGCTATGCAGCCTAAAACAACTGAAAAAGTACTGACTAGGCCAAACAACAAGTAAATGATTTAATATTTGAGAATCTGCAAAAAGCAGGTCTGAACAATGAGTCCTGCCACAAATTGGTACAATTTTTAAATCAACTACAGCACCTGTAATGAAAGAATGATGGATCAGATGAATAAAATGGAGCTTATAATTTTGGTATACAATGATACAGAGGTAATACAGAGTTCATGAGATGGTATGAAAAGTATGAAAGGTATGAAAAGTATTGCAGCCGGAAGATGTGAAACTGTTATCTCAACGCTTCCCAAAACATGTTGATAATTAGCAGTAGCTGAGAACGGAAGGAGGTGGGCACATCAGACAGCAGACCGCATGGGAAAGTATGCTCTCAGAAATTGCGAAATATTAGGAGCTAGGTATCTCACCATTCACTTCTATGGAGAAGATAGAGTATAAAAGAGGGGAGATTTTGGCTTAGTTTGAGAGTCCTCTCCAAAGCTTCTGTCAGACGGCGAAGCCCTGTGCGGCTGAAACCAGAATCTGATGTCTGTATTTGTATCAACTTGAAGACTTGTGTTTGGGTAAGAAATAAAATGTACCTATCTATCTAAACCTATCTCTGTCTTTATTTTTATTGATTCTATCTTCTCTTTACCTAACATTTAGTCTACAAGGTAGATCACATACAAGTGACACTCAGTCTTTGCAGAAACTTAGACAGATGTTTAATAAGATTTAGGTGGGAACATAAATGGCCCAGAATATACCTAGATCTAGAAAAACAGAAAGCTGTAGTTATGGGAATTAGTTTTCAATTACGGCTCCTAATGCCACCCCAGAACAGACCCCCTTATGATTGGGTGACAATGGAAGTTAGAGAAACTATACAGAACTTGATATATGAAATAAGTACCTTTAGTCCCCCGTGTGACGGAGTCAGAAAGAGGTCTATAAGAGGAGGGAATTAAAACAACCCCCAGCCAGGCACTTTGTGAACACCCTGGGCGCAGAGGCGAGCCCAAAGGGTAGCACACAGTACTGGAAGTGGCGTGTGCCCAGCTGAAATCGCAGATACTGTCTGTGAGCTGGCAGTATCGGGATGTGTGTATAGGCATCCTTCAAGTCCAGAGAGCATAGCCAATCGTTTTGCTGAATCATGGGGAGAAGGGTGCCCAGGGAAAGCATCCTGAACTTTTCTTTTACGAGATATTTGTTCAGGGCCCTTAGGTCTAGGATGGGACGCATCCCCCCTGTTTTCTTTTCCACAAGGAAGTACCTGGAATAGAATCCCAGCCCTTCTTGCCCGGATGGCACGGGCTCGACCGCATTGGCGCTGAGAAGGGCGGAGAGTTCCTCTGCAAGTACCTGCTTGTGCTGGAAGCTGTAAGACTGAGCTCCCGGTGGACAATTTGGAGGTTTTGAGGCCAAATTGAGGGTGTATCCTTGCCGGACTATTTGGAGAACCCACTGGTCGGAGGTTATGAGAGGCCACCTTTGGTGAAAAGCTTTCAACCTCCCTCCGACTGGCAGGTCGCCCGGCACTGACACTTGGATGTCGGCTATGCTCTGCTGGAGCCAGTCAAAAGCTCGCCCCTTGCTTTTGCTGGGGAGCCGCGGGGCCTTGCTGAGTCGCACGCTGCTGACGAGAGCGAGCGCGCTGGGGCTTAGCCTGGGCCGCAGGCTGTCGGGAAGGAGGATTGTACCTACGCTTGCCAGAAGTATAGGGAACAGTCTTCCTTCCCCCGAAAAATCGTCTACCTGTAGAGGTAGAAGCTGAAGGCTGCCGGCGGGCGAATTTGTCGAATGCGGTGTCCCGCTGGTGGAGAGACTCTACCACCTGTTCGACTTTTTCGCCAAAAATGTTGTCCGCCCGGCAAGGCGAGTCCGCAATCCGCTGCTGGAGTCTATTCTCCAGGTCGGCGGCACGCAGCCATGAGAGCCTGCGCATCACCACACCTTGAGCAGCGGCCCTGGACGCAACATCAAAAGTGTCATAAACTCCTCTGGCCAGGAATTTTCTGCACGCCTTCAGCTGCCTGACCACCTCCTGAAAAGGTTTGGCTTGCTCAGGGGGAAGAGCATCAACCAAGCCCGCCAACTGCCGCACATTATTCCGCATGTGTATGCTCGTGTAGAGCTGGTAAGACTGAATTTTGGCCACGAGCATAGAGGAATGGTAGGCCTTCCTCCCAAAGGAGTCTAGGGTTCTAGAGTCTTTGCCCGGGGGCGCCGAAGCATGCTCCCTAGAACTCTTAGCCTTCTTTAGGGCCAGATCCACAACTCCAGAGTCGTGAGGCAACTGGGTGCGCATCAGCTCTGGGTCCCCATGGATCCGGTACTGGGACTCGATCTTCTTGGGGATGTGGGGATTAGTTAGAGGTTTCGTCCAGTTCGCAAGCAATGTCTTTTTTAGGACATGATGCAAGGGAACAGTGGACGCTTCCTTAGGTGGAGAAGGATAGTCCAGGAGCTCAAACATTTCAGCCCTGGGCTCGTCCTCCACAACCACCGGGAAGGGGATGGCCGTAGACATCTCCCGGACAAAGGAAGCAAAAGACAGACTCTCGGGAGGAGAAAGCTGTCTCTCAGGAGAGGGAGTGGGATCAGAAGGAAGACCCTCAGACTCCTCGTCAGAGAAATATCTGGGATCTTCTTCTTCTTCCCACGAGGCCTCACCCTCGGTGTCAGACACAAGTTCACGGACCTGCGTTTGCAACCGGGCCCGGCTCGACTCCGTGGAGCCACGTCCACGATGGGGGCGTCGAGAGGTAGACTCCCTCGCCCGCATCGGCGAAGCTCCCTCCGCCGACGTAGTCGGGGAGCCCTCCTAGGAGGTGGCCGCAGTCGGCACCGCACGCGGTACCGACGTCGGGGACCTCACCCCGGGCGATGGGCCAGCCGGCGCCACGCTCGATGGTACCGGAGGCGCAAGCACCGCCGGTACCGGAGGGGTAGGGCGCAACAGCTCCCCCAGAATCTCTGGGAGAATGGCCCGGAGGCTCTCGTTCAGAGCGGCTGCAGAGAAAGGCATGGAGGTCGATGCAGGCGTCGACGTCAGTACCTGTTCCGGGCGTGGAGGCTGTTCCGGGCTGTCCAGAGCGGAGCGCATCGACACCTCCTGAACAGAGGGTGAGCGGTCCTATCGGTGCCGATGCCTGCTGGGTGCCGACTCCCTCGGCGACCCAGAGCTCTCGGTGCCGACGCGGGGAGGGGACCGGTGTCGATGCTTCTTCGATTTCTTCCGAAGCATGTCACCGGAGCTCCCCGGCACCGACGAGGAGGACGTCGAATCCACCCGTCGCTTCCTCGGGGCCGAGACCGAAGAGGGTCGATCTCGGGGGGGCTGTACCGCAGGAGCCCTCAGGGTAGGAGGAGACCCACCCGAGGGCTCACCGCCACCAGCAGGGGAATGGACAGCCCTCACCTGCACTCCACCCGATGCACCACCGTCCGACGACGTCAGCAGACGAGGTCCTGGTACCACCGACGTCGATGCAGCTATCCGATGTCTCGGCGCCGATGCAGAGGCCCGATGCCTCGATGCACTCGATGCCGGGGCGGCCGAGGAAGATGGTCTGGACGCTGACGACGTCGATGCACTCGAAGATCCCGGTGCCGATGCCGACGAAGAGCCCGAGAACAACACGTTCCACTGAGCTAGTCTCGCTACCTGAGTCCGCCTTTGAAGCAGGGAACACAGACTGCAGTTCTGAGGGCGGTGCTCGGCCCCCAGACACTGAAGACACGACGAGTGTCGATCAGTGAGCGAGATAACCCGGGCGCACTGGGTGCACTTCTTGAAGCCGCTGGAAGGCTTCGATGTCATGGGCGGAAAAATCACGCCGGCGAAATCAAAAGCCGAAATGGCGAAAATTGAAGCACCAAAATTTAGAGGGAGAAAAATCTCGACCGAGGCCGAAAAGAGGCCTACCCCGACGACGAAAGAAAACTTACCGGGGCAAAAAGCTGGAAGTACGGGGAGGATTGACACGAAACCCGGTAGAGGGTTTCCGGAGCACTTCCCGACTTTAGAAAAGCTTTTCCGAAGAAAAAAACACGCTCAAAAAACAATTTGGACGCGCGAGGTCAACTTTCCGGGGCCCGACACGGCGAAATACGACCGTACCGAGTGCGGACAAAAGAAGACTGGCCGGCTCGAGCCGGTTTCGGGCGGGAAGACGGCCGCGCATGCGCGGTGCGCGCGGGCGCGCGAGGGCTAGCAAAGGACTTTGCTAGTGAAGTTTCCGATTGGAGGGGCTGCCGTGGACGTCACCCATCAGTGAGAACAAGCAGCCTGCTTGTCCTCGGAGAATAAAAGACAACAAAATAATAACAGGCACTGAATTATACAAGAAAGTCAGCCCCATGCATGCTCAAAAAAATATGTCTTCAGTAACTTACTGAATTGAACCCTTCTACTACATAGTCTCAAATAACCGCTTTGTGGACCTATGGAGAATGCAGTGTCCATGTATTAGCATATACCACAGAGTACAGTTTAGCATTCGCCAAAAACTTCAAAATTTTCAGACCACAAGGATCTAAAGGGTTGGTATTCCTGAATTACATCTTTAAAAGAGGAACACAATCAGAATACAGTGCTCAGTACACCAACCTTACCACCCTGTACTGTACTCAATCGTGTACTGGCAAACAGTGCAGAGCATAAGATGGGAGATGGAAGCTCAAATCAGGACACACCCGCCAACGATCGTGCAGACACATTTTGTTATCACCTGCAATGCCTGTATTTTTGATTTTGGCAAACCCAAATACAACGCACTGCAGAAATCAATACATAATATCAGTCATGTAAATCCACTAGTTCTGAATAAATCACGTATCATATAATAAAAGTTTAATTGAAGACAAAACAGAAGTGTCAAACTTACACAATAGTTCTGGAATACTTCAGTTTTGGCTGGTTGTATCTAAGGCACAAAATATTTCAAAAATTAACACCTCAAAGGAAGCTAAATATTACAAAAATCATATTTCATTTCAAGCTACAAATCAATTTTAAAATATATCATGAAAATATAAAAAAAATTAAAGGTAAGTGTAGCAATAGAAAATTGCAGAAGATACGAGGCAAAAAAATATTTCACAAACTATTAGTTCACAATGAGAGAAAAATGTTAAATTTCAATTCTTCATACAAAAAACAAACTGAATATCCCTCACTTTTATCAATCAATAAGTTTGTAGAACAATTCTAACAATGGAATAAGCATACTAACTGATGGCAGATAAAGACACAGCCTATCTAGCTTTTCCATCCACACCAATTAAGATCTACAATCCCATCCTCTCCTTCAGAGATTTCTCAGTGTTTGTTCTAAGCTTTCTTGGATTCAGATCTGATCACCTCCTCTAATGGGAAGATATTCCATGCATCCAACACACTTCCTGTAAAGGGAGTAATATTTCCAAAGTTTTTCCTACATTTATCATAGAGCCGATTCTTGGCTATAAATATCCTGATACTTTCCCCATTGGGGGTGCTTTGTTTTTCCCCCCGTTATAACCAATAAACCCTGAAAATTGTTCTACCTTGCTCTGCATGGAAGTTATCTGAATTTTGCTGCTGTGGCCAGAAGCCGACAAAGCAAGACCAATTTTTCTCACCCTCTACAACTACACTGAACACAACAGCTGATGTCCTTGCTAAATTGAGCAGGAGACAGTTGTTGCTGTGTTAAGCAGGAGGAAATCAGTAGCCAGACTGAACGATGGCAGCTGCCTCTGCCCTGTAGAGGCGACAATACAGTGCTGGGGTCTATGAAGAGGGAGATGCTGGATATGATGGGGGCTGTATGATTGCTAGGAATAAGCAGGACTGATAAAGTACACTAATAATAAAATGCATGTAAAAGTGTCTAAATCTGCAGTGCAAAAATACTGGGTTGTTTTTTGTTTTTTTTAGTATTCTTCCAAAGCATCTAGTTAGCTTGAAAATAAACACCCATATTTAAAGTTTGTAAATTCCCTACAATCAGAAGTCAATCAGCAAACAGCCAACAGGAAATGTGCATCCCCTTGCCATCCTTATTTCTGTGGAATTTTAAACTTGATATAAACAACATAAAAACAAACAAGGCTTGGAAAGCCCCATGACAAAGATTAAACAGATTTCTTCCATAAAAAAGTTTTCAAAATTGTTTTGTAATGGGAGAGGGTCCCATAGAGACCCAGTGACATAAAATGCTGATATAGAAAACTTAATTTAGAACTCTCAAGAGATCTTGACAAGGAACTTGTTTCCCTTCAGTTCGACACAAATCTGTTTGCTGTCTATATAGGTGACTCCCTGAGAATTCCAACTGGAAGGATGAGCTGGGAAGGGGCATGGATACTAGTTTTTTCAGTGCTTGTCTTGCTACCTGATGAAGTTGGACTCACTTATAATGTCACCTCGCACAGCTAAAGCTTTCTAGAAGATCTAGAAATTGCAGAACTGCCCCTATTTTGGCATGCAGATTTTAAGCAGTGGTAATGAAGATATGTAATGACAAATACTGTCGGAGGGTACAAGCTAAAACTATATTTCATGCTATGTACTCTCAAGGATATTTTATCTGCAAGGTGGATTCATAAATAAAACAAACTGTTATTGTCAAAGTTTAATCTAAATTTTCACTGTTACAGGGTGCTGCCACATCATATGTGCACATTTTTTCAAAGGTAAGCGTAGTTTTAAAATACCATGTAATGTGTCCTTTATTTAAACACTTACAAAATATATGTCCGTGTACTAGAATTAGTTATCCTTGCTTGCTTTATGTAAATGGTGTGTGTGTTGTGTGTATTTAGTTGTAAGAATTGCCATATTGCAGTGTTCTCCATTAATTTTTAAGCTGGGCCACTATAGATCCAAACAAGCTGAAGAAGACCAAATATCTCCCATGCATGGCTGCGACACTGACAACTAGTGTGTGTCAATGACTTCCATCCTTCTTGTCTCCCTTCAAATTTTCTATTTTGGGTGTCCTCAAGGAAGTGGGTATTTCCAAATTCAATCTCTTCTGTTGAGAAAGCGAATGATACATACCTGTAGCAGGTGTTCTCAGAGGACAGCAGGCTGATTGTTCTCACGACTGGGTTGACGTCCACGGCAGCCCCTCAAACTGGAGTAAAAATCTCACGGGAGGTCCCGCACACAGGGCACGCCCACCGCGCATGCGCGGCCGTCTTCCCGCCCGTGCGCGACCGTTCCCGCTCAGTTGAATGACAAGCAAAGAAATGAAGAAAAAAACGCAACTCCAAAGGGGAGGAGGGAGGGTAGGTGAGAACAATCAACCTGCTGTCCTCGGAGAACACCTGCTACAGGTATGTATCATTTGCTTTCTCCGAGGACAAGCAGGCTGCTTGTTCTCACGACTGGGGTATCCCTAGCTAACAGGCTCACTCAAAACAAGAAACCACGTCAATTGAACCTCGCAACGGCGAGGGCATAACAGAAATTGACCAACGAAGAACAGCTAACTGAGAGTGCAGCCTGAACAGAATAAAATCGGGTCCTGGAGGGTAGAGTTGGATTCAAACCCCAAACAGATTCTGCAGCACCAACTGCCCGAACTGACTGTCGCGTTGGGTATCCTGCTGGAGGCAGTAATGTGATGTGAATGTGTGGACAGATGACCACGTCGCAGCCTTGCAAATCTCTTCAATAGTGGCTGACTTCAAGTGGGCCACTGACGCAGCCATGGCTCTAACATTGTGAGCCGTGACATGACCCTCGAGTCAGCCCAGCCTGGGCATAAGTGAAGGAAATGCAATCTGCTAACCAATTGGAGATGGTGCGTTTCCCCGACAGCGACCCCCTTCCTGTTGGGGTCCAAAGAAACAATTGGGCGGACTGTCTGTGGGGCTGTGTCCGCTCCAGGTAGAAGGCCAATGCTCTTTTGCAGTCCAATGTGTGCCCCTGACGTTCAGCAGGGCGGGTATGCGGCCTGGGAAAGAATGTTGGCAAGACAATTGACTGGTTAAGATGGAACTCCGGACACCACCTTTGGCAGGAACTTAGGGTGAGTGCGGAGGACTACTCTGTTATGATGGAATTTTGTATAAGGAGCATGAGCTACCAGGCCTTGCAGCGCACCAACCCTACGAGCTGAAATGACTGCCACCAAGAAAATGACCTTCCAGGTCAAGTACTTCAGAAGGCAGGAGTTCAGAGGCTCAAAAGGAGGTTTCATCAGCTGGGTGAGGACAATGTTGAGATCCCTTGACAATGCAGGACACTTGACAGGGGGCTTTAACAAAAGCAAGCCTCTCATGAATCGAATGACTAAAGGCTCTCCAGAGATGACTTTACCGTCTACACGATGATGGTAAGCGCTAATTGCACTAAGGTGATTCCTTACTGAGTTGGTCTTGAGACCCGACTCTGAGAAGTGTAGAAGATATTCAAGCAGGGTCTGTGCAGGACAAGAACGAGGTTCTAGGGCCTTGCTCTCACACCAAACGACAAACCTCCTCCACTTAAAAAAGTAACTCTTTAGTGGAATCCTTCCTGGAGGCAAGCAAGACGCGGGAGACTCCCTCAGAGACCCAACGAGGCAAAGTCTACGCCCTCAACATTCAGGGGTGTAGAAGCGCTCCGTCGTTCTGCGAAATGAGAGTCGGAAAACACTCCAATCTCCATGGTTCCTCGGAGGACAACTCCAGAAGAAGAGGGAACCAGATATAACGGGGCCAAAAAGGCGCGATCAGAATCATGGTGCCGCGGTCTTGCTTGAGCTTCAGTAAGGTCTTCCCCACCAAAGGTATGGGAGGATAAGCGTACAGGAGGCCCGTCCCCCAATGGAGGAGAAAGGCATCCGACACCAGTCTGCAGTGTGCCCGAAGTCTGGAACAGAACTGAGGCAGCTTGTGATTGGTCTGGGAGGCGAAAAGGTCCACCGAGGGAGTGCCCCACTCTCGGAAGATCTTGCGTACCACTCTGGAATGGAGCGACCACTCGTGCAGTTGCATGAGTCCGCTCAGCCTGTCGGGCAGACTGTTGTTTACACCTGCCAGGTATGTGGCTTGGAGAAGCATGCCATACTGGCTTGCCCAACGCCACATCCTGACGGCTTCCTGACAGAGAGGGCGAGATCTGGAAAACAAGAAATAAAGAAAGCGGGGACTAGGCCGCAAATCGGTTTTCTGGGGCTGACACGGACAGGGACGAAGACGCATCTCTCTCCAGCGCGGAAAGCGAAAAACTGAGCGGGAATGGTCACACACGGGCGGCAAGACGGCCACGCATGCGCGGTGGGCGTGCCCTGCGTGCTGGACCTCCCACGAGATTTTTACTCCGGTTTGAGGGGCTGCCGTGAACGTCAACCCAGTTGTGAGAACAAGCAGCACTTCACCCCATCCACTTACCCCTGTGTGCCACAACCCTGGGTACAGAGACAGTGAGTAGCAAAAAAGAAAACCCAGAATTACAATGGGGGCAGCCCCAGCGGTCTCCACGGCCTTCCATTGGCTCCTGGGCATTTCACTGAAGAACACTGCCATATTAGATCACATCAAAGAGGTCCATCTATCTCAAGATCCTGTTTCTAACAATTGTCAATCTAGGTCATAAGTACCTGGCAGAATCTCAAAAAGATGAGATTCCATGCTACTTAACCCCAGGGATAAAGCAGAGTTGGGGAAAGCCACTGCTTAACGGTTTATAGATTTTTCTTCAAGGAATGTCCAATTTTTTATTTTAAAAATACAGCTACATTGGCTATCAACAACTCAAATATTTGATTACAAAAATGTGTCTGGTCTGCATTGAGACACCAGTTTTACTCTGAGGTAGGAATTCTTTTGAAGGACTATTTCCTGGAAACCAATAAGTTGCAAGATCCGAGACAACTTGGTTTTACCAAAGAGAAATCGTGCCAAACGAATGTCATTGAGTTCTCTGATTGGGTGACCGGAGAACTAAATCAGGGACGAGCTATAGACGTAATCTACTTAGATTTCAGCAAAGCTTTTGACACGGTTCCCCACAGGAAGCTCTTAAACTGGACTGGCTGAAGATAGGACCCGAAGTGGTGAACTGGTTGACGGACAGACGCCAGAGGGTGGTGGTTAATGGAATTCGCTCGGAGGAGGGAAAGATGAGTAGTGGAGTGCCTCAGGGATCGGTGCTGGGGTCGATTCTGTTCAATATATTTGTGAGTGACATTGCCGAAGGGTTAGAAGGTAAAGTTTGCCTATTTGCGAATGATACTAAGATCTGTAACAGAGTGGACACCCAGGAGGGAGTGGAAAACATGAAAAAGGATCTGCGGAAGCTAGAAGAATGGTCTAAGGTTTGGCAATTAAAATTCAATGCGAAGAAATGCAAAGTGATGCACTTAGGGAGTAGAAATCCACGGGAGACGTATGTGCTAGGCAGTGAGAGTCTGATAGGTACGGATGGGGACAGGGATCTTGGGGTGATAGTATCTGAGGATCTGAAGGCGACGAAACAGTGTGACAAGGCGGTGGTCGTAACTAGAAGGTTGCTAGGCTGTACAGAGAGAGGTGTGACCAGCAGAAGAAAAGAGGGTTTAATGCCCCTGTAAAAGTCGTTGGTGAGGCCCCACCTGGAGTATTGTGTTCAGTTTTGGAGGCCGTATCTTGCGAAGGATGTAAAAAGTATTGAAGCGGTGCAAAGAAAAGCTACGAGAATGGTATGGGATTTGCGTTACAAGACGTATGAGGAGAGACTTGCTGACCTGAACATGTATACCCCTGGAGGAAAGGAGAAACAGGGGTGATATGATACAGCCGTTCAAATATTTGAAAGGTATTAATCCGCAAACGAACCTTTTCCGGAGATGGGAAAGCGGTAGAACTAGAGGACATGATATGAGATTGAAGGGGGGCAGACTCAAGGAAAATGTCAGGAAGTATTTTTTCACAGAGAGAGTGGTGGATGCTTGGAATGCCCTCCCGCGGGAGGTGGTGGAGATGAAAACGGTAACAGAATTCAAACATGCGTGGGATAAACATAAAGGAATCCTGTTCGGAAGGAAGGGATCCTCAGGAGCTTAGCGGAGATTGGATGGCAGAGGCAGGGCTGGTGGTTGGGAGGCGGGGTTAGTGCTGGGCAGACTTATACGGTCTGTGCCCTGAAAAAGACAGATACAAATCAAGGTAAGGTATACACAAAAAGTAGCACATATGAGTTATCTTGTTGGGCAGACTGGATGGACCGTGCAGGTCTTTTTCTGCCGTCATCTACTATGTTACTATGTAATTCAAAAGTAACCAGCCAGTATCAAACATTCCATTTCTTGGAAGACTTATAGAACAGTGTGTGCACTCAACAGTTGCCTAAAAAAGAGAAACTGGCTAGATCCATGTCAATCTGGATTTAGACCCATAACAGATCAGAAGTGGTTCTCATATCCCAATGACCTTCACAGAAACCAAGACAGAGATTTGCCTTGGTGTTAGTACTGCTGGATTTCTCAGCAGTGTTTGGCACTGTGGACCACAATATCATGCTAGAATTGGCAGAAACAGTATCAGTGACGCAGAAACAGGTATCAGTGGCACCGATTATTAATAGTAGAGCTGCAATTTCATTTTTGAGTTTTTTCAGTACCCTGGGGTGTTATCTGTTCGAGGTGATCTGCTGTTTTTCCTTGTCCCCCCATTAATGTCCCCATACTATGCCTTCATGGTATCCCAAAAAGTGTTCCAAGCTCAACTTGCCATAGTTGTTCATCTTCCAAAATTCTAGGACTGTACTCCAAACATTCTCCACAACATTTTTGTCCCATGTTTCACGGTGTCTCCTAAAAGTCCTGTTTTTTAATCACCCCTAAATCCCTGGACATCCAACCATATTGGGAAATGATCTGTAAAGACCCTATGACCCATTTGTCAACTGACCATCCAATAAAATAAATTTCTAGTTAAAGAAATAATCCATGCTTAGCTATTGTGCACATGGGCAGATAATATGCAGTCTTGTGTGGCATGCTGCAGCCTCCAGATATCCACCAAATTTAATAGCTTCATAATGTACTTCAAACCCTGCCCCCCTATCGTGGCTTTGAATGATTTAAACCCCCATGTTTAAAGCCACAATGAAATCCCTTCCCATCATTAACTCCCCCTGAACAGAAGTCCCATACCAATTTCTGAAAACATTTTCTCTTTTGGTTTGCATTAGGTACATAAACATTTACATTTATCACCTCAACAGCTACCTTTGAGCAGTATACACTACCCCCTTTTTATCCCTATAGGGATCTTCCACCCACAAATTACAATCCTTTCAAAACAACATAGCCACCCCCTCCCCTCTACTCCATTATAAAAATACCTGGGGGTTAGTCCTTGCAATATATTTTCTCATCCTTAGTCCTTGAGTTTTCTGTAGCGTCACTCATGAAACTGAGAAAATGGAGCAAAGGGAAAAGCCAAACAAATGCATACACTCCACTTGAACCTTGTTGCAATCTTTATAAATGCTCAAACCCTCCCAATATTAAAATTTCTGACACAGAGAGACATAGTGCCCTGGACAGAGAGAGAGGGGGAGAGATGCCCCGAGCACCAAGTGCTCTGTTTTTATGCCTCAAGAACAGAAAGAGATCAAAAACTTATCTTCCTTCCCAGCCAAACTCCAGTTTGCTTTCTGAAGTCAGGAAGGTAAGCTTTTTCACAGGTTCTCCTGTTTGAAGTCCCTAGTGATGGAGCCTCTATGTCTGGCTTCCTTTGTTCTTAGCTAGCCTTGCTCCCAGATATGACAAAAGGTATGTTAATCAGGAGCAACTGAGAGACAAAAGGGCTATTAGGCCTCTCAGCACCATTTGGTCCATGTCATCCTCAGTGGTTCCTGAGGAAGGGGGGAGAGTTTATCAGAAGCTGGTCTAATATTAATCTAAGTATGTCAAGCTGGTTTCATATTAATATAAGTATGTCCAGCAATAAGTTTGACCTCCCGCAATCCTGACAGCTGCGACTGTCAATGAGGAGGTCGACTCCTGGTCCTGCTCTAGAGCCTGCTGAAGCCAGGAAAGACATGCCCTGGCCACATAAGAGCTACAAATCAAAGCCTGCAAGGCCAGCACAGACACCTCAAAGGAGCCTTCAAGGAAGTTTCCAGGCGCTGGTCTTGCATATCAATGCCACACCTCCCTCCACTGAAGAGTGGTGAACTTAGTGTTTGCCATCATCAGAGCATCCACCTTAGAGAAAGAAAAGCTGTCAACATGAGTAATGCAGCCGGGTAGAGGCTGGCCATCACCCTCACTACCTTGAAGCCACCATCCGGATCAGACCACTGGGCCATAATCAGCTCCTGTATGGACTCGTGTACCAGAAAGGCCTTAGATGGCTTCCTAGTGCTCGCCATCTTCAAACTGACCATAGAGGCCGACTGCACCTCCGGGTCCGAAATAAGGGCTGACAGCTCATTCCAGTGAAAAACATGTGCGGTGTAGGGTCATCCTGTTAGTCCTCGAGGAGCTCACTCTCCTCCAACCTCGATGGGCGAGAAGACTCCCCGAAGCCACAAAAAGCGAAGGAGGGGGAGAATGCAGCGAAGGGGGACTAAAATGATAGCAGGAATGGGACGACTTCCTTATGAAGAAAGACTAAGGAGGCTAGGGCTTTTCAGCTTGGAGAAGAGACGGCTGAGAGGAGACATGATAGAGGTATATAAAATGATGATTGGAGTGGATCAGGTGGATGTGAAGCGTCTGTTCACGCTTTCCAAAAATACTAGGACTAAGGGGGCATGCGATGAAACTACAGTGTAGTACATTTAAAACAAATCGGAAAAAATGTTTCTTCACCCAACGCATAATTAAACTCTGGAATTCGATGCCGGAGAACGTGGTGAAGGTGGTTAAGCTTAGCAGAGATTAAAAAGGGGTTAGACGGTTTCCTAAAAGCACAAGTCGATAAACCACTACTAAATGGACTTGGGAAAAATCCACAATTCCAGGAATAACATGTATAGAAAGTTTGTACGTTTGGGAAGCTTGCCAGGTGCCCTTGGCCTGGATTGGCCGCTGTCGTGGACAGGATGCTGGGCTCAATGGACCCTTGGTCTTTTCCCAGTGTGGCATTACTTATGTACTTATGTAATGAGGCCCCAACGACCTCACTTCAGATATGGAGGCCAACCTCCTGCGCTTCTGCACAGGATCCTCCAAAAAGGCTGGAGAAATCAGATCACCAGATCCAGAATTCAAATCCTGGACACTGAGCACGGGAGCCAGCTTTGCCTGTAGGTGGACCTGCTTCAACAAATATGCCTGATGCATGAGCAGAACAAATTCAAGGGGAGAAACAAAATCCTCAGCCAGGTCTGCTCCTAAAGTCACACCTGGAACAGACCAGAGGCTGCCCCTGCACCATCAAACTGTCCTGCTCGAAAGGCCAGAACAATGCCTGAGATCCTCAACATCAGGAAAAAAGGATCTGAAGTTGCATCAGCTGCAGCTGCCAAGATGATGCGCATGGCAAAATCCTCCACGCGGAAAACTCCTCTATCGGTAGGCACCGCAGCGCCACCAGTCCCCAAGCCCTCAGAACAATTAGCACTACACACACCCACTGCGGAACATCTCTTCCCGCAGCGGGAACACTTTTTAAACCGTTTCTGCAACCAAGCTGCCACCTGCGACGCCTGGAGTGCCGACAAAACCAAAGGCAAGGCATGCACCTGAGAAGATCAGACAATCCCCCGAACACAGCGGCATTTCCCAGGAGGAGCCCAAATGGCACTTCACGTTCAGACACAGGGCTCCTTGTCTCAAAAGTTTCGGGTTTTTTTTTTTTTTTAATTTTTGGGTTTTTTTTTTAAATCAGCTGAATAGCAGCAGAGATTTGTTTTGTTTTTTGAGAGGAAGGCTAAGGCAGCACAGCCAGGAAACCTAAGAAAGAACACAGAGTAGGGGAAATGGGGGGGTAAGGCAGAGCCCAGGTATACCTTCAAAGCTGCTCTTTCAGCTACCCTCCCCCCCCCCCCCCCCCAACGGCTCAACTGGCCAAACCAGTCCAGGATCCCCCACAATGCAGAATCCAGGAGTCCAGGAGCTGTAGAGAATCCATCCACCACCTACTAGAGGGAAGGAGATATACTGAAAGGCTGAGGAGCTGGACGTCCAGGGTCACTGCCTTTATTTCAGTGTTCTCTATCGCCACCTCCTGATAGGCAGCTACAACCCACCAGTTTCTGGATTCATCTGCTGCAGAGGCTTAGGAAACCCATGCTTTTGCATGTGACTTCAGATGCACATAGCCTTTTATTCACATTCAGTCACAATGGTTTCACTTTTACTCAGCGATTGTTTGCAGCACTACAGCACAGCATTTTACTACAGAGGAGTATTTTTTTTTTGCGCTTTTACCTTTGGTATGTGTTTTTTTATTCTCAACAACAGATTTTTTCAGACAATGTCAATGTGTTACGCTTGATCACATATTCGCCAACCTCCTTTTCAGTACTGCACCATTTGTCAGCGTCTTTTCTGTGAATTAAGGTATGATCCGCTGTCATTTCTTACTCAACTTCAACCTTTATTTTGAAATTAGCATTGCTACTTTACCTACAATTGCTCGTAGTATTTCCAGTGTTGCGTTACTCATGTATTATACTCACAAGCACAGCATTTTGCTTAAAAATAGCTCTCCATTGTTCATGGCATCACTGCTTGCAAGAACTTAAATTCCTTCCCCTTTTCAACAGTTGGTATCACTGTTTATAATTTCACCACTGTATTACCTTTTGTAATATTATATTTACGTTCTCTCAGAAGCACATTTAAGTACACTTTCTGTACGTCTGGCCCCATCTTTGGCCGTTTTCAAGTCCAGACTAAAAGCCCACCTCTGACGCTGCTTTTGACTCCTAACCTCTACTCACTCCTTTTATCCTCACCTCCTTAATTCCCTTACCTCTTAGTTGTTCTACCTGTCTTATGTAGATTGTGAGCTCTTTGAGCAGGGACTGTCTTTTCGTGTATGGTGTACAGCGCAGCATATGCCTTGTAGCGCTATATAAGTGATAAGTAGTAGTAATAGTAAAGAGTAGTTACTTACCTGTAACAGGTGTTCTCCGAAGACAGCAGGCTGCATATTCTCACAAGTGGGTGACGCCACGTCGGCCCCGGAGGATTTTAAAGCAAAATCTAAAAATCTCTTTTACGGCGTTCCGTCGCGCGAGCGATCGCACTGCGCATGTGTGCACACCTCTTCCCGCTCGCTGTGCGGACACGCCCCTCAGTTAAATCCAAAAGATGGAGGAGACAACTCCAAAAGGGGAGGTGGGAGAGTTTGTGAGAATATGCAGCCTGCTGTCTTCGGAGAACACCTGTTACAGGTAAGTAACTACTCTTTCTCCAAAGACAAGCAGGCTGATATTCTCACAAGTGGGGTATCCCTAGCTTCCAGGCTTACACAACACAACAAACAGTGGTCAATTGAGTCTCGCAACGGCGAGGCCAGAATAAAAATTGACCTGAAAAGAAGAAACATCTAAATGAGTGTAGCCTGGAACAGAACAAAAATGGGCTTAGGAGGGTTGGAGTTGGATTCTAAACCCCAAAGAAGTTCTGCAGCCCCGACTGCACAAACCGACTGACGCATCGGTTATCCTGCTGAAGGCAGTAGTGAGATGTGAATGTGTGGACTGATGACCACGCCGCAGCTTTGCAGATCTCTTCAATAGTGACTGATCTTAGATGAGCCACCGACTCGGCTCTAATTTTGTGAGCCATGGCCCTCTAGAGTCAGTCCAGCTTGGACAAAAATGAAGGAGATGCAATCTGCTAGCCAAGAAGAAATGATGCGGTTTCCGACAGCAACTGGCATTAAAAGAAATAAACAACTGGGCGGACCGTCCGAGGGAGCTCGTCTGCTCCACGCAAAAAGTGCGCAGCTTGCTTTCGCCAGGGCTTGTAAGATGAGGGAGAAAGAATGTTGGCAAGACAATTGACTGTATCAGCTGGTACTCTGATTCCAGCGCCAGTAAGAACTTTGTCTGCATGCGGAGAACTACTCTGTTAAGATGAGAAGTAAGTTAAGGCGCTTGAGCTACTAGAGTCTGAAGCTGACCGACCTTACGAGTTGAAGGAACAGCCACTAAGGAAAACGACCTTCCAGGTCCAATACTTCAGATGGCAGGAATCCAGTGGCCCGAATTGAGCTTGCAGCAGCTGGATGAAAATGACATTGAGACCCCAAGATACTGGATAAGGAGTGATAGGGGCTCTGACCGAAGCAGAAGAGCCAACTGTCAAAATTATTGGGGGTGCTAAGCCCAACAGAAAGAATCCCCCCTAGACACATACAAGGAATTCTCTCAATATTGAGGGAGAAATAAACCTGTCATGAAGTGGACAGCTAAAGGCTGACCTTTTACACGTTGATGATAAGCTCTTATTGCACGAAGATGAATACTGACAGAGTTGGTCTTGAGACCAGACTCAGACAGGTGTAGAAAGAACTCAAGCAAGGTCTGTATAAGACAAGAGGTAGGATCTAGGGCCTTGCTGTCACACCAGACGGCAAATCTCTTCCATGAAAAAGAATAACACCTCTTTGTGAAATCTTTTCTGGAAGCAAGCAAGAGTCGGGAGACACTCTCTGGAAAACTCAACAAAACCCACACTCTCAACATCCAGACCGTGTGAGCCAGAGATTGGAGGTTGGGATGTAGAAGTGCCCCCTCGTTCTGCGTAATGAGAGCTGGAAAACATTCCAACTCCAGAAGAAGAGGGAATCCTATCTGACGCAGCTAGAAAGGAGCAATCAGAATCATGGCTCCACAGTCTTGCTTGAGAATCAGCAAAGTCTTTTCCACCAGATGTATGGGAGGATACGCATACAGAAAACCTGTCCCCCAAAGAAGGAGAAAGGCATCCAATGGTAGCCTGCCGTGAACCTGCAGCCTGGAACAGAACTGAGGGACTTTGCGATTGGACTAAGTAGCAAAAAGATCCACTGAGGGGGTATCTCACTTCCGGAAGATCTATCGAAACTATAGGCATGCTCAACAACCATGACTGTAGCATTATCCTGCTCAGCCTGTCGGCCAGACTGCTGTTTACGCCAATTAGATAAGTGGCTTGGAGAAAACATGCCGCGTTGCGGGCCCACCGCTACATCTGCATGGCATCCTGACTCAGAGGGCAAGATCCAGTACTCCTTTGTTATCGAGTACATCACAACCCGATTGTTTGGTTGATAGCCAGGAAGGATGCAACCTTCGTCAGCAGCTTTTGACTGAGTAAGGTGGACGGGACGCCTCAGAATCAAAATGGAGAGAATTAACCACCTCTGAGGGGAATTCCGAAGACTGGCGAACAGTTGGGTTACATCCTCTAGATACCCTAAACTTGATACCACTGGGAAGCTAGGATGCACTGAGCGGATGTCATGTGCAAAAGTGCCATGGGAGTTACGTGAACTGTGGAAGCCGTGTGTCTAGAAGTCTCAATATTTACTGTGCTGTAATCTGTTGAGACGGGCAATCATCGTGTTAAGGGAACACATGCACTCCCAGTCCATGAAGATACGCTGCAACAACAGCCAGGCACTAGGAAAAACATACTCTGGATGCAAAGAGAGTATAAGTATCCTGTAAGTCCAGAGAGCATAACCAATCGTTTTCCTGAAGTATGGGAAGAAGGATGCCCAGGGAAAGCATCCTGAACCAAAATCTGTTTAGGCCCCTTATGTCTATGATGGGACGCAACCCACAAGGAAGGACCTGGAATAGAATCTCAACCCTTCTTGCCCTGGTGGAACGGGCTCGACTGCATTGGCGCTGAGAAAGGCAGGGAGTTCCTCTGCAAGTACTCACTTTTGATGGAAGCTAAAGGATTAAGCTCCCAATGAACAATGTGGAGGGTTTGATTCCAGATTGAAAATGTATCCTAACCGGACTATTTGAAAAAACCCACCGGTTGGAGGATAAAAGAAGTCACCTTTGGTGGAGAAAATTTAAACTTCCCCCCCGACAGGCAGATTGGCCGGTACGGACATTTTTTTTTTTTATAGTGGCTATGCTGAATTGGAGCCAGTCAAAAACCCCTCTCTGGTTCCTGCGGAATAGCTGCAGGGGCCTGATTAGGTGCACTCCGCTGACTAGAACGAGCGTGCTGAGGCATAGCCTGAACCGGCTGTCGAGAAGTAGGAGTATAGGTACGACCCCTTAAGGCACAAGGAAAACTACTCTTCTCTCTAAAGAACTTCCGAGATGAGGAAGTGTATGCACAGCATATCTACAATTTTCTGCTGAGTCTCCTCCTCCAGGTGAGAGGCACACAGTCATGAGAGTCTGCACATCACTGTACCTAGAGCAGAAATCTAGGTGTTACATTACAAGTGTCGAAAATGCCCTTGGACAGGAACCTGCGACACACCGTGTGCTACCTGACCACTTGGTGAAAAGGTTTAGCCTACTCCGGTGGGAATGCTCGTAAAGATCTGGCAGGACTTGATTGTGGACGCGATCATGCCAGCCTGGTACGCCATTCTCCAAAAGAGGCTAAGGATGTATGCTCTGGCCCCGGGGGCGCCGAAGCAAGTTCTTAGAACTCCTATCTGTTCTGAGTGGCAGAAGACTCAGGTGAAGATGGTAGTCCAGGACCTCGAGCATCTGGGCATTGGGCTGATTCATAATCTCCACTGTAATGTCAAGACAGATAGAAGATCTAGAGGATTCTCAGCAGAGAAAACCCCATGACCTTCATGTTCATCAGATGAACCATCATTGAACTGAGCTAACTACTCAAACCGAGCAGCTCAGATCCAAACGCGTCCGATATGGAGGCGCGGTAAGTTCTACGACGGGGTCGAGAAGTTGCCCCAGTAGGCCGCGAACACCCCTACCAGAGGCAGCATCGGTGAAGGAGACCAGGTGAAAAGCTAGATGCCGCAGGAGGCAGTAGCACCCATGGCATCCAATGGTATCCATGGTCCCGAAGCCAAGGACAAAATCTGGAAATGCAAGGGAATCGAAACCAGACTGCCAGATGACTTCCATAACAGAGATGTGACCGATGGTACCGATAGTACCCATGGCATCGACGGTACCAATGATACACATGGTACTGATGACCCCCGGTACCAATGGTACCCATGGTACTTGGTACCGATGATAGTCATGATATCTGGTATCGATGGTACCCATGATACCTGGTACCGATGGTACCCATGACATGTGGTACCGATGGTACCCATGATATCCGGCACCAACAGCACCGACGGTACACATGGTACCGACGGTGCTCATGACACCTGGTACCAATGGCACCCATGGCACTGATGGTACCTGGTCATGATATCTGGTATCGATAGTACTCATGTACCGACGATATCCATGATACCTGATACCCATGGTATCCATGGTACCGACGATACCCGATACCGATGGTACCCATGGTACTCGGTACCGATGGGCGATGATACCTGGTACCGATGGTCGATGGTGCCCATGATACCTGGTGCCGATGGTGCCCATGATAGCTGGTACCGACGGCACCCATGCCCCGATGACATTCGGTACCGACGGTACCCATGGTACCGATGATACACGGTGCCGACGGGACCCATGGTACCTATGATACCCGGTACCAACGGGACCCATGGCACCGACCATGGTACCAATGTTCCTGGTACCGATACTCGGTACCGACGCACCGATGATATTCGGCACCGAAGGTACCCATGGCACCGATGGTACTCGGTACCGACGGCACCCATGGTATCGATGATACTCGGTACCGACGGTACCCATGACACCCGGTACTGATGGCACCGATGATACCCGGTACAGATGGCACCGTTGATACCTGGTACCGGTGTATCGACGTCCAATGCCAGGATACCTCCATAACAGAGGGAGCAACGCTCTCGGCACCGACTGATGTCTGAAGCCCGGATACCTCCATAACAGAGGGAGCAAAGCTCTGGGCACCGATGGTACCGACACCCGCTGATGCGCCCGAATGACCTGCCAAGCAGGAGGCGCCGAGGCAGGTGGAGACCTACTCGATGCATAACTATACCCAGCGTGCATCGGTCTCTGTCGGACTCCAGAATTGATCTCCTTCGGGCATCCCTGACAAGTAGCATACGTCTCGTCTTTGAGACACTACTTGCGCTTCACAGGGAGATGATCTGGTCCAAGACACATCCGCCGATGCGCCCGAATGACCTGCAGCGCAGGAGACGCAGAGGCGGGTGGAGACTCACTTCAAAGGTTACACCACTGATTTTGTGTCACCAGGTTGCCCATTCAGTGGCTGACCAGGGTTGCACCTGCTTAGGCTCCTGCTTTTCTCCTGTGACATACACCTTCACCACTTGTGAGGCTTAAAGACAGTGGTGTGCTGAAGCAGGCTCTCACAGCTCTCGAGAGCCATTTGTTAAGTTTTAATAAATGGATCCTAAAAATGTGGGCTTGTTTTATTTGCTGGCGAGAGAGAGCCCACAGATAACAATATACCAGCACTTTTATAAGAAAAAAGAAAAAGAGAAACTTAAATGCTTTGTTTTCATTTCAGGCACAGCCCCTTGTGACTCTGGCAATTACTTAACTTTTCCTTGCCTCAGGTACAAAAAGTACCTGTATATATAAGCCACAATGAGCCTGCCATGAAAAAGTACAAATGAAAAAATAAAAAAAGAGATTTTACTCCGAGGACCTGAAGAAAACACGAAGCACTAACGAACTCAGTGTCTCCTCAGACGCGGAAAAAGAAAAACTGAGGGGCGTGTCCGCACAGCGAGCGAAAAGAGGTGTGCGCACATGCGCAGTGCGATCGCTCGCGCGACGGAACACCATAAAAGAGATTTTTAGATTTTGCTTTAAAATCCTCCGGGGCCGACGTGGCGTCACCCACTTGTGAGAATATCAGCCTGCTTGTCTTTGGAGAATCACAATATTCAGTTTATTTTTAATACTGTATCCACGTTTATTCAGAACCACATTTAATAACACTTCATTCATATACAATCAGAATTTGTGTGTTATCTGAATGTTCTTTTCCCACTTTTAATTGCCTTTAAATATCCGATTTGGTGTGTCCCCTTTTAAATCAGATTTGGCAATCTCCATTGTTTGATACTTTTGGATTTTGTGACCATTGTAAGGTATGAGATTATATGCAGATTTCATTTGTTTTAGTCTACCAAATGCATATCCACTTTTAGTAGCTTTTTCATGTTTTGTCTTATTGATTTTATCATATATTATGTAACATTTTATTTTTTATATCATTTTTTATGCTCTCCATTGTATTATGTATTTAGACATCAGTTTACTTGCTTTCATGTTTAACATTTTACTCTGGATTTTGTTAACACTAGTTTTATGTATATTTATGTTTTTAATTTTTTATATTTAGGCCCCTGATGCAGACGACTTTGCTGAAAATACAGACTGTTGGGTCTGATTAACAAAAATACCAAGCTGATGTCTCCACTGTTGAAAGCTCCTTGTACTTTTTTAGGTTTGTCTTTTGTTTCTCTTTTTTGGTAGTCTCCATCTGCTCTCAGGAGGCAAGGGGTCGGAGGCACAGGACAACTCCTGGAGGTTGGTGTGTGTGTGTCTGTGTGTGGAGGTGGGGGGGGGGGGGGGGGGGGGGGGAGGTTAGTAGGTGAGCTCAGTGTTGGGAGACTCCACATGTCCCAGCAAGGAATTTTGTATTACTTCACATCTTGGCCACTAGCTACTTCTCAGCCACCTCCAATCAATGCTTCAGGCACACTGCCCGTGCTCAGCTGTGGCAGGAGCTATGCTGCCCTAAACTGATTCAGTAGTTACTCAGAGTAGCACTTGGTGCACTCAGAAAAGCACCTCCATTATTTGTTGCATACTGCTGCCCTTGCCACCAGTAGTACAATTCCTTGGAACAAAAGGCAGCTTTGTCCCTTTGCCAAAACAATGAATGGTCTGCTGAAGATCCCTCCTGCTGTACTGTGCTCCTTTTGTGGCCACGATCTGCTGTAATAGTGGTTCTGACCCCTACTTGGAGGTTCCCTTACCAACCGGGGAGCTGCCTCTGCTATTTATTTATTTTTTTTTTTTAAACAAAAAAGTGTCATAAGCATAAATATTTGGGGGTACGGTGCATACAATAAAATATTTGCCAGGCAAAGGAGGGGAGGTGCTGGACTCCTCCAGTGTCACTCCTCCCTCCCCATGCATGGTGTCACCACCAGCTGGAATCTGCATACCCCCCAGAAATCCACATTCTACTAGGTGACCAGTTCTCGAACTGGGCCCAAGAACTGAGATATTAAATCCAGAATCAGTTGTACAATAGTTCAATCACCATTTGCTGGACACAGAATACTGAAGAACAAATAGTTCCCTGGTACCTTATATAGGGCAGGGCTCACAATCTGTTTAAGTCATAATCTGTTTTCTGTCTCCATCTGTTGGCTAAGTAGCATAACTCATTCGCTTTATAATTTGGTCTGGTGGTTAATAAAATATGAATTCAATTTTTCTACCAAATGTAATATGGTCAGAAATTAAGACCCTTCTGACCACTGAAATAAACCAGCATTCTTTCTGGTCTCTACTACTCCCAAGTAGAAATGTATGAACGTGTGTGTGTATTTTTTTCTCTTTTACACTCCAAACTCTTCCTACTTATCTGTTTTAATCTTAACACATAAAATCAGTATTGTCCAAACTGTTCAAGGGCTGCAACTCGACCGAGTTTTCAGAATTTCTCAAATACTACTACTATTTAACATTTCTAAAGCACTACCAGGGTTGCGCAGCGCTGTACAATTAAAGAAGGACAGTCCCTGCTCAAAGGAGCTTACAATCTAAAGGACAAAAAGTGCAGTCAATCAAGACTGAGGCAGTCTAGATTTCCTGGATAGAGGTACAATGGTTAGGTGCTGAAAGCGACATTGAAGAGGTGGGCTTTGAGCAAGGATTTGAAGATGGGTAGGGAGGGGGCTTGGCGTATGGGCTCAGGGAGTTTATTCCAAGCATAGGGTGAGGCGAGGCAGAAAGGGCGGAGCCTGGAGCTGACGGTGGTGGAGAAGGGTACTGAGAGGAGGGATTTGTCCTGTGAGCGGAGGTTACAGGTAGAAGCATAAGGGGAGATGAGGGTAGAGAAGTAGTGAGGGGCTGCAGATTGAGTGCATTTGTAGGTTAGTAGTAGAAGCTTGAACTGTATGTGGTTCCTGATCGGAAGCCAGTGAAGTGACTTGAGGAGAGGGGTGATATGAGCATATTGGTCTAGGCGGAAGATAAAACACGCAGCAGAGTTCTGAACGGATTAAAGGGGGGATAGATGGTTAAGTTGGAGGCCAGTGAGGAGTAGGTTGCAGTAGTCAAGGTGAGAGGTAATGAGAGAGAGTGGCTGAGAGTTCGGGTGGTGTGCTCAGAGAGGAAAGGGCAAATTTTGCTGATGTTATAGAGAAAGAAGCGACAGGTCTTGGCTGTCTGCTGGATAAGGGCAGAGAAGGAGAGGGAGGAGTCGAAGATGACTCCGAGGTTGCGGGCAGATGAGACGGGGAGGATGAGGGATCGACTGAAATAGAGAGTGGAGGGAGAGGAGAAGTGGGTTTGGGTGGAAAGACAATGAGCTCGGTCTTGGCCATGTTCAGTTTCAGGTGGCGGTAGGACATCCAGGCAGCAATGTCGGATAAGCAGGCCGATACTTTGGCCTGGGTTTCCGCAGTGATGTCTGGTGTGGAGAGATAAAGCTGGGTGTCGTCAGCATAAAGATGATATTGGAAACCATGAGATGAGATCAGCGAGCCAAGGGAAGAGGTGTAGATTGAAAAAAGAAGGGGTCCAAGGACAGATCCCTGAGGAGCTCCAACAGAGAGCGGGATGGGGGTGGAGGAAGATCCATGAGAACGTACTCTGAAGGTACGGTGGGAGAGATAAGAGGAGAACCAGGAGAGGACAGAGCCCTGGAACCCAAATGAGGATAGTGTAGCAAGAAGTAAATTATGATTGACAGTGTCAAAACCAGCGGATAGGTCGAGGAGGATGAGGATGGAGTAGTGACCTTTGGATTTTGCAAGGAACAGGTCATCACAGACTTTAGTGAGTGCCGTTTCTGTCGAGTGTAGAGGGCGAAAACCGGATTGAAGCGGATCGAGGATGGCATGAGAGGAGAGAAAATCAAGGCAGCGGCTGTGAATGGCGCGTTCAAGTATCTTGGAGAGGAAGGGTAGGAGGGAGATGGGGCGGTAGTTGGAAGGGCAGGTAGGGTCTAGTGGTGGTTTTTTGAGGAGTGGTGTGACTACAGCATGCTTGAAGGAGTCAGGGACAGTTGCAGTGGAGAGAGAGAGGTTGAGGATATGACAGATAGGGGCGGGGGTGACAGTAGGAGAGATGGTGTTTAGTAAGTTAGTGGGGATGGGATCAGAACAACAGGTGGTGCATTTCGAGGAGGAAAGAAGGTGGGCGGTTTCCTCCTCGGTGATATCAGGAAAAGAGAAGGAGGCCTGGGTTGGTTGGTTGGTTGAGGGAGTGGGTTTAGGGGTGAAGAGGACGAGGTGGCTTAGTAGTGAATAAATGTGTGTGCACAATAGAGGCTGTATATGAAAATTGATCTCTTGCATATTTGTTGTAGAAATCCTGAAAGATTGCTGCCCAGTGACTGATTCAGACATCCCTGATCTACATTAACTGTCATAGGGCTTTTCTAGTCTTACATAAACCAAAGTGTTAATGGCTAAAGAGTATCAGGGGAAAAAACCGACTCCACCTTCAACAGTTTTTGTTCCCCCTACAAACAGGACGGGAAGTGAACTCTGAATAAGGACCTTAGAATTTTAAATATTATGGGCAAAATATTCAAAAGGGTTCTGGTCAGGAGAGGATCCTGACCATCCACCAATATTCAGTGGCTCTTAAGTAGGTAGTACTGTTGAATATTGGCTGTGACCAATGTGGCACTGTCTGGTTATTTCCAGGGCAGTCCAGGAATGGAGCTTCGGCGGAGCTGGAACTTATCCAGTTAGCAGCAATATTCAGTCTGCTAACAAGTGCATATAGTTAGGAAAGCAAAAAGGCTGTTCTAACTTTATCCGCTGTGTACCGGTCTGAATATCAGTCAGTACATGGTTAACTTCCAGGCGGTTGCACTTACCTAGATATTCAATACTGGAGCCTGGACAACGCCTGGCACTGGATATCAGGGCTTAATTCAGCTCAGCTGTCAATGGCTTAAAAACTGCTCACCACAGGCTGAACATCAGGCCCTATGTACTTCCCTATGCAAAAAACCGTCCAAACTTAAAAAATGTAAAATAAAACAGAGCTAGAAGACCAGAGTGTAAAAGACATAAATGAGGTATACAGGTATGCTGTTTTGACATTATTTCGTATAACTAGTGATCTGTATGTATTTTACTTGTACTTACTGCATTTCCAAGACAGTACATATGGCAAGGTTTTGGGCACTCTTATGTTGGAGCCAAGACTGCACTTTGGCTCCATTTTACTGATCCCACTGCAAGAGAACAAACGTTAAAATTCATTAATCTAAAACACGCACTATATGCAGGACTAGAGAAGTAAATCTGTTTTCCACATGACTATTTTCTCTGTTACTATACATCCAAGATACATTGTGTATTATGTTGCATCCCTGAACAAGTTGCAGAAAGCTAGCACCAACTGGCATTCTGTCAAAGCCCACAATATTCTGCATTCTCCGCTTCTTCTGCTGAGGTACAGTGCAGGATCTGCTGTAATAATCACACCAGTAAAGCAAACTATTTTAATACAGCCAGAAGCCAAAAATCTAGAATTTCAGAGCACACAAAATTTGACCATTATTTTCATAGGTAGATGGTTGAATCATCACCAAGATACTAAAACCGGCAGAGAAATTCTATTTTGTAACATAAAGTTTGGCATCACCATTTCTAAGTAGAATTTTCTCCCTCCAGTTCTGTGTTACAGGTCTCCTTAACCTACATTTTATGGTTTCCTAAGTGTTCAAACGCTGGGAACAAACTTACAAATAAATAAAATGAGGGTCCCTGCAAAATAATGAAAGTAAATACAGTGCAATCCGCTTAAGTGCAAGGGTCTGGGACCAAAGAAATGCATGCAGTTAACCAGAGCATGCACTTAACCGTTGTGACCCAAAGAAGCTTGACATCTGATAAACATATGTACAGTACTGTTATTATACATACAGTATACAGTCTCAGTTAACTGACGTTAGGCTTACTTGAAGTAATCAGTTAATCCTCTACGCTATTGGGTCTGTGAGTTCCATAGACTACGTCTGCCAGACGGTTAAAACTGTCATAGCACTGACATCCAGTGGCCTCCAGATAGGCCCGCACGGTGTTCAGACTCTTCAGAGCTCTTGCAAAAGTGACAGGAGGAAGTTGTTGAATTTCATCAGCATGTGCCTTGCTGCTCATTTCTTCACCTCTTCCATCATCAGCCGTTGTTGCCTGCGTGCAGGAGCATCTCGACATCAGTGCTGTCTTCAGCTGTTTGTAGGTCGTAATCAACAGCTACGTAGTGATGGAACTCCTCTTCAGTAAAACCGGCTGGGATGTCAATAACCTCTTCATCAGATGCGTTTGCAACAGCTGCACCTGTTTCGTCCCTCTCCACATTCTTAACAAAGATTGCCCGCTTGTAGCAGTGCACAATGGTTGCCTGTGTAACATGATTCCAGGCTTCTTTCTGCATATGTAGGGAATCCAACAGTGATAGATTACGAGCCAGTTCAACAGCACGTTTATCCTTCCCAGTCTGGTCATTCATAACGCTCATAGCACAAGAGCCCGATAATGTTGTTTGAAATTGGCTATTATGGCCTGATCCAGAGCTTGGATCAGAGAGAGAGTGTTTGCTGGCAGGAAGACCACCTTGACGTAGACAGCCTGACACCATCCCTGTGTGCAGCACAGTTACCACAAAGCAGCAAAATCTGACGCTTTTGTGCCCGCATTCTAGTGTCTAACTTCTTTAGCCACTGCTTCCAAATTTCCCCAGTCATCCACGAATTTGCGTTAGTCTCATATGACACAGGAAGTCGCTTAACTTTCTTGAAGCAACGGGGTTGTTTGCTCTTTCCAATGACGAGGCCAGGACGAACAGACGGATGCGGAAATGTTAAAGGAAATCAGGGACGCAAACAAACTGGGCAACACAATAATAATGGGGGATTTCAATTACCCGCATATAGACTGGGGTAATGTAACATCTGTACACGCAAGGGACATAAGATTTCTTGATGAAATCAAGGACAGCTTCATGGAACAGCTAGTTCAGGAGCCGACAAGAGAAGGAAAAATACTAGACTTAGTCCTTAGTGGTGCTCATGATCTAGTGCAGGGGGTAACGATACGAGGGCCGCTTGATAACAGTGATCATAATATGATCGGTTTTGATATTGGCATTGAAGGAAGTGAAACTAGGAAATCAAGTACGCTAGCGTTTAACTATAGAAAGGGTGATTACGACAAAATGAGAAAAATGGTGAAAAAAAGACTGAAAGGAGCAGCTCGCAGAGTAAAAAACTTGCATCAGGCGTGGATGCTGTTTAAAAACACCATCCTGGAGGTTCAGGACAAATATATTCCACGTATTAGAAAAAAGGGAAAAAAGACTAAACGTCAGCCGGCGTGGCTAAACAGTAAGATAAAGGAAATCATTAGAGCCAAAAAACAATCCTTCAGAAAGTGGAGAAGAGAACCAACTGAAAGTAACAGGATAGATCATAAGGAATGCCAAGCCAAATGCAAAGCGGAGATAAGGAGGGCAAAAAAGGACTTTGAGAAGAAATTAGCGTTGGAAGCAAAATACATAGTAAAAACTTTTTTAGATACATTAAAAGCAGGAAACCGGCCAAAGAGTCGGTTGGGCCGCTGGACGAAAATGGTGTTAAAGGGGCGATCAAGGAGGACAAAGCCGTAGCGGAGAAATTAAATGAATTCTTTGCTTCGGTCTTCACCGAGGAGGATTTGGGGGGGACACCGGTGCCGGAAAGAATATTTGAAGCGGGGGAGTCGGAGAAAACTAAACAAATTCTCTGTAACCTTGGAGGATGTAATGGGTCAGTTCAGCAAGCTGAAGAGTAGTAAATCACCGGGACCTGATGGTATTCATCCCAGAGTATTAATAGAACTAAAAAATGAACTTGCGGAGCTACTGTTAGAAATATGCAATCTGTCCCTAAAATCGAGTGTAATACCGGAAGACTGGAGGGTAGCCAATGTTACTCCGATTTTTTAAGAAAGGTTCCAGAGGAGATCCGGGAAATTATAGACCGGTGAGTCTGACGTCGGTGCCGGGCAAGATGGTGGAGGCTATTATTAAGAATAAAATTGCAGAGCATATACAAAAACATGGACTGATGAGACAAAGTCAGCACGGATTTAGTGAAGGGTCGTCAAGTCGCAGGAGGAATGTGAACGATTACAGGAGGACCTTGCGAGACTGGGAGAATGGGCATGCAAGTGGCAGATGAAGTTCAATGTTGACAAGTGCAAAGTGATGCATGTGGGTAAGAGGAACCCGAATTATAGCTACGTCTTGCAAGGTTCCGCGTTAGGAGTTACGGATCAAGAAAGGGATCTGGGTGTCGTCGTCGATGATACGCTGAAACCTTCTGCTCAGTGTGCTGCTGCGGCTAGGAAAGCGAATAGAATGTTGGGTGTTATTAAGAAGGGTATGGAGTCCAGGTGTGCGGATGTTATAATGCCGTTGTATCGCTCCATGGTGCGACCGCACCTGGAGTATTGTGTTCAGTACTGGTCTCCGTATCTCAAAAAAGATATAGTAGAATTGGAAAAGGTACAGCGAAGGGCGACGAAAATGATAGTGGGGATGGGACGACTTTCCTATGAAGAGAGGCTGAGAAGGCTAGGGCTTTTCAGCTTGGAGAAGAGACGGCTGAGGGGAGATATGATAGAAGTGTATAAAATAATGAGTGGAATGGATCGGGTGGATGTGAAGCGACTGTTCACGCTATCCAAAAATACTAGGACTAGAGGGCATGAGTTGAAGCTACAGTGTGGTAAATTTAAAACGAATCGGAGAAAATTTTTCTTCACCCAACGTGTAATTAGACTCTGGAATTCATTGCCGGAGAACGTGGTACGGGCGGTTAGCTTGACGGAGTTTAAAAAGGGGTTAGATAAATTCCTAAAGGACAAGTCCATAGACCGCTATTAAATGGACTGGAAAAATTCCTCATTTTTAGGTATAACTTGTCTGGAATGTTTTTACGTTTGGGGAGCGTGCCAGGTGCCCTTGACCTGGATTGGCCACTGTCGGTGACAGGATGCTGGGCTAGATGGACCTTTGGTCTTTCCCAGTATGGCACTACTTATGTACTTATGTACTAAGTCTTGCCTCACCAATCTAATGCATTTTTTTTGAGGGGGTAAGCAAACATGTGGACAATGGGGAGCCGGTTGATATTGTATATCTGGATTTTCAGAAGGCGTTTGACAAAGTGCCGCACGAAAGACTCCTGAAGAAATTGCAGAGTCATGGAATCGGAGGTAGGGTATTATTATGGATTAAGAACTGGTTGAAAGATAGGAAGCAGAGAGTAGGATTGCGTGGCCAGTATTCTCAGTGGAGGAGGGTAGTTAGTGGGGTCCCGCAGGGGTCTGTGCTGGGTCCGTTGCTTTTTAATGTATTTATAAATGACCTAGAGATGGGAATAACTAGTGAGGTAATTAAATTCGCCGATGACACAAAATTATTCAGGGTCGTCAAGTCGCAGGAGGAATGTGAACGATTACAGGAGGACCTTGCGAGACTGGGAGAATGGGCGTGCAAGTGGCAGATGAAGTTCAATGTTGACAAGTGCAAAGTGATGCATGTGGGTAAGAGGAACCCGAATTATAGCTACGTCTTGCAAGGTTCCGCGTTAGGAGTTACGGATCAAGAAAGGGATCTGGGTGTCGTCGTCGATGATACGCTGAAACCTTCTGCTCAGTGTGCTGCTGCGGCTAGGAAAGCGAATAGAATGTTGGGTGTTATTAAGAAGGGTATGGAGTCCAGGTGTGCGGATGTTATAATGCCGTTGTATCGCTCCATGGTGCGACCGCACCTGGAGTATTGTGTTCAGTACTGGTCTCCGTATCTCAAAAAAGATATAGTAGAATTGGAAAAGGTACAGCGAAGGGCGACGAAAATGATAGTGGGGATGGGACGACTTTCCTATGAAGAGAGGCTGAGAAGGCTAGGGCTTTTCAGCTTGGAGAAGAGACGGCTGAGGGGAGATATGATAGAAGTGTATAAAATAATGAGTGGAATGGATCGGGTGGATGTGAAGCGACTGTTCACGCTATCCAAAAATACTAGGACTAGAGGGCATGAGTTGAAGCTACAGTGTGGTAAATTTAAAACGAATCGGAGAAAATTTTTCTTCACCCAACGTGTAATTAGACTCTGGAATTCATTGCCGGAGAACGTGGTACGGGCGGTTAGCTTGACGGAGTTTAAAAAGGGGTTAGATAGATTCCTAAAGGACAAGTCCATAGACCGCTATTAAATGGACTGGAAAAATTCCTCATTTTTAGGTATAACTTGTCTGGAATGTTTTTACGTTTGGGGAGCGTGCCAGGTGCCCTTGACCTGGATTGGCCACTGTCGGTGACAGGATGCTGGGCTAGATGGACCTTTGGTCTTTCCCAGTATGGCACTACTTATGTACTTATGTACTTATGAGGCGTTCCAACTTCTCACTCCGATCCATATTGCAATAAAGGAGGATTGTTAGTTTGTCCTTCGATGTTTTACCTCCAGTAGTTTCAGCATGTTTGAATGCAAGTGTTCCATCTGGAATCACTTGCCAGTAGAGACCATTTTCGTCAGCATGGAAAATGTGACTAGGTGCAAACTCGTTCAAGATGGTAGGAAGAACTGAAACAACCCAATTTTCAGCACCAAAGTCATCAGCATCTTGTTTCTCACCATGCTGTTTCTTGCATTTTATGCTGTTCCTCTCCTTCCATCTTTCCAACCATCCAACAGTGGCTTTGAATTCAATCAGTCCAAGACTCTGCTACCTGGTTAGCTTTCTCCATAAGCAGTGGACCACTGACAGGAAACTGCTCCTGACTCGAGAAAACCACCGAAGAAGAGCATCTTCTACCTCCTCAGTTTTTCCCCTCACATTTTCGTTTCCATTGTGGATTTGTATTGTTTTGCCAGTCTTCCAGAAGCTGGTCTTTCTGCTTCAAGACACGCGATATTGATATTTGACTGGGATTGACACCATATTCTTTAGCAAGATGCTTGACTTTCTTTGTTTTCTAATTTTTTAAAGAACTTCTATTCGTTCAGCCAGTGTTAAAGTCTTACAGTTCCGCCGCCGCCGCCACAATGACGACGACCCCGGTGCATGCTCCAACAACATTCTTTCCCCTAATCTGCCTGGGGCAGTTAAAGAGGCGGTAAATTTGAAATCTCGGTTGTCACGTGCCAATCGGCTTCCATATTCCATGCACGCGCTTATGCGGAGTCTTTCTTGCAGAGGAGCGGTCTTGAACCATGCATATAAGCGAATCTTGCACTTATCAGTGGCGCGCTAAAATGGAAGTTTGTCCCCATAGAAATTGATGCTGCCAAAAACGGGACTGAAGTACGTCATGCAGTTAAAGAGAACATGCTCTTATCCGACATGCACTTAAATGGCGTGCACTGTACTTTCATTTTACACACATATTTTTACAACTTGCTTACATATTGTTCTAAAAGGCAGTTATTTTCTGTTCCTTGGCTACTGGAGAGGTAGCTCATCCAGCGACCTCAATTAAGTGTTATGGTGTGGGGAAGTAGAATACTTGCATAGGTTGCTGAGTCAGCTTCAAAGAGCCTGTTTAAAAAAGGCCCCTTAGATTCAAAAACTATATAAAGAGGAAAGGTCCCACTGAACTTTCTTTCTGAGAAGTTCCGAGAGAAGAGGACATTTCTCTGGTAAGTGAATGCTATTTTGCTTTGTGCTTTGGGAACTTAAAGAATGGGGTTTAAAGGAGGAATTGTAGGTTGGTGTTAGGCAAAATAAAAATATAAAAAGCAGAGGACTTCCGGTGGAGCCGCGGGTTAAGTTGGCTGCTGTGGAGTGAGCTCCGGAGAGCCCTGAGCGAGGCCCCCGGACCCGAGGGCTCCAGACTCCCCTCAGCGGAGTGAAAATAGCACCTGCAGCTAGGGCGGGGGAGGAGCGGCGGAAGGGGACCGGAAAGGTCGGTGTGAGTCGCTGAAAGTGGACGTGGCGGATTTCCCCTCCCCTACGTTGAAGACCACGAGGAGGCTATGTAAGAGGTAGGGAGTGAAGATGAAGAGTGGATGGCAGTGCGATAGCTTGACGGAGTGTGGTGGAGGGAAGTAGACTGCCATACCGGCAGTGCAGTGGCAATACCGGAGGGAGAGGCGGAATCAAAGGGAAGAGGGAAGCTGGAGTACAAGCCACTGAAGTGCTCCAAAGGAAAAAAGTGCGGGTGAAAGGCCGGGGACTGAGCATAGCAGGGAGGAGTCTCTTACTGGTACAGCAGCCTGATACGGGCAGCTGGGCTATTGGGTCGGCAGCATTCCACATTGCCTCAGGGTAGGGCTGGAAGAAAGAAGATATAAAAAAAAAAAAAAAAAAAAAAAGAGGCTAGGAAGTCGTTGCCTGGGAGGGCTGCTTTGTGGTGAAGTTCCGCGGGGATGAATAATAAAAGGGTTGCACCCTGAAAGACAAATTGGACTATTGAGCAAACAAGGAAGATAGGAGCACTTCAGGATGCCACCAAAAAAGAATTTGGAGAGATTCCAGTATACGGCGGAACAGACTGGAAAGGCACAGCCAGAGGCGGTGGGACCAAGTCAGAGAAATGACAAGATGGAGGCAAACCCTTCTGATTCAGAGGAGGAATCACAGGAGGTGGTCCCGGAGAGTACTGAGGAAATCACGAAAGCGGAGATAGTAGGCTGGTTCAAGGAACTGAAGTCAGAAATGGAGGGAGTCCGGAAAGATATTCAAAGCTCTCAGAGAGATCCGGGCAGAGATCAGAGACCTGGGGTCTTGCGCGGATGAAGTGGAGGACAAGATGGAAATGGCCCAGGCAGAAATGAAAAAAAAAAAAAAAAGCAAGCAGAAAAGCATGTGGAAGCAGTTAAAGGAACAAATGGAGGATCTACAAAACAGATCACGACGCAATAATTTTCGGTTCAAAGGAGCTGGACATTTTTTTTTTAATTAAATGTTTACAGTTTGGTTCAAGCACAAATCTTGAGTTCAGAGCAAGATGATTATTAGTCAATACATAAACAAAAGGGGAAATAGTATATATTACATAATTAAATTATTGGCTATTTTACTCATCTTTAGATCACAATTCCGGGACAAATATACAATATTTAAGGAAATTAAATATATTAGAATAGAATTAAACTTCTAATTCTAGAATTAGGCGGCTGATAAGAGCGACCAGGTGTATTTTATTAATTACGGAGTTGAAGTTATTATAGTCCTTGGTAGTGGCAAAGGTGAATCCATCAGTTTAGCTTCCAAAAAATGTGTTTAGCCTCAAAAAATACATATTTAACAGAATTTAAATTTATCACACACTTGCATGGAAAGTTCAGCCAAAATAAAGTGCTGCGTTGCAGTGCCTTCCGCCACAATTTCAGAAATTCTTGTCTTCTTTTGTGTAGTTCTAGAGACATCAGGGTACATTCTCATTTTACAATTCAGGAAATCTTGTCCTCTATGTAGAAAATATTGTTTGAGTATCCAGTCTCTATCAGGTTGTAGAATAATTAACACTAAGTGTAGCGGTTGTCAATCCCACTTTATCTTCAATTATTTGGGTTAAGTTCATATCTAAAGTTTCTGTTGGTGCAAACCCTCTCTCTCCATGCTCAAGTTCCTTCTTCCGAAAAGGCTCTATGTAGAAAAATTTTGAAATTGGAGGGTGTGATTTCTCTGGAATTTTCAACACCTCAGTTAGATATTGTTTAAAAGTTATCAAAGGTGAGATTGAAACCTGCTTTGTAGAAAGTTTATCAATCTGAGGGTACTTGCAGGAAAAGATTTTCTTTAATAAGATTCATTTGAATCTGCTGACAGTTTTGTATTAAGGTAGAGTTAGCTTCAGTTTCTTTTCCCAAAGATATTAAATTTTGTATCTATTACTGAAAATTTTTCAAAGTCAGAGTTGAATTTCTGATTGAAATAAGTAAAGTTTTGAGAGAAAGAGGCTTCCAACCCTACTAGTGCCTCCCAGATATTATTCAGCGTTACTGTTTGAGGTCTATCTGGTAAATATGACTTGGTAGTTCCAAGTCAGAGGAAGGAGCCAACACTGATTGTATTCCGGCTGCCTCACGGTGTTCCCCAAGGACGTTATCTCCTCCACTTGCACCCGCTGTTTCTACAGCAGGGTAAGTCGGCGTCTCCGGCAGCGATTCGGCACCCACGCCAGGAGACCCCATCGTTCTTTGTAAATCCAGGGTACTCTGGGCCGCACTCAATGCCGTCGCCGGCATGGGAGGAGGATTCCTCGTTTCGGGGCTGAAAGATGTTTCTTGTTCAAGCCGGAAGAGTGGGACACTTTTCCCCACATTTTTCAGCAGTGAAGACAGACCTGCAGTTGCACCTGGAGTTAGGAAACGGTCTATCGTTCCAGCTACTGGCAAAATGGGAGTCGCAGGACTGACACGTTGTTTGCCCCTTCTCTTAGGCATTATTTATGAACAAAGAAATAGCAAGTTCCAGGAATAATGAGCGGGTAAGTCCAGAGCTGTTTCCGACGCTACCTACTCAGACGACATCTTTGTCCCCCAAAGAAGACATCGGAGCTGGGCATTTTTACTAAGGTGGTGATTAAAAAACTGTGCCAATATATTTTGAGTTCGATGAGGGGAGTGTGCAGGACATCCGTCTTCAGAGAGTGCATCACAGTGCGGGGCTGCAGCGTGATTCTGCCCCGAGAGACACAATAGCTTGTTTTCTGGATTTTCCTACTAAAGAAATTATTTTGTCTAAAGCAAGACAACAGAAGGCGATTCAATGGAAAAACTATAGGATTGGAGTATACCAAGATTTGGCTAGAAGTACGCTACAAAAACGCAGATCATTTAGGGAGGTCACAGTATTCATGCGAGCTAAGGGGATTCGTTACAGATGGCTTTTCCCCTTTGCTATGTGGCTCACAGTGGAGGGAAAATTGAGAAAAGTGAAGACGCCGGAGGAAGCGTGGGAGGCATTAAGAGCGCTGGGCTGTGCGGGCGTTCCAGTCTAGGAGCAGCAGGCACAGTCGGTGGTGGAACCAAGAATGGATTCAGCATGGCAGGTGGTGGCAGCTCGTGGGAAGAAGGTGGACAAGAGGGCTTCCTGATAACCATAGGGAGCAGGAGCAGAGACATGACTACTGAAACTGCAAGGACAATGAACATTCGCAATGTTTTGTGAAGAGAGGATCCTAGGTGGGAATTGTAAGGAGCTGGGGGAGGATAAGGGTAGGTAGGGGAGGGGGACACTTATAGGTCATTAGGAATACAGAGGAGAGGAAGGGACTGGAAGTAGAAGGGAATGGATGTCTGAATGGGTGATAAAAAGTGTGTGTGTGGGGGGGGGGGAGATAAGGAGGGATAGAGTAACGGCCATATCTAGAGGACTGTATGAGAGGGGTCTGGGGTTTACAGTTGCGAGGGGGCCTCGGGGGGGGGGGGAGAAGGAAGTACCTTTTATTAGGCTGATCGATTCGATCAAGATCAGCACGAGGGGGGGGGGAACAAAAGGGGGGGGGGAGTGGGCAAGAGAAGGAGGGGAAAGGAGAGACATTGGGGATGGGATCTTGGAATGTGAATGGACTTTTAATAACCATGGAGAATGAAGTAGTTATGAAGGAATCGTATAAGCTGAAGTGGGATGTGACCTTTATGCAAGACACACACTTGAGACTGAGGGATGCGCATTTGTTACGAGGAAAACCTTATAGGGAGGTGGTGGTGCATCAGAGCGAGGGGGGGGGGGGAGGACAGGAGGAGTGGCCATCCTTACAGGGCAGATCTGCGGGTTGACCATTACTAACAAATTTAAGGACACAACAGGGAGATGTGTAGCCATTAGGGGACTGTTGCAGGGAAAGGAGATTACATTGGTTAACATCTATGCCCCTAATGTAGGGCAGTGGGGATTTTATCATACTTTATGGCAGGAGATTCAAGGATTTTCTGGAGGGCAGGTGATCGTGGGCGGGGATTTCAATATCACCGCAGATACCCGGCTGGATCACTCTGGGGGAGGGGGCATAACGACATAGAACGTTGATGAGAACGAAGCCTAAACTCAACGACCTGCTCAGAATAACCTTACTTAACCAGTTTAGCACGAACCAGAGCCAGGCCGTAAGAATCAATCCGAAAGCGGATTAACGACAGAACTATACGACAAGAAATGTCGCCGGACCGGAAGTCTGAAGAGAAGGTCATCCAGACGACGTCGAAGATCGGCTCACCACGTGCTTGGAGGCCCGTCCAGTTCCACCAAAGACAGACGACCCCTGTGCGTCTGAACCTTCTCACGAAAATGCTTTATCAGAAGCATACCGTAGACCGGCTGAGCAGGATTGTAGAAGATCTCCCACGCCCTGCACTAAGGAATCCTTGCGACAACCGAAGCATAGAGGAAATTTTGCATTGCCAGAGGAGGCAAACCAATCCATTCTAGGAGTCCCCCAACAATCGACTAACAGCCGAGACACCACTTCACTTAGCGACCACCAGTGTGAGACGAGAGGAACAAAACTGCCTGACCATTTAGGATCCCTGCTACTTGAGCCGATGAAAGAACCAACAGATGGATCTCCATGCATTGAAACAGTAGCACCACCTCTCGCTCCAACGGGAGACTCCCCGTTCCTCCTTAGCAATTGAAAATTGCGACCGCTGTGGCCTTGTCCGACCGTACTGGAGATACTCGGCCTCTGAGAAGAAGAAAACACCTCTGGAAATCCAGAAGAATGTTTGTATCATCGAAAAGGTTGATTGAAACCAATGTATTCTGACAAGATCAAAAATTGTGAGCAAACTGCCTCTGACAGTTAGCTCCCCAGGCGAGGAGACTGGCAACTGTTGGCACTACAGAACAGCTGGACTGAGCTAGAGGAATACATTTGGACCAATTGGACTCCCGAAGCCACCAATGTAGACTGGTCTTCACTAGGAGCGAAAGAGGCAAAGTTTGATGTGGGAAAAAAAACTTCTGAGATGAGCACCTTGACCAACAGCGAGCTCTGACAAAACGTCACTTGAGTCCAGGTCCTGTCATCGCCTAGATCGCTACCAACATAGCTACCAAACCTGCAGAGAACCTACCGCTGGTGGGCTGGAAATCAGTCCAAAGCGACAAATTTGAGTCTGCAACCTGCTGTCTGGAGCCAACAGAAGAGCAGGCGACCCTACCTCGTGTCGAACCTCACCCCCAAATACTCTATGAACTGAGAAAGTAGAAGACTGCTTTTCTGCACCTTGATTGCTTTTCTGTACATCGACTACCCAACATAGGGACTGCAAGGACTGTACCAGCAACCAATCGCCCGAATAAAGATGAACTACAAAGGGCTCCGTTGAGAGAACTGTCACCATAACTACCCTGACATCAGTAAAGGCACGAGGAACAAATGCCAACTGAAAATGGTGGAGTAGCCCTGCAAAACAAAAAGAACGAAGGAAACGTTGATGTGCAGGATGAACAGGAATGTGAAAGTAGGCCTCTGTAAGATCGAGAGAGGTCAGAAACTCCCCCACACTAAATAATAAACAAGCCATAAGGTACCAACCGATAAGAGAGCACCTAAAGGGCTAGCTTAACCGCCATGAGATCTAAAATTGGACGGAAAGAACCCTCTTTCTTGTGAACTAGAAAGCAAACAGAGAAAAGATCTGACACTGATCCTCCCAAGAGACAGGAGAAATGGCTTGAAAGTGCAGAACCCTGCAGAGAGAAGCTCTGACGGCCCCGGCATTTGCTGCTAACATGGTAAGGAGATTCTGCGGAAAACCACCAGCAAAGGGAGAGCGAATAACGCGTACCCTACTTGAATAATCTCCAATACCCACTGAGCCGAAGCAGTCTGGGCCCACCAAGAAGCGCCAACAGGGAGAAGATACTAAACCTGCACAACTTCATTGCTGAGAGCAGGAGTACCAATTTGCATGCGTGTGACCGCAGTAAGACATATAAAAACAGAGGTATGCCAAAATGCTATAACACTTGAAATTGCGCCAATACAGAATCTTACTGGTAGGCGACTTGTTGGGGGGAAAACCCCCCAAAGGAATCAGAATTCAAAGAGGATTAACTGGATAATGCTGCGAAAATCATCACTAAGTAAATGAAAGCCAGACATTCAATGGACCGCCTGGGAGCAGAAGTGGCTACTATTGGAGGCGGGAGTCTGAGCATGATGGACCTACTGTCTGTCCAAGAATGACAACCAATTATGCTCTTATATTCCCATTCAGCTTCTAGCACATGAATCTGATCAAACAAAAATAACTACTAGCCCTACCTATGGCTGAAACGAACTGGCTAGTTAGAAGTCAGTGTTAACACTAAAACAGGTAGGAGACAGCTGTGCACACCCCCTAGAAATCTAATGCTGCTGCTGTTTATTGGCCCAGCATTGGACTAAGGATATACAAAAATAATTGTAAAGTAAAGCTTGAAAAGACTGCCTTAAAAGCTACGTATTCTAGACCTATTCCACTGAAAGGTGGAAAAAAGGAGGAGGGGAGGAGGAAAGAGAGAACAGAAAAGATGGTTTATCTGAATATATATATAGTGCTCCCCACAAAAGAATCGCAGACAGTGGACAACCAAACTGGCTGTACCCCCAAACTAGCCATCTGTAGAACTGTATGACATTACAGATCTCAGCAGCATAAAGCGAATGCTACATACCTGTAGAAGGTATTCTCCGAGGACAGCAGGCTGATTGTTCTCACTGATGGGTTGACGTCCTCGGCAGCCCCCTCCATCGGAAAGTTTACTAGCAAAGGCCTTTGCTAGTCCTCGCGCGCCCACGCGCACCGCGCATGCGCGGCCGTCTTCCCGCCCGAAACCGGCTCGAGCCGGCCAGTCCAGTATGTAGCAAGACAATACACTTCAAGGGAAGACTCAACTCCAAAGGGGAGGCGGGCGGGTTTGTGAGAACAATCAGCCTGCTGTCCTCGGAGAATACCTTCTACAGGTATGTAGCATTCGCTTTCTCCGAGGACAAGCAGGCTGCTTGTTCTCACTGATGGGGTATCCCTAGCCCCCAGGCTCACTCAAAACAACAACCATGGTCAATTGGGCCTCGCAACGGCGAGGACATAACTGAGATTGACCTAAAAAATTTACCAACTAACTGAGAGTGTAGCCTGGAACAGAACAAACAGGGCCCTCGGGGGGTGGAGTTGGATCCTAAAGCCCAAACAGGTTCTGAAGAACTGACTGCCCGAACCGACTGTCGCGTCGGGTATCCTGCTGCAGGCAGTAATGAGATGTGAATGTGTGGACAGATGACCACGTCGCAGCTTTGCAAATTTCTTCAATGGAGGCTGACTTCAAGTGGGCTACCGACGCAGCCATGGCTCTAACATTATGAGCCGTGACATGACCCTCAAGAGCCAGCCCCGCCTGGGCGTAAGTGAAGGAAATGCAATCTGCTAGCCAATTGGATATGGTGCGTTTCCTACAGCCACTCCCCTCCTATTGGGATCAAAGAAACAAACAATTGGGCGGACTGTCTGTGGGCTGTGTCCGCTCCAGGTAGAAGGCCAATGCTCTCTTGCAGTCCAATGTGTGCAGCTGACGTTCAGCAGGGCAGGAATGAGGACGGGGGAAAGAATGTTGGCAAGACAATTGACTGGTTCAGATGGAACTCCGACACAACCTTTGGCAAGAACTTAGGGTGAGTGCGGAGGACTACTCTGTTATGATGAAATTTGGTGTAAGGGGCCTGGGCTACCAGGGCCTGAAGCTCACTGACTCTACGAGCTGAAGTAACTGCCACCAAGAAAATGACCTTCCAGGTCAAGTACTTCAGATGGCAGGAGTTCAGTGGCTCAAAAGGAGGTTTCATCAGCTGGGTGAGAACGACATTGAGATCCCATGACACTGTAAAAGGCTTGACAGGGGGCTTTGACAAAAGCAAGCCTCTCATGAAGCGAACAACTAAAGGCTGTCCTGAGATCGGCTTACCTTCCACATGGTAATGGTAAGCACTGATTGCACTAAGGTGAACCCTTACAGAGTTGGTCTTGAGACCAGACTCAGACAAGTGCAGAAGGTATTCAAGCAGGGTCTGTGTAGGACAAGAGCGAGGATCTAGGGCCTTGCTGTCACACCAGACGGCAAACCTCCTCCAATGGAAGAAGTAACTTCTCTTAGTGGAATCTTTCCTGGAAGCAAGCAAGATGCGGGAGACACCCTCGGACAGACCCAAAGAGGCAAAGTCTACGCCCTCAACATCCAGGCCGTAAGAGCCAGCGACTGGAGGCTGGGATGCAGAAGTGCCCCTTCGTCCTGTGTGATGAGGGTCGGAAAACACTCCAATCTCCACGGTTCTTCGGAGGACAACTCCAGAAGAAGAGGGAACCAGATCTGACGCGGCCAAAAAGGAGCAATCAGAATCATGGTGCCTCGGTCTTGCTTGAGTTTCAACAAAGTCTTCCCCACCAGAGGTATGGGAGGATAAGCATACAGCAGGCCCTCCCCCCAGTCCCAGGAGGAGGCATCCGATGCCAGTCTGCCGTGGGCCTGAAGCCTGGAACAGAACTGAGGGACTTTGTGGTTCACTCGAGATGCGAAGAGATCTACCAAGGGGGTGCCCCACACCTGGAAGATCTGTCGTACCACACGGGAATTGAGCGACCACTCGTGAGGTTGCATAATCCTGCTCAACCTGTCGGCCAGACTGTTGTTTACGCCTGCCAGATATGTGGCTTGGAGCCCCATGCCGTGACGGCGAGCCAGAGCCACATGCTGACGGCTTCCTGACACAGGGGGCGCGATCCGGTGCCCCCCTGCTTGTTGACATAGTACATGGCAACCTGGTTGTCTGTCTGAATTTGGATAATTTGGTGGGACAGCGATCTCTGAAAGCCTTCAGAACGTTCAGATCGCTCGTAACTCCAGGAGATTGATCTGCAGATCGCGTTCCTGGAGGGACCAGCTTCCTTGGGTGTGAAGCCCATCGACATGAGCTCCCCATCCCAGGAGGGACGCATCCGTGGTCAGCACCTTTTGTGGCTGAGGAATTTGGAAGGGACGTCCCAGAGTCAAATTGGATCAAATCGTCCACCAATATAGGGATTTGAGAAAACTCGTGGACAGGTGGATCACGTCCTCTAGACCCCCAGCGGCCTGATACCAATGGGAGGCTAGGGTCCATTGAGCAGATCTCATGTGAAGACGGGCCATGGGCGTCACATGAACTGTGGAGGCCATGTGGCCCAGCAATCTCAACATCTGCCGAGCTGTGATCTGCTGGGACGCTCGCACCCGCGAGACGAGGGACAACAAGTTGGTGGCTCTCGTCTCTGGGAGATAGGCGCGAGCCGTCCGAGAATCCAGCAGAGCTCCTATGAATTCGAGTCTCTGCACTGGGAGAAGATGGGACTTTGGATAATTTATCACAAACCCCAGTAGCTCCAGGAGGCGAATAGTCATCTGCATGGACTGCAGGGCTCCTGCCTCGGATGTGTTCTTCACCAGCCAATCGTCGAGATATGGGAACACGTGCACCCCCAGCCTGCGAAGTGCCGCTGCTACTACAGCCAAGCACTTTGTGAACACCCTGGGCGCAGAGGCGAGCCCAAAGGGTAGCACACAATACTGGAAGTGGCGTGTGCCCAGCTGAAATCGCAGATACTGTCTGTGAGCTGGCAGTATCGGGATGTGAGTGTAGGCATCCTTCAAGTCCAGAGAGCATAGCCAATCGTTTTGCTGATCATGGGGAGGAGGGTGCCCAGGGAAAGCATCCTGAACTTTTCTTTACGAGATATTTGTTCAGGGCCCTTAGGTCTAGGATGGGACGCATCCCCCCTGTTTTCTTTTCCACAAGGAAGTACCTGGAATAGAATCCCAGCCCTTCCTGCCCGGATGGCACGGGCTCGACCGCATTGGCGCTGAGAAGGGCGGAGAGTTCCTCTGCAAGTACCTGCTTGTGCTGGAAGCTGAAAGACTGAGCTCCCGGTGGACAATTTGGAGGTTTTGAGGCCAAATTGAGGGTGTATCCTTGCCGGACTATTTGCAGAACCCACTGATCGGAAGTTATGAGAGGCCACCTTTGGTGAAAAGCTATCAACCTCCCCCCGACCGGCAGGTCGCCCGGCACTGACACTTGTATGTCGGCTATGCCCTGCTGGAGCCAGTCAAAAGCTCGCCCCTTGCTTTTGCTGGGGAGCCGCGGGGCCTTGCTGAGTCGCACGCTGCTGACGAGAGTGAGCGCGCTGGGGCTTAGCCTGGGCCGCAGGCTGTCGGGAAGGAGGATTGTACCTACGCTTACCAGAAGCATAGGGACCAGTCTTCCTTCCCCCGAAAAATCTTCTACCTGTAGAGGTAGATGCTGAAGGCTGCCGGCGGGAGAACTTGTCGAATGCGGTGTCCCGCTGGTGGAGAGACTCTACCACCTGTTCGACTTTTTCCCCAAAATGTTGTCCGCACGGCAAGGCGAGTCCGCAATCCGCTGCTGGATTCTATTCTCCAGGTCGGCGGCACGCAGCCATGAGAGCCTGCGCATCACCACACCTTGAGCAGCGGCCCTGGACACAACATCAAAAGTGTCATAAACTCCTCTGGCCAGGAATTTTCTGCACGCCTTCAGCTGCCTGACCACCTCCTGAAAAGGCTTGGCTTGCTCAGGGGGAAGAGCATCAACCAAGCCCGCCAACTGCCGCACATTGTTCCGCATGTGTATGCTCGTGTAGAGCTGGTAAGACTGGATCTTGGCCACGAGCATAGAAGAATGGTAGGCCTTCCTCCCAAAGGAGTCTAAGGTTCTAGGGTCTTTGCCCGGGGGCGCCGAAGCATGCTCCCTAGAACTCTTAGCCTTCTTTAGGGCCAAATCCACAACTCCAGAGTCATGAGGCAACTGAGTGCGCATCAGCTCTGGGTCCCCATGGATCCGGTACTGGGACTCGATCTTCTTGGGAATGTGGGGATTACTTAATGGCTTGGTCCAGTTCGCAAGCAATGTCTTTTTCAGGACATGGTGCAAGGGAACAGTGGACGCTTCCTTAGGTGGAGAAGGATAGTCCAAGAGCTCAAACATTTCAGCCCTGGGCTCGTCCTCCACAACCACCGGGAAGGGGATGGCCGTAGACATCTCCCGGACAAAGGAAGCGAAAGACAGACTCTCAGGAGGAGAAAGCTGCCTTTCAGGAGAGGGAGTGGGATCAGAAGGAAGACCCCCAGACTCCTCGTCAGAGAAATATCTGGGGTCTTCTTCGTCCTCCCACGAGGCCTCACCCTCGGTGTCAGACACAAGTTCACGGACCTGTGTCTGCAACCTCGCCCGGCTCGACTCCATGGAGCCACGTCCACGATGGGGGCGTCGAGAGGTAGACTCCCTCGCCCGCATCGGCGAAGCTCCCTCCGCCGACGTAGTCGGGGAGCCTTCCTGGGAGGTGGCCGCGGTCGGCACCGCACGCGGTACCGACGTCGGGGACCTCAACCTGGGCGATGGACCAGCCGGCGCCACGCTCGACGGTACCGGAGGCGCAAGCACCGCCGGTACCGGAGGGGTAGGGCGCAACAGCTCTCCCAGAATCTCTGGGAGAACGGCCCGGAGGCTCTCGTTCAGAGTGGCTGCAGAAAAAGGCTGAGAGGTCGATGCAGGCGTCGACGTCAGAACCTGTTCCGGGCGAGGAGGCTGTTCCAGGCTGTCCAGAGTGGAGCGCATCGACACCTCCTGAACAGAGGGTGAGCGGTCCTCTCGGTGCCGATGCCTGCTGAGTGCCGACTCCCTCGGCGACCCAGAGCTCTCGGTGCCGACACGGGGAGGAGACCGGTGTCGATGCTTCTTCGACTTCTTCCGAAGCATGTCACCGGAGCTCCCCGGCACCGACGAGGAGGACGTAGAATCCATCCGTCGCTTCCTCGGGGCCGAGACCGAAGAGGGTCGATCCCGGGGGGGCTGTACCGCAGGAGCCCTCAGGGTAGGAGGAGACCCACCCGAAGGCTCACCGCCACCAGCAGGGATGAATGGACAGCCCTCACCTGCACTCCTGACGATGCACCTCCGTCCGACGACATCAGCAGACGAAGTCTCGGTACCACCGACGTCGATGCAGTCGCCCGATGCCTCGGCGCCGATGCAGAGGTCCTATGCCTCGATGCAGTCGATGGAGCGGCAGCCAAGGAAGATGGTCCGGACGCTGACGACGTCGATGCACTCGATGCCTCCGGTGCCGATGCCGACGAAGAGCCCGAGAACAAAACGTTCCACTGGGCTAATCTCGCTACCTGAGTCCGCCTTTGTAACAGGGAACACAGACTGCAGTTCTGAGGGCGGTGCTGGGCCTCTAGACACTGAAGACACGCAGAGTGCCTATCAGTGAGCGAGATTACCCGGGCGCACTGGGTGCACTTCTTGAAGCCGCTGGAAGGCTTCGATGTCATGGGCGGAAAAATCACGCCGGCGAAATCAAAGGCCGAAATGGCGAAAATTGAAGCACCAAAATTTAAAGGGAGAAAAATCTCGACCGAGGCCAAACTAGGCCTACCCCGACAACGAAAGAAAACTTACGGGGCAAAAGCTGTGAAAATTACGGGAAGGGCAGAAAACCCGAAAGGGTCTTCCGGAACACTTCCGGAGCGCTTCCCGAACTTTTTCAACGAAAAACAAGGAAAAAACACGTCGAAAAGGACGCGCGAGGTCGACTCTCTGGGGCACGAACGGCGTAACACGACCGTACCGAGCGCGGACGAAAGAAGACTGGCCGGCTCGAGCCGGTTTCGGGCGGGAAGACGGCCGCGCATGCGCGGTGCGCATGGGCGCGCGAGGACTAGCAAAGGCCTTTGCTAGTAAACTTTCCGATGGAGGGGGCTGCCGAGGACGTCAACCCATCAGTGAGAACAAGCAGCCTGCTTGTCCTCGGAGAATAATAACATAGCCACAGCATTTATTTATCTGCTGCATTTGCATCACACATTTTCTTACATATTTGCAGCACTCATGATACACCAAAAAAAACCAGCACCCTGGTAGTCCTTCAGAATTGAACAGAAAACGGACCACACAGCAGCCCCTAAATCTCGCGGCTGCAACTGAATAGCTACAGAGTTCCCTTACATCGGGAAAACAAAATAAACAAGAAACAGCTGATCCAGTTAACAGCTGATCGCTAGGGAGCTGCCTTGCTCCTTCTCACTGCCCAGAAACGGCTCTGCATACACAGCAGACCGGGAGGCTCTCTTTTCTTTTTTTTCTTTTTTTTTTAACAGCAGCTGCCTCTCCCTCTTCTAAAGCTTCCCTCCTCGAGGGGCTTTAGGAAACTCTTAAACTGCTTGAGAAAGCAAACAGGCTAGCGGAAGACAAATGAGCCAGCACCAGGGAGATTGGGGGGGGGGGGGGGAGTGACTCGGCCTTCCGAGTGCAGCAGCCCCAAGGCTCTGAGGGACCCACAGGGGTTTCAGGCGTCAAATAGCAGGTTTTTTTTTTTTTTTCAAACAAATGACAGGGACACAGAACAAAAAGGATACCAACACTTAAAAGTTAACCAAAAGAGAAAAAAGTATAGAAAAAAGACAGACTGAAGGGCTCATCACCTTCCACCTGCTGGAGACTGAGATTACTGGATCTTTCTCTAGCTGGCAAGGGCTCTTTTTGGCTGGCTAGAGTCAACTTTTTTCTCAGTCTCCACCTGTTGGAAGGCGTACACAACCCATCAGTCACATTCTGGGCCGGTCCGGAGGGACGCTAAGGAAGAGGAGATTGGGAAGGGAAGAATATATTTTGCAGGGTTATGCAGGAAAATATGCAAGTGTATTCAATTCCCCAGCATGCAAATATTCTATAATTTGTGTAAAATCAATTGCTATAACCAGGATAAAATCATACATCCACTAAAATACCCACTCTGATGATGGATCAAAATATGTACGATCAGCCACTCATTCTAACTAAACTCATCCATTACACCTACTAGTGTATGTAACTTGAGAAGTGAACTTTTATAACATTTAGTTTAAGAGGAACATTACTTCTAGGAGATTTCTCCAAAATGTGCAAAGAATTCCCTATTTCTGCAGAATTCTGCCATCCCATGCAGAACTTTGTGCATTCTGCTTTTCCAGTGCATGGCGGTACAAAGTGTTCACTTTCCAGCCACCTCCCTCCCAGCACACTTAACGCTTCCGCATGGCAAGTGTGAGAGGAGTTGCCCAGCCGCACATCAGGCTGCTGCTTCCTCCTCCTCTGCCACCTTGGCCTAGCTGTTCCTTAAAGCCAAGCAGCTGTATAGAGGGCCAATGCAGCTCAAAGGAATACTCGGACCTGGGACAGCAGAGGAGGGGGATGCAGCCTGAAATGTGACTGTGCAGCTCCTCCTCTTGGTGCGCTGTAGTGGTGTGATTGCAGGAGGGAGGGAGTGGGGGGGGGGGGGGGGGGCTGTAAAAAGGTGGATGGAGTGTGTGTGCGCTGTGGGGATTGAGGCAGAGAAAAATAAGGTGTGGGTTTACCAGGGAGTGGGGGAAAGATACCTTAGGAGTGGACAGAACAGGAGTCTTGCTGGGAGTTAGGGGGAAGCATATAAAAGGCAGTGAAGGCTGAGGGATGAGGAGAGAACACTCTAGAAGGCAGAATGCTGTTTGAGGGTACATAACAGGTGAACAAAAGGTGGGTAGAAGCTTCTAGGCATTCTGTCACAGGAGACTACCTTAGAAAAGGGGTAGAAAAAGCTGGAGATTGAATTTAACAAGGGAAGGGATACTACCGAAGGGAAATGGAGAAGGTGGAACCTGAGGGAAACCGCTGTGATGGTGGTGTGGAGTGGTATTTCATGCCTGGTATGTTTTCTTAGTAGCCAGCAGAGTTATAGTAAAAGTTTTACTCTCGAGAAAATTCTGCACAAGAAAATTACAAATAGTGTGCAGAATTTTATAGAAGTCCCCCATTATAAGGGATATCCCTTATAATGGGGGACTTCTATAAAATTCTGCACACTATTTGCAATTTTCTTGTGCAGAATTTTCTCGAGAGTAAAACTTGTACTATAATTCTGCTGGCTACTAAGAAAACATACCAATGGTTCCCAAACCTGGTATTAGAGGCACCCCAGCAAGTTAGGTTTTCAGGATATCCACAATGAATATTCATGAGACAAATTTGCATGCTCTGCCCCCACTGCATGCAAATCTCATATGAATATTCATTGTGGATTACCTGAAAACCCGACTAGCTGGGGTGCCTCCAGGACCAGGTTTGGGAACCATTTATATCTATGTAAGTGGAGCACAAAAAAAAAAAAAAAAAGTCTATTCAAAATAGGAATAGTCATTACCTGTTAAATGCAGCTCCTGTGCCCCAAATAAATGTTGGGCCCGGCTGCTCCTGCAGCTCTGCAAAGGAAACATGGTTGTTTTTGTTACAAAAAACAAAACAAAACAAAACAAAAAAAACTTTACTGCACACACACACACAAAAAAAAAAGTTACATCACATCTAATTAGTACCCCTGTTTACATAAAATATACAGGGGCTTTGTACATTTTTTCACATCCTGCTGTTTATAAAGTTAGATTCAGACAATTCAATCTGTTCTTAAGCAACTAATTATAGCACTTCTTGTAAAAGGAGTGATCCTTCTCTGAGAGCATCAGCGACCAGTTACTTACCTTCCATTTGGTTATATTCATTAGTACAATTCTAACAATCTGATCTATCCATGATCAAAAACTGGTCTCCATAAACAGAGGACCCCGCTCAATAATGCTAAAAACCAATTGTGTATTAAATCTAGATCTTCTCTTCAATTCCCCTCCTCCCCACAACTTCAACACATCAACATACTGTTGATACTCCTCCCAACCCCTGGGTATCCAGGTACAGATGTTTCCAAAAGTCATTCCTAGTCAACATACGTCATATGATCATGACCCTCTCAGCTTGTGATTTCCACCATAACATGAAACGGTCTCAGAATTTTCAGTGCTCTGCCAATTTATTCACCTATATCATCTACATGCAGTAACTTGTTCCATTAATCTCTAAACCATCTCATCTCTGCTGGCAGTGTTGTCTTCCAACTTTTACCAGTACTACTTTTAACTGACAATACAGGTAGTCTTACAAGTCCATCTATCCTCTTGCTTCCCAATTTGGTCATTACATTTAAAAAAGACAGCACTGCAGTGTTAAATCTTACCAGCCTTGTGATCTCCCCAAATCATATCCATCAACCCTGCTCTTTTGGCTCTATGCATTAAGTACATAAGTAATGCCATACTGGGAAAAGACCAAAGACTCATCAAGCCCAGCATCCTGTCCCCAACAGCGGCAAATCCAGGTCAAGGGCACCTGGCAGCTTCCCAAACGTACAAACATTCTATACATGTTATTCCCGAAATTGTGGATTTTTCCAAGTACATTTAGTAGCGGTCTATGGACTTGTCCTTTAGGAAACCGTCCAAAACCCTTTTTAAACTCTGCCAAGCTAACCGCCTTCACCACATTCTCCGGCAACGAATTTCAGAATTTAATTACGCGTTGGGTGAAGAAAAATTCTCTCCTATTTGTTTTAAATGTACTACACTGTAATTTCATCGCATGCCCCCTAGTGCTATTTTTGGAAAGCGCGAACAGATGCTTCACATCCACCTGTTCCACTCATTATTTTATATACCTCTATCATGTCTCCCCCTCAGCCGTCTCTTCTTCAAGCTGAAAAGCCCTAGCCTCCTTAGGCTTTCTTTATAGGGATGTCGTCCCATCCCCGCTATCATTTTTGTTGCCCTTCGCTGCACCTTTTCCAATTCCACTATATCTTTCTTGAGATGCGGCAACCAGAATTGAACACAATACTCAAGCATAGGTACAATCCTCCTGCCCGTCAGCCTGCCCAGGCTCTGCCCCAGCGCGCTCGTTCGCATCAACAGCATGCAACCAAGCCAGCCCCTGCGGCTCCCCAGCAACAGCATTATAACATCCTCACACCTGTTTTCTATACCTTTCCTAATACCCAACATTCTATTCGCTTTCCAAGCCGCAGCAGTACACTGAGCAGAAGGTTTCAGTGTATTATCAACGACGCCACCCAGATCCCTTTCTTGGTCCGTAACTCCTAACGTGGAACCTTGCATGACGTAGCTATAATTTGTGTTCTTTTTTCCCACATGCATCACCTTGCACTTGCTCACATTAAAAGTCATCTGCAATTTAGCCGCCCAGTCTCGTAAGGTCCTTCTGTAATTTTTCACAATCCTCTCGCCAATTAACGACTTTGAATAACTTTGTGTCATCACCAAATTTAATTACCTCGCTAGTTACTCCCATCTCTAAATCATTTATAAATATATTAAAGAGCAGCGGTCCTAGCACTGACCCCTGAGGAACCCCACTAACTACCCTTCTCCATTGTGAATACTGACCATTTAACCCCACTCTGTTTCCTATCCTTCAACCAGTTTTTAATCCACAATAGGACATTACCTCCTATCCCATGACCCTCCAATTTCCTCTGTAGCCTTTCATGAGGCACCTTGTCAAACGCCTTTTGAAAATCCAGATACACAATATCAACCGGCTCCTCTTTGTCAGATCAAAGTGTATAAAGCTGGAGATGTGGAAGAGAGGGTAACATTTCCCATCCTCTCACCCCCCTTTTTTTAAAGACTTAATTATAACTGCAATCAAAAAGTGTATCACTTTTACAAAAAGAAAAATCTTACAACAAACCATTGTAAAACAATCTTAACAAAAAAAGCACAATGTCTACATCAACCAACTGCTATATAAGTGCAATGGCATGTCAAACTAGGCAGAGTATACTTTCCAAGAAGCAGATACCTGTAGCACGTTTTCTCCGAGATGACTCTCCAGCCCTCCCTCCCCCCCCCCCCCACGAATCTGTGCCTGGGGGTGGGGTGTCGGGTCATGGTTTCTGCTCCTACAGGGGGGGGGGGGGGGGGGGGGGGGGGGGGGGAGAGGGGGGCTGCTGCTACACTGGGTGGGGGGGGGGGGGGGGGGGATGGGGAGCCTGCTAGCATGCAAATACATGCTGGACAGGGCTCACCATTCCTCCACAATGGTCTGCAAACCCTAATCCCAGCTCCGAGCTGGTGTAGGGGTTGTTGCAGACAGCACAACAATGTTTGCCATGGTGTTCGCTGATCATCGGGGAGGAATACATTTAGCATGCATTTGCATACTACTTGAACTAAAAGCCCCGTTTTGCATCCATTTGCATGCTAATTGCATTCGGAGCTCGCAAGCACTTTGTTTCACGCACTTGGGGGCTCTGATCATGGGGCGATAGCAAATGCAGGCGCTAGTATGGCACTAACAGCCTCTAGCACCTGCGTTTGCTTCTGATCATTTGGGCATAAGTGTAATGGACAATATGTTGAAACCTTCAGCTCAGTGTATGGTCACAACAAAAAAAGCAAACTATGTTGGGGATTATTAGGAAAGAAATAAGAGAATAAAGCAAACAATACCTCTTCATGGCAAGACTGCACCTTGAGTATTGTGTGCAAGTTTGGTCTCTGCATCTTAAAAAAAAAAAAAAAAAGAACTGGAATGGCACAGAAAAAAAATCAAAGCAAATGAGGGGATGGAAGGACCCATAAGAGGAAAGGCTAAAAAGTTTAGCTCCAGACCGATCCAATGCTGGGTCCATTACAGCGTTAAAACCACCACCCAAAATCAGGGAACCCTGTACAAAAGTGGCAAGTGTGCTTTTCACTTTAGTAAAAAAAAGGCCCCTTGCTGCTCGTTCGGGGCGTACACAGAGGCCACAGTTAGATCTACTTGGTCTAGCACTATACGCACAAACAGGAACCTTCCCCCAGGGTCTCGTTTAATCCGCATGGTGGAGGAGTGGCCTCGTGGTTAGGGTGGTGGACTTTGGTCCTGGGGAACTGAGGAACTGAGTTAGATTCCCACTTCAGGCACAGGCAGCTTCATGTGACTCTGGGCAAGTCACTTAACCCTCCATTGCCCCATGTAAGCTGCATTGAGCCTGCCATGAGTGGGAAAGCGCGGGGTACAAATGTAACAAAAATAAAAATTATCTACGCCGCCACCGATGCATGAAGCATCACCGCCACCCCTCGCTTTGAACCTTCGGTAGAAGAGGCAAAAATAATGTGCGGGTAGCTGGGGTGAGAAAGGAGTTTCTCATGTTTCCGGCGAAGGTGCATTTCCTGTAACAAAACTATTTGTGGCTTTAGGTGCAGCAGCTCCTCAAAAGTCTTTTGCCTTTTCTGAGGCATGTTTAGGCCCCTAACATTATAGGACATAATCTTTAAGTCAGCACTCATGTCTAATTGGTGACAAGGTCCCCCGCCATTCTTGCGAGAGGAGCCAGCCCGCATCGTGATAGCAAACCACATTTTCCAAGCAGTAGGTCGGGCCCAACCTTCCCTCCCCTCCCCCACCCACTACCCCTCCCTCCCACTCAGTCCCTCCCTTTTCCCCCACGGAAACACCAGTCAGAGGAGACATATCCCCTAAATGGGAATTGAGGAAGCAACCCACCAACTCCCGACAGCCCAACCCACTACACTCCCCGACTCCCCCAACCCCGCCCCATCTTCCACCCCATAACTCCCCAGTCCCATACCATAGCCCACCGCAGCATACTACAATCAATCCTAGACCATTCATTCATTCATTCCCCTCCCTCCCTTCCTCCGCTTTCTATTCCCTCCCCCCCAGCACACACTCCCCATAGCCCTCTTACAGTCCCAGTACTTGTACCCAATTGTGCCCCAGAACCCGGGCTCCAAACAGAGCATTGCCCTGCACGGCAGAACAGTTGCAAGTCTCCCTAATTAGAACTTCAGTCCCCATAACACTGTCCAAAAGCTCACGAACCCTCCACTCAGGTTTGTCACCTGGACTAAGTCTCTTAAAACCTTCCTCAGGATAGTTCAGGTCTCCTCTGCTCCTTCACGTTTTTTCGGGTTGCGCCGATTGGCGGACTCAGGGACCCACTTCCATCTTTGTAGCTGGCGCCAATGCCCCCTGCAGCGCATTTGTTGAGGCCAGTCCCGCTTCATGGAGAGTCCCCCATGCTTCTTTCAACGACTGAACTCTGTGCTTAGTTCCTTGCAGCGTGTACAACAGCGAAAAAGGGAAACCCCATCTGTAAGGGATGCGCTCTTTAGCTAATATGTCCAGAGCCGGCTTCATCAGACGTCTCTGTTGTAAAGTAAATTACGAGAGGTCCTGGTAAACTGATATTTTAGCTTCGCCATACTCAAAGTCCTGCGCCTTCCGCACTCGATTAAGTATCTTCTCTTTCACCTCATATTTGTGAAATCTTGTGATAATGTCCGCACTCTATTGTCCTGCCTCTTGCCAAGTGCTCTATGTGCCCTCTCCACCGCTCCTTCCTCTGGGCCCAGTAGCGTTGCACACATGGTTCTCACAATCTGCGGAACATCCTCGGTCTCACCACCTTCAGGCACCCCCCTGAACCTTAGATCGTTCCTCCTGCTTCTATTTTCTAAATTGTCGCGTTTGTATTCCAATTCAGCGTTTTTCTTTGCCAAATCTTGGCGGTGTATTCTCGTGGGCGCTCAGGGTTTCAGCATGTTCATCCAGTCTCGTCTCAACGTCCTCTACCCTGCCCCCCCACCTCACGCAGGTCTGTGCTCAGCGCTTCCATGCGATCGAGGATCTCGTCCTTCGATCCCTTGATATCTTGTATTTTAGACAGAAGTTGACGGAGCTCGGAGGAAATACCTTTTTTTTTTAGTGGGGGGGCTGCCGCGATTCGGCCAAAGATAATGCAGAATCAGAGTCAGACGGAGACGCTCGAGCTGCAGATTCATGGCACTTAGAAGCCCTCCTCCTGGTGGCCGCTCCGATTCTTTATTTCGCGCTGCAGCGGATTTACTCATTGTTGCTGGCGCTTTAGTGATCGCGTCTCCCGTTTTTCAGCCCACTGCGGAACCGGGGACCGCTGGTAGTTACTTTTTGGAGGTTCAGGAAGTGGGAGCTCAAGAGCTAGGCTGCCATTCTGAGCAATGACGTCACTTCCGAAATACTTTTTAACTTAAAATGTGTCACAATGTGTCTCCTCTCTGTATTTTTTTTTTAATATACTAAAAGCTTTTTCTTCAGTGCACCCACCGTTCTCACATCTCCCAACTTCATACAAACTTGGGTCGTTTCATTTAAACATGTCAAATTATCTGTTGAGGCAGTGCCACTGAATACATACACAACTTGAATACCCAAATTAGATAGATATTTCAAGCTATACCTGCTGTTTGTGCAGCTTGATATTTAATTTAAATATTTTTGGCTGACTATTGCCATAGAAACCAACCCTCCCCTCCCCCGTTTGAAGAAAACTGCCAGAATCCATTTAAGTGGCCAGAATTTAAAAAACAAACATACTTGACATTGGGAACATACATTAGTAGATTGGGCCTCAACCAGAAAGTAGTCCACTCACACCACTTGTTACATCTCTGCCAACAAACCAAGTATGGTGAAGGACTGGACTGCAGTCTCAACATGCTGCTATTCACAATTCACTCACTGCAACAATGGCCTTGATAATCAAGGCTCCTAGGTTGCTGTCTCCTTACCTTTATCCCAGTCTTCATCACATGGTGGTGGTTGCCATCTCTCTGGTATAACCTCCTCTCTCCGGTAACTTCTGGTCTCCTGAACTGAAATAACCAAGATAGCGAATAAGCAAAATGATACCCAATTTAATCAAAAAGAAGGCAAATGTTTCAAAAGGATATACAGTGCACTCCATTTAAAGTGCACGTCAGAAAAGAGCATGCTCTGTTTATATTTCAACATTTTTATTGATGACAGTTCATAATAAACACCTCCAGATAATATAAGTATACAGAGATTCAAATAAGAAATTGTACACAACTTATACAAACTTATATAGTCCATCAAAAAAATTTTTTTTAACATTTTCCTCCCCACCCCTCCCCTTTCCTCTTTGCTAGTTTCAACAGTTTTTATTGATATTTTAACAGTTGTAAAATGTGTAATTAACATTTGACATTTGGTATTATACTTCCTACTTATGTATATACAACCTGAACTGTTATCCTCAGTGTTTTAATTCCCCTCCCTCTCATCTTCCCCCATGATGACCCAAATGCTTACAGATATCGTGAAACTAACAGCACAATAAAGTGATTAAATCAACTGATGTTCCTTGTTGTGTGATAGGTATTATTGTTGTATCTGAGTTAGGCTATTGATCATTGTAATTCTTTAAAGCTTGTTCGAAAATGGACATTCTTTATGAACTTTCCCCCTTTCCCCTCTTCCCCCTATCCCTACCTCTCCCTCCCCACCCCTCCCCTATGATCCAATAAAGTTTAACTGTGGTTGTTGTCCTATCAGTGTATACCCACATCTCAAAGCGTATTAAGTACTAGGCTCCGGCCTCTCTGAGACAATGTATCTATCATAGGTCCACAGATTTTAAGAAAACATTTTTTCCGGCGGCAGCTACCTTTTGCTTCTCTTGCTTCCCATGTCAGCAAGAGGTGTATCTGGTTGCGCCAATGCCAATATTCAGGGGGCCTATCTGACGTCCAGTTTTGTAAGATGCATTTTTTTGCTACTAAGCAGAGCTTACGACATAGCAACGTCTCATCTGTCGTAAGGCCTCGAAATGCCCCTGGGCAGTCCAGTACTAATTGTAGGGGGGTGCCCACTATTTTCCGTGATGTGGTGGAAGTCAAAAAATTCACTACTTTCCTCCAAAATGACCTCACTTTTATACATTCCCAAAATGCATGATAAAAGGAATTTTCAGCTAGCTTGCATTTCAAACAGGTTGGCGTGTCGATCCCTCCCATTCTAAAGAGCTGGAGCTGTGTAAAGTATGCTCTATGTATCACCCGGAATGCGCATTCTCTATAAGTTACACCACTGATCAGTTTGGGGATGCTCCGAATATAGGCTGTTATATCCCAGTTATCTAAATTTGCCCCCGTATCTGCCTCCCACCGTTCATGGAGTGGCAATCACTCCCTTTGTGTCGTCAGTGTCCACAGTTTTTTTTGGATTTGGGAGATCGAGGGAGCCTCATCTGATATGTCATCATAAAATTGTTTGACTTTTTCTCCCAGTTGAAACTTTAGCGCTTCCTCATCTAAGGAGTGGACATAGTGTCTTACCTGACCATACCCAAAAGCATCCCCCCAGCCCCCACCCTCAGCTGGTATGAGTTGTCTGAGGGGCTTAATTTTCCCTTCCCCGTCTAATAGTGTCCGTAGACATGTGATACCTCTAGCTGTCCATTGCTGAAAAACTGGATTATCCATACCCGGTGCGAACATCGGATTTCCTCTTATGGTCAACAATTCTGATGTATGTGGCTTGCCCCCTATTTTCTTCCCCCAAATTTTCCATGCCTCTTGTAGGGGGAGCAATAGAATACTACTTCTAAAAGTCTTGGGTATCCAGGTAGTAGTGAGATGCAGCAAGGTGACTAAATTATAAGGACTAAAGTATGTTTTTTCCAACTGTAGTGGTGAATGTGTGTTTGTGGAAAAGATCCAATCTCTCACCAGCCGTAACAAACTAGCTATATTATAATATTGCAAGTTAGGCAAACCAAGACCGCCCTGTTGCCAGGCTCCCAGCAGAAACTGAATCTTGAGCTTAGCTTTTTTTTGTGCCCAACAAAACCGCCCCACTAGCTTATAAAAACGCTTGATATCTTTCTGTAGTAATTTCAGCGGCAAAACTTGTAGCACATATAGCCACCTGGGCAGAATTACCATTCGTATAAGACAGACCCGACCTATCAATGGCACTGGAAGCAACTTCCACTTTGTCAATTGTTGTTCTGTTTGGCTTAACAGCTCGGTGACATTTATTCTATAGATATCCTTTGTCTGTGAAGCCAAAAAGACTCCCAAATAGCGGAAAGGGCCTTCCGTCCATCTCAAAGGGAAATCATTTTTCCAAAGGGTTTTGGTATGTAATGGAATTGCCAAGGCCTCAGATTTATCGAGATTTAATTTGAATCCTGAGTAATCCCCATACTCCTTAAATACTTCAATAAGATCTTCAAGTGATTGTTTGGGATTAGTGAGAATCACTAATAAATCATCGGCAAATGCTGCAACTTTAAATCCCATTGCTCCTACCGCGACTCCCCTAATGGATCTAGCTGAGATTATGTCTCGAATCAAGGGGTCTAGGTATAATGCGAATAGTAATGGGGAGAGAGGGCATCCCTGTCTGGTCCCTCTAGAGATCTCGAAGCTCACAGACCACCTCCCATTGACCAAGACTTTTGCTCGAGGCGAAGTATATAGGGCTTTAATTGCTTGCACAAACCAACCCGAGAAGCCATAATTGTCCAAAACTGAGAACAAAAAAGGCCACTCCACGCGGTCAAATGCCTTTTCGGCATCAAAGCTGACCATCAGCGCTTGTTCTGAGTTCCTCCTGAGGTGTTCTAGGGCCAATATGATACTTCGCATGTTCTTAGTTACAGAACGTCCCTGAACAAATCCCACTTGAGCTTCATGAATCAAATGCGGTAATATTTTTCCTAGCCTCTTAGCTAATATCTTTGCTAGCAATTTGACCTCATAATTTAATAGGGAAATAGGTCTATATGATGACACAAGTTGCTCATCACGTTTCGGCTTTGGCAGCACTATTATCTGGGCTAAATTAAGGTGTTCCGGCAGCTTCCCCTTTATCACCCATTCATTGAAAACCTCCGCTAATATCGGAGTAATGTGGTCGCTCATTAATTTATAAAATTCGGTTTTTAGCCCGTCTGGCCCCGGCGCTTTCCCCAGTTTACTTTGGGTAATTGCCCAAGTGACTTCATCACAACTTATGGGTTCATTCAGGTGTTCCAACTCTATCTGGTCCAACGATGGTATGTCGATATTCTGCAAATAAGAGTCATTCTGTACTCCCTGGTTATCCCCAGCACTATATAATTGTTGATATTATTCCTGGAAAATATTGCTAATTTCTGTATCCTTATTTAATAATTTGCCGTCCTTGCCTTTAATAGCAGCTATATGTCTTGATATAGATGGGGGGTTTATCAGTTTAGCCAAGAATTTGCCACCCTTATTACCATGTTTATAAAGTTGAAAGCGGTAATAAGTTTGGGACTTCACTGCCCTCTCATGTAATATTGAATTTACTTCGGTCTGAATCGAGATTAATTCTTTATGCCCCCGAGGTCGGATTCTGCCCATATTGTTTTTTCAAGCGTGCAAGTTGTTTTTCCAACCGCAGTAGTTCTCTATCCCGTTGTTTTTTGTAGTTACTGACATAACTAATGACCTCCCCTCGGAGGACCACCTTTGCTGCTTCCAAATATGTAGTTGTCTCCATTACGGACCCCTCGTTGAATTGTCTATATTCGTCCCATTTAGCTATTAGGTAATCTTTAAATTTCCCATTCGAATAGAGGTAGCTAGGGAATGTCCAACCTCCCTCTCTCTGGGAATTGTCGCCCCCCTCTTGCCAGGTCATCCAAACTGTAGCGTGATCAGATATCACGCAAGGACCTATCTCCGCTTTATCTACATACGTAAACATCGTACGTGAGATTAACAGATAATCTATCCTGGAGTGGGTCTGGTGAGCTCTAGATTGGTGTGTGTATTCCCTTTCTGTTGGGTGCAGAGTACGCCAAACATCTATCAAGTCTAATGTATTGCACATATCTGGTAGCCCTCTAGTACTAGAGTTCTTTCGCACCAATGGCGGATGTGATTTATCAACTAGAGGATCCCATGTCATATTGAAGTCTCCACCTATCATTACCGGGAGGGCCTCCATTTTGGCTATAGTCGCAGTTACTTTTTTGTAAAATTTGAGGTTCAGCGTGTTTGGGGCATACACACTACCTAATATTACTTGTTTTCTAGCAATAGTAGCTGTACAAAAAACAAAACGCCCTTCTGTGTCTTTATGTATGTTATGAATTTTGGATACTACCCCCTTTCTCAAAAGAATGGCCACACCCCCTTTGTTGCCCGCCGCTGGTGAGGCGATACAGTCCCCTACCCACCATTTAATCAACTTTGCGTGTTCTTCATCCGATAAATGGGTTTCTTGCATTAATACTATGTCTGCTCTTAATCTTTGTAAATACTGTAAGATTTTTGATCTTTTGATGGGGGAGTGTATTCCCCCCACATTCCATGTCATTATTTTGATCATCTTACATGGTGTAAGTTCCCCTTATCTTTAGATGGAAAAACTGTTTTTGTGTGTGAGAGAAGCCATCCCAGCCTATGGCTTCCCTCTTTCTTATACTTTAGTTGTCTCGTTCGTCTGGGTACCATATATATAATGGTCCATCGTGTATGCTCAACAGCCACAGTCACGAGTATAATCCCCTGCATTGCCCCCCTTCGTCGTCGGTTTCCCCCCCCCCCCCTTTACCTTCCCTTCCCAAATCCCCCTCCCCCTATCCTCCTTCCGTGTGCTTCCTTGTATGAAGCCGTCACTTAATAACGCTAACCCACCTTGTCCCCCAGTCCCGAACCAGTAAAATCCCAAATCTTAAACTCTCCTCTTATCCCTGCGGTGTAACAATATAACATTTTAACATTCCCTAAATGAAATATTCTTTATAGTCTCCGTCTTGAATTCCCCCAACATTCTACACATTTTAATTGCAACATCATTAACAGGTGAATTTAATTACCAACATGAACAGTCAATAGAGCTGCCATCTTCAGTTCCAGAGGCACTTTCTGTTTTTCGCCAAAGGACTTCCCAGGCACCATGTGCAGTGTTGCAGTAAATCGTGTCCATCGCCAGATTTATATCATTCTGTACTCATTGCTGCCAGATCTTGTTGGCTCATGCAGGCTCCCCATCCTCAAAGTTATTATTGTCAGAGTGTTCCAACTTTTTCAGAAAGTCTTTGGCCTCCTTGTCTGACATAAAGGAGTGAAGTTTACCTTTGTGTGTTACTTTCAGAGTAGCAGGGTACTGCAAGGTAAAACGGATCTTCATTTCAAAAAGCCTTGAACACACCGGTGAGAATGCCCTTCTCTTAGCCGCAATTCCTGCCGAATAATCTTGAAAGCAGAGTACTTTGGTATTTTCATATGCCAGAGCCTTATTTGATCTTGCTGCCTGCAATATATGTTGTTTGTGCATAAAATTAAGCACTCTGCAGATAATTACTCGTGGCTTAGGATTATCCATCTGGCGTACTCCCAACCGGTGTGCTCGTTCAATTCGTAAGGGGCCAAGCTCTGCTGGAAAGTCAATGATGTGAGTCAGCCATTGTTCTAGGACTTTCTCCAGCTGTTTTCCACCCAGCGCTTCGGGGAGACCTACTAAGCGGATATTATTCCGCCTGGAGCGGTTTTCCAGGTCTTCGATTTTGGTTTCTAGATCTGATACCTTTTTCTGTAGATTTTGTTGCGTTTCTTCCACTCCTGGTATTCTGTTTTCCACCTCACTAGCTTTGGATTGAAACGCCATGCATTCCTTGGTCAGGCTCTCCAATTTTGCATCTAGTTGTTCCAATTTACTATCTAACTTCCAGTCAAGTGGGGCCAGTCGGCGGTCTAACAATTCTTCCATCACTCCCGTTAATTCGGAAGTGATCTCGGCGATCCATGCGGACGACACCGATGGGCTCGTTTCGGGGGAAGTCGCCGCCATCTTGTCTTCTGTTATCCGTCCCCGCTGCCTTTCCTTTTGAGCTGACTTTGCTGCCATGACCGAGTTTTCGCCCGCTCTAGGTAGCCAGTAACCGGCACGAAGTCTTACTCGATGCAGTAATGCGATTTTGGTGGGAATGATTCTCTCGCAGCTGTGGGGATGATCAGGTAGGTTTCGGAGAGACGTTCACCGACACCCTCTCTCCACCATAGCGTCACGTGACCTCAAGAGCATGCTCTGTTTAACTGCATGCCGTACTTCGGTCCCGTTTTTGGTGCCATCAATTTCTATGGGGACAAACTTTGGTTTAGCGCACCACTGATAAGTGCAAGATTCGCTTATATGCATGGTTTAAGACCGCTCCTCTGCAGGGAAGACTCCGCATAAGCGCATGCATGGAATATAGAAGCCGATTGGCGCGTGACAACCAATGAGATTTCAAATTTACCGCCCCTTTAACTGCCACAAGCAGAATAAGTGAAAGAATGTTGTTAAGAGTGTACACTGGGGTCGGGGGTCTTTGTCGCCATGAAACTGTAAGACTAACACTGGCTGAATGAATAGAAGTTCTTAAATTAGAAAACAAAGTCAAGCATCTATTGCTAAAGAATATGGTGTCAATCCCAGTCAAATTTCACGTGTCTTGAAGCAGAAAGACCAGCTTCTGGAAGACTGGCAAAACAATACAAATCCACAACAGAAACGAAAACGTGCGGGAAAAACTGAGGAGGTAGAAGATGCTCATCTTCGGTGGTTTTCTCGAGTCAGGAGCAGTTTCCTGTCAGTGGTCCACTGCTTAAGGAGAAAGCTAACCAGGTAGCAGAAAGTCTTGGACTGACTGAATTCAAAGCCACTGTTGGATGGTTGGAAAGATGGAAGGAGAGGAACAGCATAAAATGCATAATTGCCAATTTCAAACAACATTATCAGGCTCTTCTGCTACGTCGTCTGATGAGCGTTATGGATGACCAGACTGGGAAGGATAAACGTGCGGCTGAACTGGCTCGTAAGCTATCACTGTTGGATTCCCTACATATGCAGAAAGAAGCCTAGACCCATGTAACAGAGGCAACCATTGTGAACTGCTACAAGCGGGCAAGCTTCGTTAAGGATGTGGAGAGGGATGAAACAGATGCAGCTGTTGCAAACGCATCAGATGAACAGGTTAATGAAATCCCAGCCAGTGTTACTGAAGAGGAGTTCCATTGCTACGTAGCTGTTGATTTCAATCTACAAACAACTGACAGCACTGATGTCAAGATAGGCAACAATAACTGATAATGAAACAGAGGATGAAATGAGCAGTGAGGCACATGCTGATGAAATTCAACAACCTCCTCCTGTCACTTTTGCAAGAGCGCTGGAGAGTCTGAAAACCATGCGGGCCACTGGATGTCAGTGCTATGACAGTTTTTACCATCTGGCAGTCTATGGAACTCACAGACCCAATAGCGTTGAGGACTATAACTTCAAGTAAGCCTAACGTTAGTTAACGGAGACTGTATACTGTATGTATAATAAAACAGTACTGTACATATGTTTATCAGATATCAAGCTTCTTTGGGTCACAACGGTAAGTGCACGCTCCGGTTAACCGCATGCATTTCTTTGGTCCCAGACCCTTGCACTTGAGCGGATTGCACTGTGTGTGTATACATATATACACACATATATATATGTATTAAAAAAAAAGTCTCCCACCCCTCCAATTTTCATCTATTAATGTATAAAACTAGAAATAACCACATTGTGGGTCAGGATCACAAAATCCATGACTGGGGTTGTGACTTGAGTGGGATCTCCACATAGGTGCATCATTCTGCACCTCTGGGGTAGGGATGGAGGAGGTTGAAATTATTTGTCTGATCATGGAGTCATGGTCACAAAGGATCAATAAGCACAAACCCTCAGTTGACCTAATGCCTTATGGATGGCCAACTGGGTTATATTGGGAAGGATTACAAAAAATAAAAATAAAAAAAGGTGAAGCTTCAGAATCACAACTGTAGACCAACAAAGAGACCGGGGGGGGGGGGGGGGGGGGGAGGGGGGGGGAAGAGAAGAGACACTGAGAAAGATAATTGTTGGGGCAGAACGACCAGTAAGAAAACACAGTGGATGATAGAAAGGGATATAATAGATGAGCATCAAAGAGGAAGGGTATAGATGAGGAAGAATGACTACCCCTCCTCCTTTTCACAACCCCTGACTTGAAAGTCCCAGAGGTGTAAACCTGGGATTTTCAAGAGACCTGCATTATGCAGCTGCCACTTCCTCTTAGAACTGCAATCTTCATCTTAATCTATATATTAAAATGCAGGAGCAGGAAATCAGCCCCCCAAAAAAGCTCGCAAACCAAAACATGAGCGTAAGCTAATAGACAAAGACTTTTGATGTTGCTGTCTAAAAACTAATAGAAGTAAAATATCCTATTTCTGCATTCAATTACTTACTCCTGAGCTCTTAAGGCCTTCTTTTTAGTATGCACACCAAGAAATGTCCACATCATTCCATATTTAAAAATAATTTTTCCATAATATCTTACCTGATAATTTTCTTTCCTTAAGACCCAACAGATCAGTCCAGAATATGTGGGTTACACGCATCTACCAACCAGCAGGTGAAGACTGAACTATCTAAATTGAGATTTGTCAGAGAATGGTGTGCAGCTGCATTTTAGTACTTTGATACCAAAGCAGTAAAAAAAAAACTACAGAAAGCTTCTCCTCTTAAATTTATGAACATAAAAAGCCAAAACTTCATAAGCACCGCCATACTGGGAAAGACCAAGGGTCCATCAAGCCCAGCATCCTGTCTCCAACAGCGGCCAATCCAGGCTTCAAAAACCCGGCAACCCCCCCCCCCCCCCCCCCCCCCACAAAAAAAAAAAAAAAAATTTATGTTCAATGGACTTTTCCCCTCAGGAATCTGTCCAAACCCCCTTTAAATTCCGTAAGGCCAGCTGCCATCACTACATTCTCCGGCAACGAGTTCCAGAGTCTAACTACATGCTGAGTAAAGAAAAACTTTCTCCAATTTGTTTTAAATCTACCATATTCTAGCTTCATCTTGTGTCCCCTGGTTTTGTTGTTGTTTGAAAGTGTAAACAAACGCTTCACATCTGTCCGCTCTACTCCGCTCATTATCTTGTAGACTTCTATCAAATCACCTCTCAACCGCCTTTTCTCCAAGCTGAAGAGCCCTTACCTTCTCAGCCTTTCCTCATAGGGAAGACGTTCCATTCCCTTTATCATTTTCGTCGCCCTTCTCTGCACCTTTTCTAATTCCTTTGTATCTTTTTTGAGATGCGGCGACCAGAATTGGACACAATACTCGAGGTGCGGTAGCACCACAGAGCGATACAACGGCATTATAACATCCACGTGTTTGTTTTCCAACCCTTTATTAATACTCAACATTCTGTGCGCCTTCTTAGCCGCCGCAGCACACTGGGCAGATGTTTTTAACGTCTTATCAACGATTACTCCCAGATCCTTTCTAGGTCTGTAACTCTAATGCAGAAACTTGCATGACATAGCTGTAATTCGGGTTCCTCTTACCCACATACATCACTTTGCACTTGTCAACATTGAACTTCATCTGTCACTTGCACGCCCAACCCCCAGTCTCTCGAGGTCCTCCTGTAATCTTTCACACTCCTCCTGCGACTTGACGACCCTGAATAATTTTGTGTCATATGCGAATTTAATTACCTCACTAGTTACTCCCATCTCTAGGTCATTTATAAATATGTTAAAAAGCAGCGGTCCCAACACAGACCCCTGTGGGACCCCACTAACTACGCTTTTCCACTGAGAATACTGACCATTCAACCCTACTCTTTGCTTCCTATCTTTCAACCAACTCTTAATCCATAGTAATATCCTACCTCCGATCCCATGACTCTCCAGTTTCCTCAGGAGTCTTTCATGAGGCACTTTGTCAAACGCCTTTTGAAAATCCAGATACACAATATCCACCAGCTCCCCATTGTCCACGTTTGTTCACCCCCTCAAAAAAATGCAGTAGATTGGTGAGGCAAGACTTCCCTTCACTAAATCCGTGCTGACTTTGTCTCATCAGCCCATGTTTTTGTACGTGCTCTAATTTTATTCTTGATAATAGCCTCTACCATTTTGCCCGGTACTGATGTCAGACTCACCAGTCTATAATTTCCCGGATCTCCTCTGGAACCTTTTTTAAAAATCGGCGTAACATTGGCTACCCTCCAGTCTTCTGGTACCACACTCGATTTTAGGGATAGATTGCATATTACTAACAGTAGCTCTACAAGTTCATTTTTCAGTTCTATTAATACTCTGGGATGAATACCATCAGGTCCTGGTGATCTCAGTTCTATTAATACTCTGGGATGAATACCATCAGGTCCTGGTGATTTACTTCATAAACTAAAACCACGTAGAACTGAATATGCACCTTGAAACCAAAAACATGGAACTACCTGTTGGGATTAAAGGAAAAAATATCATCAAGTAAGAATTTTACCTTTATCATCCCACAGATCAGTGCAGAATATGTGAAATGTAGCAAAGCAATCCTCGAGAAGAAAGGGACAGAAGCAATATCCAGCCTGTAATGTTTGGCAAAGATATTCAGAGAAGATATGTGGCCAACCTGTAAATTTCCTCAAAGAAATAGCTGAAAATTACACCCAAGAGGCTACAGCCCTCAATTGGAATGAACTTTCAAGACTGGAGGAGGTTGCTTCCTTACTCATACACAGTATAAGCTGGTTGAAAGAAATTCTCATCTAGCAATAGTGGCCTTAAGAGACTGGAAACCCTTTGTTCTGGCCCACAAAAATAAATGATCAAAACAATGAGTCATTCATACACACCAACACAACAAACATCCAACTATTTCAAAGAAAATTCTTACGAATGATCCTCAACTGCAGAAGGAAGATAGAAGCAAAGGCAGATTCAAATACAGAGCCTCTTTTGGTAAAAAGGATGGAAACATCCAAAATTTAAACACCTGCCTCTGTCAAGCAAAGAAAAGGATCCATTCATACAAGAGAACCTGTAGCTCTGGAATTCTTCTAGAAGTAGTAAAAACTACTAGAAAAAATATTTTCAGAGTAAGGCCCAGATGCACTAAACCTGAACGACCCTTTTAATGACCCTTAACGAAGAAATTTTCAAATGTAGCATGCATCAAAGGCCATTTTCCGAGGAAGCTAGCAGCTAACGAAACTGGAATGCAAATGAGAAACTACCATTGAAATGTAGACAATTCGGAATGCACTAACCATACGAATGATAGCAACGATTCACTTACCGCCAGAAATTTAACGTCAGCTCAGACCTGTCGTTAAAGCCTGAGCCGTCATCTCCCCGCTGCCCCCTGCACGATGAAAAACCAAATTGCTGGCATGTTTAAAAAGAAAAGTGGCTCCCTGCTTCCCTGTGCCTAAAATAAAAAACGAAACTAAATTAAAAAAGGATCGGGAGGGGGCAAAGGCACTCATCAGCAGCGTCCTGTATGGACGGCCTTGCCTTGCCCCCCCCCCCCCCCCCCGAAGTCCCCGCTGCTCCGATTGTGAAATAAAAGCTGTTAAAAATGAAACCTTTGCAGTTGCTGGGCTCCCCCTCCCTTCCTGTCTCTCTCTTCTTCAGTCAGCAATGCTCCGCCTCCTGCCCTCCTCCACCTCCGTGCCCCGCCCCCCCGAGTTCGTCCCCGCCGCTCCCCCCCTCCACCGGACCCCCCCTCCACCATAATGGCCGGTGCAGCGCCTCTCACCTATGTTTGAAGGCGCTGCACGGGATGGATCAGCTGTTCTTGATCTCTTCTGTCTCCTCCGATGTCTCCTTCTTCTTCCTGTGTCCACCCTCCTCTGACGTCAGTTATCTATGGCCCAGTTCACATGCCCGAGGTCCAAGACTGGACAAAAGGTGCCTTTCTTCTTTGGGATGACAAAATAGACTGGAGTCTCAGAACATATTCAATCTTGGTGAGGAACTGGAACCATGGTCCCCAGCTGCAGAAGAGTGTAAAGTAGATTCAGTCATCTTTTTGCACAGGGCTTTGCAAGGGGATTCTTTAAAAAAAAAAAAAAAAACACAATGGAGAACAAGAAAATTCCAGCTTGTATTTGTCCCAAATGACCTCCAGCACCCACTATCTATTATCTTGGTCCACTCTTCTAAAAACCCTCAAGAAGTCCCTATTAGGTCGGGGGGGGGGGGGGGGGGGGGAGGAGGAGGAGAGTGGACCAGAACCATATCATTATTAAGAGTAGAAGGGCTGAGGGAAGCCTCTTATCCTGTGACAGGAAGATTATTCTGAAATCTAGGCCTCTGGTTAGAGCAAAACTTGCCTGGACTATCTCTCTTCTCTGAAATGAGAAACACTGCTTAGAATAAACATTTAAAAAAATAAAAAAGTCCACCCTTTAGGTTTGTCCTCCAGGAAGCACCGATTAAGTTAAGTCCTTCAACAGTCTCTTGTTTTCTCCAGAGAGAAACACGTCTGAAAGGCAGACTACCGAGTCTATACTTCGATGCAGATTCTGCAACCCAATGACAAAGCCATAATAGTCACCTGGCTAACAGTCAAACCCATTGCCTTGGCTGAAATTTTTAAGAGATCATAAACAGTGTCCGCCAGGTATGCCAACCTACTTCTAAACATGTAAAAATCCAAGCAAACCGTGAAGTTCTGATTATCTAGCTTCACTCGCAAGCTGTACCCAGTGGAGACAAGTTCTAACCACCTAAGAGCAACACCTGCAGCCTGAAGCGATAATGCAATCGCTTCAGAGGAAAGTTGTAAATGCTGCTTCCAATCATCTATCTTGTACATATTTAAGACCTGTACCTTCTACTGGAATGGTAGTCTTTTTAGTCAGTGCTGTAATGGTCTCCAACTCCTCTGGGAGAATTGGACAATTTAGCCATAGCTCTTGCTACTTCCAGACTGGCATCAGATGTTTTCCATTGTGCAAAAATGAGTTAATGCATGGCCTCATGCACAGGAAAAGCTTTAGGTAACTGCTATACTAGGACCCGATGTAGAGGCTGATGCCTGGGTCATTGGAAAGGAAGCATTCCACACCTTAGTTATTAAGGAACGTTTCCCTCATAAAATATCCTGGCTGCTAAGGGGTCATTCCCTTCATCGGGAGGGAGGGGGGGGGGGGGGGGGGGGAAAGAGTGCCCCTTCTTCCAAAACATCCCTAATAGGTGAAGATCCAGTCACAGATAAAAACACCATCTGAATGAGAACCTGAAAAACCGATTCCACATCCACTGCCAAACTCTTCCTTTTAGCAGATAAAAAACTTCCTGAAGCTGAGGCGCTATCCCTATGCCCTCCTGAGATGAATGGCATTTAAAATAAATGGCCTTGGTGCATAACAAAAACTCAGGGGAAAAAGGATGAGGCACTTCAACAGTATTGGCTGATACATTAGGCAGCAAAACAGGAGGTACCAGGATTGAACAAAGCTGCAGCTGAAGAACAGGGCTCTAAAATGGCAGACGTTCTTGCACTTTGCAAGGAAAATCTGCCTCCTGAAGTGGCCATAAAGAGTCAGATCAATTTGTAACATCGCTGTTTAAACCCCCTCTGGGAGTGTCTGCCAAATGCTGTGGCTGAGGGAAAGACACAGAAAAAGAGGCATAATGATTTGAAGCCACTCTTCTTGCTTCACAGCTGAAGCAATATTAAAGCACTTCTGCCACCACAAGGGAGAAGAAAGAGTGCAAGCAGATGTCAAAGACAGAGAAGATGGTAAGGGCAGCCGAACTGGACTTAAGAGTAGTTGTGTACTCACCAATATCTGACAGGACCCTTTCTATTCAGAATTCTCTTGTTAAAGGACATATCCCTGTACACATACATCAATTGCCGCCACTGAGCCCCCACAAAAAAGTACTGCAGCTTTTTGCTTCATTTTTGTTTTAAAGAGGAGAGAAACTTTGCAATGGAGTGGGGTAGGGGACCTGGCACCACTAGGTATACCCTTTAGAGTATGGCAGAAGTAGTTTTGTCCCCCAGCACAACTAGCTCCTGCTTTCTTTTTTTGTCCCAATATCTACAGATAAGCCCAGAGCTGTACAGTGTCCTATCATCTGCTGGAGACAGAGAACTACTAATTTGCAGCATCTGCACGCCGTTCTATATGGCAGAGTTAAATTTAGATGTATCTTCATCTCCACCTGCTGGTTCTGGACTGATCTGTGGGATAAGGAAGCATATATGGAAACAGCAGTGGCCTAAGAACCAGTTTCAAATTTTTGAGCTTGAGCAACTCACTTAACCTTCTACTGCTTCAACTACAAACTCTGATTGTGAGCTCCCCAGGGACTGAAAGACATCCAACGTACCCTGATTCAATAACTTTGAGAGTTAAGATGCCAAAGTTGAAAAATTAGACTAAGAGGCTCATTTTCAAAGCACTTAGCCTCCCAAAGTTCCATAGAAACCTATGGAACTTAGCCTCCCAAAGTGCTTTGAAAATATGCCTCTAAGAATATTTAACTTTCTCACTTTTCTAAAAATCAAGCTCAAGTTGTGTGTGCCCCAGAGGTACAGTCAATGGAGGGTGACATGACTTGCCCAAGATCACAAGGAAGGTCACTAACCCAGGGCTTCCCAAACTCCTTGGGATCCCCCAGATACTTGGGTGTTCAGGATAGCCATGATTAATATGCACAAGATAAAGTTAGCACACATTAGGGGTTCAGAATATGTACATTTCACCATGCATAATTTATTGTAGATACTCAAAATCTGACTGGGTATGGGGTCCCCAGAATAGGTTTGGAAAGCCTTATTCTAACCAGGCTGATCACATACGCGATTGTGTTTAGCAGTAATTAAAAAAATAAAATAAGTTAACTCCCTATTTAATAGAAAAACAGAAATAGGGGCTCCATTTTGAAAACAACAATCATATCAGCTTTCCATACATGCTCATATCATGAATTCCCTCGTTTCACCAAGGAGGGAATTCATGATATGAGCGTGTATGGAAAGCTGTTATGATTGTTGGTTTCAAAATGGAGCTCCCTATTTCTGTTTTTCTATATTATTTTATATGTATCAATATCCACCAACAATATGAATCTGTCTCTCTCAAATAAAGAGTTTGACACTCACATAAATGTCCAATATAAGGCTTCGTAGGTGCTACTTTTAAGTCCATAAAAAAATAACAGTACTAATCTGTAGCTTTCAAAGCTGGCAAAGGACAAGGAAAAATACATTTTGGAAATTGTTGCTTAGTGTAAGGGGCCTCTCTGGAAATGTATACACTAGAGCAGGGGTTCTAAATCCAGTCCTTAAGACACACCTAGCCAGTCAGGTTTTCAGGATACTCACAATGAATATGCATAAAATAGATTTATACAGAATGGAGGTAATGCATGATTCCCTGCGGATATTCTTTAAACCTGACTGGCTAAGTGTGTCCCGAGGACTGGGTTGAGAACCCCTGCTCCAGAGCATAGGTTACAAAGAATAAAGTGGGAAGTGTACCAATGACTTCAGAACGTTGAGACTACACTGGTATATAAAAAGGAGTAAACTTTATTGTAGACTCGACACAGTAGTGTGTTTCGGCCACAGGCCTGCCTCAGGAGTCTGTGCTAGAATCTCCAGTTCTTATCACCGCTGCAGCAGCCAGAGCTAAGGACAGATGCAAAACTCTCTCTCCAAAGATCCTCGAGCCTGGGGCTGCATGCCTCAATGTACTGTGTCGAGTCTACAATAAAGTTTACTCCTTTATAAACCAGCATAGTCTCAACGCCATGAAGTCATTGGTCCACTTCCCACTTTGTTCTTTGTATCTATAACTCATGGGATTTAGTGTTCATCCACTCTGTGGAGAGCCTTCCCCAGAGCATAGGTTCCCAATACACGTTACGCGTACACCAAAAGTATGAGATATCAAACAGGGGGTACAAAACAGTGCCCAACCACCGACTCAAGTAGAAACTACATCCTTTCCCTCCCTGATGCCTACGTGCTTCTTCACTTACTGCCTCCCTGACTTCGTGGCTACATGCTAATCAAAACCAGGGTCGGGGCCATAGCCTTGTGAAAGCTGCTGGCAGCTCTTACTGGCCCTGCTCTCCTATGATTTAGCTTCCTAATTTAGAGAGGCAGAACTGGCAAAAGCCATCAGCAGTGCGCACAAGGCTATGTATGGCCCTACCACTGCTTTCAGATTGCTTGTAGCCATGGAGTCAAGGAGGCGATGGATGAGGGAACAGGTAGGTGGCAGAGAAGGAAAGGACACAGTTTGTTTAATTTTGCCGCTGCAGAGACAGTAGCAGCGAGAACAGATAGCTAGGAGGTGTCAAAAGAATGAGTGACCACGGGTGAAGTGAGGTAGGAAAGAGGGGAGGAAAGGAGAAGCTGCATGGCTTAGTGAGGGGGGAGGGGAGGAGGAGGAAGAGAAAGATATGCCCAGAGGAGAGTTACTGAGCATGGGGAAAGACAGAGACACAGAAAAGGGAGGTAGATGATGGACAGGAGACTCTGGCAAGAGAAGAGACAAAAAGCATAAACCAGATACTGAGACCAATATGATTAGAAAAGAAAATGATCGAAGTTAGAAAAGTAATTTATTTCCTATTTTGTAGTTAGAATATGCACATTTTTGGAATGCACTTGGCTTGCAGAAGTTGAGAAACACTTTTATAGAGTGCATATTTCCAATCTTGTCCTTACCAATGTCCTGCTCAATGCAGCTCTTGTCATCGCAGGTTGATATGTGGTGGCCAATCTCTGCTCTGGGAATTAGATGGCGAGCATTAAAAGGGCATGTTGCCAGCTGCTTCACCACATCAGGATGATTCTGCAGAAGACATTGCAAATGAAAATCTCCAATTACAAACACTTTCCTCCAAATCCTACATTCTAGTTCTACTACTAATCTCCATTTAAATCTCCAGAAAACGAGGAAAAATAAAATAAGCCCTTCAGATTTACAGGGAATCATTTTAGCTATATAACAGGCAAAACTTTAGCTCATGATTCTCTGTTAATACTGCAAATTTGTCAGCTAATGCTTATTGCCACAACTTTTCACTCGAGTCTCAGAAAAAACATGCAACTCAAGTAGGTATATGTTTAAAAAAGTAAAATATTTTTTTTTTGTTACATTTGTACCCCGCGCTTTCCCACTCATGGCAGGCTCAATGCGGCTTACATGGGGCAATGGAGGGTTAAGTGACTTGCCCAGAGTCACAAGGAGCTGCCTGTGCCTGAAGTGGGAATCAAACTAAGTTCCCCAGGACCAAAGTCCACCACCCTAACCACTAGGCCACTCCTCCACTCCGCATTTCCCATTTCCAGATCTTGCCAGAACACTCTGCTTCCTGAACACATTCAGCCTGTGGCCAACACATATCACAACTGGATTAAGCAGCTGATCAGATAGGTCAAGCAAGTCAGACATGAAAAACGAGAATGCATTAGAAGTCTATTCATGATTTGTAGGCCATGCTAGACAAAACCTCAGACCACCACAATGATGCCAAGGAAGCACAGTGATAAACCGCACACTGCAAAATTTTAGGGTGCTGACAATATGTATTTCCAAAACTTTCAATACCGCTCTGACCAGCAGAGCTGTATACAGCCTAAAATAAAAAGAAAAACTCCATTAGAGCATAGGAAATTGTCGATCACACTAAGGGTTGAGAAAAAACTCCATTTCAAAATGGGAAGGGATAACAATCACACAAAAATCAACTAAGAGAAAGGTAAAGGTGGGCAGAGAAGGATCAAACAAGGGTAGGATTACAAAGGAATGGGTATCTGGTGCTTATTATACAATCAAGCCAAACCAACTAGTGTTGTTCAAGATTGTTCCTAATCTACGTCACCTACTAGTGTTGTTCAAGAGCCTACTCCCCCTTTCCTCAGCTTATTATACAATCTCAACGAATGCCTGTTAAGAGCGCCAGGTAATTAATTCGGCTTTAAAACTCTTAAAAGAGCATACGAGTAGAGAAAGAAAAATGTCCTGTGCTATGTGGATTCTAAGTAAGCTAACCTTGGACTAGGTAATACCAATCGATGGTCATTTATTGAACGAAGGGTCCAAGTAGGGCAATAGGGAATGGTCAAGCAAGAAAGAATCAGGAATACCAGTTCAAAGAGCCTTAAAAGTAATGCAACTTTATATATAATCCATTGTTCAACGGGAAACCAATGGTCAGAACGATGAGCATGACATAACCACCCAATGGCTGTATTCTATAATGTTTGTAATTTCCACACTGTAGAGTGAGGTAAACCAGCATAAACAATATTGCAATCAACGTGTGATGTGAAAAAAAAGCAAGAATTAATGCATGGAAATTAGAGGTATCAAAGATGTCAAACGGCTCTAAGTTGATGGAAAACCAAAAAACTGGTCTTTGGAAGAAAAGAGTCAAAGACGAAGCCTAAATATCGAAAACTGGAGAATTGAATGATGGATGTACCAAAAAGAATAACAGGAGACGGAAATGGCAAAGGGGCGCCAGAGAGCCAAAATGCAAATGTTTTATCTTTAAAATGAAAATCGGGCACGACACCCAGAGAGGCTCCTGGCTGCTTAAATCGCTTGTCCCTAGCCAATTGCAAATGTTCAGTGGCACTTAACCAGTTGAAAATTCAGTTAGGGTCTGAGCCAAAACCAGCTACCTTGTGGGCATTCCAGGGATGGAGCTGACACTTATGAAGTTAAGTGCTGCTATTCAGCCTCTAACCACACAAGATAAATTGCATAAACTAGGCCACATAAAGTCCTATCTTATGCATAAGAGCATGAGAGTAAGCAATACTGGGTCAGACCAGTGATCCATCTAGCCCAGATGAAATTGAAAGAAGCCAAGAAAGATATACATCTGGAAAAAAGTGCAAGAACAAATGGCTAGAAATGTAAGGAGGGGGTGACAAGTTTCTCAGGTATATTAGTGAAAAGAGGAAGACTAAAAATGGAGACTGAAAGATGCTGTGAACCGCTATGTGGATAATGATGAGCATCAGGTAACTACGATTTAGATTATTCTTTCCAACATGAATCACTTTGCACTTGTTCACATTAAATTTCACCTGCCATTTGGATGTCCAGTCTTCCAATTTCCTAAGGTCTTCCTGCAGTATTTCACAGTCTGCACATGTTTTAACAACCTTGAATAGTTTTGTGCTATCTGCAAATTTAGTCACCTCACTCGTTTTGATTTCCATATTATTTATAAATATGGAAAATAGCACCGGTCCCAGTACTGCTCCCTGCAGCACTCCACTGTTCACCCTCCTCCATTGAGAGAAATGACCATTTAACCCTACCCTCTGTTTTTTGTCCAATAACCAATTTCTAATTAACACCAGAACCTTGCCTCCTATCCCCATGGCTTTTTAATTTCTCAGGAGCCCCAAGAGGAATTTTGTAAAAAAAAAACCTCTGAAAATCTAGATACGTTACAACCACTGGCTCACCTTTATCCACACCTTCTTATACTAGTTTCCACTATTTTTCCCTGCACAGACGTCAGGCTTACTGATCTGTAATTTCCTCTGGAACACTTTTTAAAAATCAAAATTACTTAAGCCACCCTCCAATCTTCAGGTACTATGGACGATTTTGATGACAGGTTACATATTAACAGCAGATCAGAAATTTCATGTTTTGAGTTTTCAGTACGCTGGGGTGTACCCCAGCGTTTCCTATGTCCGATTCTGGAGTACCCCTCACCAGACAGATTTTCAGGCTGTCCACAATGAATATGCAAGCCACTTAAACCTTCATTGTCCCAGATACAAGACTTAGATTGTAAGCCCTCTAGGAACAGATAAAGTGCCTGCATATAATGTGTACAGCAGCGCTATAGAAATGATCAGTAGTAGTAGTAGTATTTGCAAATAATGGAGGCAGTGTATACAAATCAGGTTCATGCATATTCATTGTGAATACCCTGAAAACCTGACTGACAAGGTGCACTCCAGGACTGGACGAGAAACACTGGTGTATATCATCAGGTCTACGTGATTTATCACTCTTATTTTGTAGATTTGGCTCAGTATGTCTTCTAGGTTCACCAAGATTTCTTTCAGTTCCTCCACATCACCACCCTTGTAAAATCATTTCTGGTTCAGGTAGATCTTACATCATCTTCAGTAAAGACTGATGCAAAGAATTTATTCAATCTCTTTGCTATAGCTTTGTACACCCTGAGTGCCCCATTTGCTCCTTCATGATCTGATGGTCCCACCGATTCCCTGCTTCTGATGTACCTGAAAAAGGTGTTACTGTGAATTTGCCTCTACAGCAAGTTTTTCTTCATATTCTCTTTTAGCCCTCTATCAATGCTTTGCATCTGCTAGCCAGTGCTTATGTTGCTTATTTTCTTCATGTGGAACCTTTTTCCAGTCACTGAAGGATGTTCTTTTGGTTGTAAAAGCCTTTTTCGCTTCACTTTTTAACCATGCTGTCATTTGCTCTTTCCACCTTTGTTAATACATAGAATATGGGAAAATTAGGTTCTTACCTTGGTAATTTTCTTTCCTTTAGTCACAGCAGATGAATCCATTAACTGATGGGTTGTATCCGCCTACCAGCAGGTGGAGATAGAGAACACTGAAAAACCACAGTGACCCTTGGATGGCTAGCCCCTAACTGCCTTCAGTATTTGAGATTTCCCAAGCAGAGTGAACCATAAAGGTATAACAAACTTTCCTCACAGCAAACAAATGCCCCAGAACAGGAGCAAGAACCATACAAAGGAGGGACGATCTCAACCTCCTGTAGTAGAACATCAAGTAGAAATTCTGAGAACTGGTTTCCAACTTCTCCCAATGAGATTTATATCTGCAGCAAAGATCTGAACAAAAAACAAAGTCAGACAGGGAGGGATCATGGATTCATCTGCTGTGACTAAAGTAAAGAAAATTACCAAGGTAAGAACCTAATTTTCCCTTCCTTGTTATCAGCAGCAGATGAATCCACTAACTGATGGGATGTACAAAGCAATCCCTACTTAGGGTGGGAACAGGCCACACCGTGAGCAAGCACTTGTGCTCCAAAAACAGAGTCCTGCTTTGCTGCAACATCCAGCCTGTAATGCCGGACAAATGAGAGCTGAGAAGCCCAAGTAGCCACACTACAGATCTCCTGAAGAGAGAGTGCACCTGTTTCAGCCCACGAGGAGGAAATCGCTCTCATGGAATGCGCCTTAAACACTTCAGGCGGAGACCGACCTGAAAGCAGATAAGCAGAAAAAATGACTTCCTTGAGCCAACGGGCTATAGTGGCCTTAGACGCCGGACCTCCACACCGAGGACCTGATAAGACAAAAAGGCGATCAGAAGTCCTGAAGTCATTTGACATCTGTAGATACTGCAACAGCGCCCTGCGGACATCCAAAAGATGTAACTGCCCAAAGGAGTCTGGGAACTCTTCCCTAGAAAAGGAAGGAAGAAAAATGGGCTGGTTCAGGTGAAACGCTGAAACCACTTTAGGCAGGAAGGAAGGCACTGTACGTACCGTTACTCCGGACTCCAAGAACTGCAGAAAAGGGTCCCGACAGGACAGCGCCTGCAGCTCAGACACGCGTCTAGCCAAAGTAATGGCCACCAAAAAGACTGTCTTGAGAGTCGCATCCTTCTCCGAAGCTCGCTTAAGCGGCTCGAAGGGCGAACACTGGAGAGCCTTCAACACCAGCCCCAGGTTCCAGGCCGGACAGGGCAACCGGATGGGAGTACGGAGCCTAAGCACCCCTCTGAGAAATCGGGCAATGTCCGGATGAGCAGCAAGGGACAAGTCAGCGACTTTCCCTCGATAGCATAACACTGCCACTTGCACCTGCAAGGAATTTGTAAGCCCTCCTGCAAAAAATCCAGCACTGTCGAGACTGTAGCCCGCGTTGGTGTGATCGCCTTTGAAACACCCCACGCCTGAAACTTGCGCCAGATCCGAGCATAAGCTGCGGAGGTGGACCGCTTGCGGGCCTGCAAGAGAGTGGAGATGACCTTGTTAAGAGTAGCCCTTGTCTCTCAAATGCGCCCTCTCAATAGCCAGGCCAAAAGACCAAATCGGCAGGGATCCTCTGTAGCCACCGGACCCTGAACCAACAGGTTCGGCATCAGGGGCAAATGAACAGGAGCCTCCACCAGCATCCAGCGGAGATCCGCATACCACGGACGCCTTGGCCAATCTGGAGTGATGAGAATCACCAGATCTCGGTGCTGTCGAATCCACAATAGGACTCGCCCTATCAAGGGCCAAGGAGGGAATACATACAGGAGGCCCAAGGGCCAGGGTTGAGCCAGAGCATCCAACCCCACCGAGTGAAGATCTCTCCTTCTGCTGAAAAAGGTACTTTTGCGTTTGCACTTGACGCCATTAGATCCATTCCGGGAGTCCACCATTTGGCACAAATCTGAAGAAAAGCTTCTTCTGCCAGTTCCCATTCCGCCGGGTCAATTTGATGACTGCTGAGAAAATCGGCTTGCACGTTGCTCTGACCTGCTATGTGAGCTGCCGACAGAAGCTGCAGGTTGAGCTCGGCCCAGTGGCAAATCTGAGCGGCCTCCACAGCCAGGGCACTGCACCGAGTGCCTCCCTGACGATTTATGTATGTCACCGCTGTCGTGTTGTCTGACAGAACCCGGACAGCAAGCCCCTTCAGAGTCTTTTGAAAGGCCTTAAGAGCCTGGAATATCGCTCTCAGTTCCAAGCAATTGATGGACCACCCCACTTCCACGGGTGTCCACAGACCCTGAGCATAGCTTCCCTGGCAATGTGCTCCCCAGCCCACAAGGCTGGCATCTGTTATCACCAGGCACCAAGAACGAAGCGCAAGAGGCATTCCCTGGCGCAGCATCCTGTCAGAGAGCCACCATTCCATACTGAGCTGGGCCACAGGGAGCAACGTTAGTCTGCGTTGATATTCCTGGGACATTGGAGACCATTGTTGAAGCAGAGCCATCTGCAGAGGCCTCATATGCGCTCTCGCCCAAGGAACCACCTCCAAAGTGGCCGTCATCGACCCCAGCAGCTGGACAAAGTCCCAAGCTCGCGGGCGAGGCATCCGCAGGAGCAGATGGACCTGATTCTGAAGCTTGCACCACCTTTGGTCTGGGAGAAAGACAAACCCCGAGGCCTTGTCGAACCGGACCCCCAAATACTCTAGAGACAGAGGGGGGGGGGGGGGGGGTCAGGTAACTTTTGGGTATATTGACCACCCAGCCTAGCGCCCGCAGGACTGAAACCACTCTGGCTGTGGCAAGACGACTCTCGGTTGCCGAATCCACTCTGATGAGCCAGTCGTCGAGATAAGGGTGAACTCTGATACCCTCTCACCTGAGACAGGCAGCTACGACCACCATTACTTTGGAAAAGGTATGGAGAGCTGTGGCTAGGCTGAAAGGCAAAGCCTGAAACTGGAAATGTTTTCCCAACACCGCAAAGCGAAGGAACCGCTGGTGTGGAGGCCAGATAGGAATGTGCAAATAAGCTTCTTTTAGGTCCAGAGACGTGAGACAATCTCCTGGCTGCACCGCCGCAATGATGGAGCACAGGGTTTCCATGCAAAAATGTCGTACTCTGAGGGCCTTGTTGACTCTTCGTAAGTCGAGGATCAGTCTTTTCAAGGCACGACAAAATTAATGGAACTGCGGCCGCAGCTGCATTCGGCAGGAGGCACCGGGATCACCGCTCCGAGGTGCAGCAAGACTCGTAAGGTCTCCTCTACCGCCGCCCATTTTAAGGCAGTGCCGCATCAGGACTCCACAAACTCGTCTCTCACCAGGGCACCGAATTCCAGTCGGTAACCTTCTCTGATCAGGTCCAGGACCCACTGATCTGAGGTAATCTTGGTCTACTCCTCTAGAAAGAGGGAAAGACGTCCTCCTATTGCAGGCAAGGAGGAGTGGACCAGCGTCCCATCATTGTGGAGGACACCCCTGAACTCCTGGCCTTGAACCGGCCCCTGCGGAAACGTTTGTCCAAGTGAATGGAGTTTAGCGTGTTTCCAACGCTCGGGGGAGGAAATAACCCCTGAAGCCATCCCCGGGGCATCAACACCTGGAGGGAACCCAGGATGCAACGCAGTGTCAGACACCTGCAGCAGAGCTCTTTTCAGCATAAAATCCTTATGCATTAAAAGCACAAACTCAGGGGAGAAAAACTCACCCTGACCCTCCGGCTCCGAATTAGGAGAAACGGATGTAGGAGCTCCTCTGGCAGCCTCTAAACGAGGTGTACCCCTGCACTCAGACTCCTCCGCAACCACGAGGGTCGAGACATGCGACGCTTCCAAAATGGCGCCCGCTGCCAGCTCCATCGAGCGGGAAGAAACATCGCTCGCCATGCTCATACTAGCGTGAGCGTCTAAGGAGCACGTTTTACACAGCCCTGCTGATGATCTGCGCTTACCACAATGGGAGCAGCGCTTAACTCCCTCAGCAGCCATCACTAGACTGGACGGAAATATGGCACTAAAATGGCAGCTTCGCGCCAAAACTTACCCTGTTCGGAACGGCGTCCACGGGACTTCCCCCGGAGGAGCTAGGCACCACTCTCACCTCAAAAGACCGAGTCAACGAGCTCCGGTCAAGCTGCACAGAACCAGAAAGCCTCATAACAGCCACGCAGTAAAAGTGTGCTCTTTTAACACTGTGAGGAAAATTGGAGGCAGGCAGCAACAGAGGGACTCCGGGAGGCAGGGGAATGGGTAAGGCAGGGAAAGGGCGAACCTATATGGCTTTAAAGTGGGCACCACCAGTCACAACACCCCTGCTCAACTGGCAAAGCACAGGAGCCACCCCAGGCAGTCTGAAATCCAGGAGCTGATCAAGCTATGTCTACACCTGCTGGGAGATAGAAAATACTGAAAAACCACAGTGACCTTTGGACGGCTAGCCCCCAACTGCCTTCAGTATTTCTCTATCTCCACCTGCTGGTAGGCGGATACAACCCATCAGTTAATGGATTCATCTGCTGCTGATGACAAGGAAGTCAGCGTTACCTTGTGCAGAAGTTCAGAGCTCAACAAAGTTAGCCTAAGGATCCAGGGCCTACCCAGAGGCCTCTGGGAGATAATACACGCAGCTCTGACATTCCTTCACCCTCCCTGGTCTGATGCCTGGTGATGTCAGTACAGGTACACAAGATGTCTCCTACCCCTTTTGGGCGTAGTTTACATGTCTTAAGAACTAGTGCTCAGGAAAACAGAAGCCAGTCTCCATAAACTGGGTCTTCAAAGGAATTCACACCTCTTTGGTAATCAGAAGATATCAGAATCAAACCAAACAAATTGTACACAGGCTGGTACTGAGAAAAAGAATTCAGATATTTAAACCCAGAGAGGGACACAGACATTCACACATAGAACACTCAAGACAGACACACTCCCTCTTCAGCTCTGACAGAGAGACATTCATTCACTGAGACACACAAAATCAGACACACATAGAAGCAGCGCTGCAATACCTTTCTGCCCCACGTGCTGTAAGCCTATTTCTATAGAAAATACCCTTTTTCCAAGCCACACTTGTGTGTTGTATTATTGTGCTACAAAACCCTGTGCCTCTGAGAAGTGGACCTGGGACCATTAACAATACATCTGGTTTGGGATTCTACGATGGTAATTTTAAACATCCATGTCCGATTTAATGTCAAACAGAACAAGTAGGACTGCTACACATGGAGGGAAGAGCCAGGAAAGAGAAACTGACTGGGACCAACATGATTAGAAAAATAAAATGCCCAAAGGTAGAAAAAAAGCTTTTTATTCTGAATTTATGAACTGGAATGTGTTAGTTTTGGGAAATGCGCATTGTGGATTTGTTTAAAAAAAAAAAACGCAAGTAAATGAATTTTTTCTCTCTTTCTCCAGTGTTGTGGTACATGCCAAGTTGAACTTCTTGGGGTTCCTAGTTCAATTTGTTTTCATATTTCTATTTCTTATTTGTACTCTGTATTCGGCGAGTGTTTGTGCAGAAGTGCCAGCTTTTCAAAATGATTGGGGGTGCCAGACAATAGCCCCTCCTTGGACACAATGAAGGAGCTTCTTCCTCAATGTTGGGGTGCTCAGCTCCCACTTCCATCCACAGAGCTGGCTCAGATGTAGCTATGTTTTGGCTGTGATCAAGGTACAGTATTCTGTTTGCTTGTAGTTTGTGCAGACTTTTGTAGAAGTCCAACTTGTCTGTAAAACCAGCAGTAAGTATACTGGTGTTCTATGGCGCAGTATGTAATGCTGGCTGTTCATAGAAAGGGTTCTTGAGGTTTTAGTGCTACTCTTGTATGACAGGTCTGCTACATGTTGAAGTGGGATTTCTTTTTCTGGTTTTGTATGTCAGTGTGTCTGGTAGTGAAGAGGTTTATATTGCGATTGTTCAGATGGCATGAGAATCCGCATTTGTTTTTGAATGGTAACTTAAGGAGAAATGCTCTAGCTATTGCTTTTTTTTTTTGGGGGGGGGGGGGGGGGGAGGAAGGAGTTGGATTTTTGTGGATGCAGCTCATAGAACTACTATTCTGTGTCAGACCAAAGATCCTTGAAAAATTTGTTATGCTTACAGTTTAATATTTATTGTTTTCATTTTTCATGTATATTATTATTTAAATAAGTGGCCAGTATGGAAATTTTATTTTCAATACTATTTTGTAAAACAAAAATCATTAAGGAGGGGGGGAGAGAATGGGCTATTGTTAAGATGGGTTATTTACCACAAGCTGTGCTATTTTAGCACAGATCCCATTTTCTGCATCAAGACCCTACGCTTAAATAAGCCGGCAAAAGAATCGGTTGGGCCGCTGGATGACCGAGGGGTAAAAGGGGCGATCAAGGAAGACAAAGACGTAGCGGAGAGACTGAATGAATTCTTTGCTTCGGTCTTCACCGAGGAAGATTTGGGTGGGTTACCGGTGTCGGAAATGGTATTTCAAGCGGACGAGTCGGAGAAACTTATTGACTTCACGGTAAACCTGGAGGACGTAATGGGGCAGTTCGGCAAACTGAAGAGTAGCAAATCTCCTGGACCGGATGGTATTCATCCTAGAGTACTGATAGAACTGAAAAACGAGCTTGCGGAGCTACTGCTAGTGATATGCAACTTATCCTTAAAATCGAGCGTGGTACCGGAAGATTGGAGGGTGGCCAATGTAACGCCCATTTTTAAAAAAGGCTCCAGGGGAGATCCGGGAAATTATAGACCGGTGAGTCTGACGTCGGTGCCTGGGAAAATGGTAGAGGCTATTATTAAAAACAAAATTACAGAGCACATCCGAGGACATGGATTACTGAGACCAAGTCAGCATGGCTTTTGTGTGGGGAAATCTTGCCTGACCAATTTACTTCAATTCTTTGAAGGAGTGAACAAACATGTGGACAAAGGGGAGTCGGTTGATATTGTGTATCTGGATTTTCAAAAGGCATTTGACAAGGTACCTCATGAAAGGCTACAGAGGAAATTGGAGGGTCATGGGATAGGAGGAAATGTCCTATTGTGGATTAAAAACTGGTTGAAGGATAGGAAACAGAGAGTGGGGTTAAATGGGCAGTATTCACAATGGAGAAGGGTAGTTAGTGGGGTTCCTCAGGGGTCCGTGCTAGGACCGCTGCTTTTTAATATATTTATAAATGATTTAGAGATGGGAGTAACTAGCGAGGTAATTAAATTTGCTGATGACACAAAGTTATTCAAAGTCGTTAAATCACGACAGGATTGTGAAAAATTACAAGAGGACATTACGAGACTGGGAGACTGGGCGGCTAAATGGCAGATGATGTTTAATGTGAGCAAGTGCAAGGTGATGCATGTGGGAAAAAAGAACCCGAATTATAGCTACGTCATGCAAGGTTCCACGTTAGGAGTTACGGACCAAGAAAGGGATCTGGGTGTCGTCGTCGATAACACACTGAAACCTTCTGCTCTGTGTGCTGCTGCGGCTAAGAAAGCGAATAGAATGTTGGGTATTATTAGGAAAGGTATGGAAAACAGGTGTGAGGATGTTATAATGCCGTTGTATCGCTCCATGGTGCGACCGCACCTTGAGTATTGTGTTCAATTCTGGTCGCCGCATCTCAAGAAAGATATAGTAGAATTGGAAAAGGTGCAGCGAAGGGCGACTAAAATGATAGCGGGGATGGGACGACTTCCCTATGAAGAAAGACTAAGGAGGCTAGGGCTATACAGCTTGGAGAAGAGACGGCTGAGGGGAGACATGATAGAGGTATATAAAATAATGAGTGGAGTGGAACAGGTGGATGTGAAGCTTCTGTTCACGCTTTCCAAAAATACTAGGACTAGGGGGCATGCGATGAAACTACAGTGTAGTAAATTTAAAACAAATCGGAGAAAATATTTCTTCACCAAACGTGTAATTAAACTCTGGAATTCGTTGCCGGAGAAAGTGGTGAAGGCGGTTAGCTTAGCAGAGTTTAAAAAGGGGTTGGACGGTTTCCTAAAGGCCAAGTCCATAAACCGCTACTAAACGGACTTGGAAAAATCCAAAATTCCAGGAATAACATGTATAGAATGTTTGTACGTTTGGGAAGCTTGCCAGGTGCCCTTGGCCTGGATTGGCCGCTGTCGTGGACAGGATGCTGGGCTCGATGGACCCTTGGTCTTTTCCCAGTATGGCATTACTTATGTACTTATATTACCACAAGTCATAAGTACATATATAACCCACATTGATTAACTGCCCCCCTGGATCATGCATATACTTTAAATCCATGTTTACAGAGATAGAGCAGTTGCATTTATAAATTAACTTTCCTAATACCGTGCAGTATTTCTCCATCCCAACCTAGCTAATCCAGGTCATCAGGGTGCCAAAAATTTCTGGGGAGACACTTTCATCAAATGTGTGTTGAGAAACACATTGATTAATCCTAGATTTGTGTCATGTAGCTGCAAATGTGTATTACTACCGGTGATATGCTTTAAAATAGCTTTATTAAATATGAGTTTTCCCCAAGTATATGTACATACCAGCTTCCTTTTTATCCACAAATAGAGTACTGTGTGTACAAGACCAAGTTCACTTCCAGACCTGCCACTGCCCCCACACTTCCACTTCCTTTATGTACAAATTAACACTGAATTCCTTAGTTGACCAGAGATAAGCATTCTGAAGATTCTGCTAAATCTGTATTCCCCCTTCCACCAGTTGATTCCAAATAGTCAGACCTCATTCCCCCCAATTGTCAAACTGATGCCCCAGCCTGCATGCTGCCCCATACCTTTAGTCTACTGAAAATCCCCATATAGAACCTCTCACTGAGAGTCAAGAGATATTGAAGCTGAATCTGAGAGACAAAATAATGCTGTAACAAACCCCTGCCCTCTCCCTTCCTCCATCCAGTCCCACATGTTAGACTTGTGCTGCCACAAACTGAGGTCCAGAAGCCCTAATCCTCATACCTCTTTCCTCCTTGCTAATAATGCCCAAGCTATTCCTAATGGACGATGTCTCCAGATTAAACTGAGAATGATGGTTTGCCAAGCTTTCAGTTCACTAGACAAAAAGTGAATTATACAGACAATGCTTGAAATAACTATAAAAGCCTTGGTAGCAGATTCATTTTGATAGCAGCAACAACAGAAGTCACTACTGCATTACCTCAGGTCTTCCTAGATCAGTTTCAATAAGGGGGTGTAAAGGTGCTCCATACACATGAGCTGTGACTTGTAATTACCCCCAGGTACTTCAAGTGCTCTTTAACCAATCTAAATGGAAAGCTCTTCAAGCTGCTTATGTTTCACCCTATCCTAGGCTAGCATTTAAAACTTCCATTTTGTCCATGTAGATTTCAAATCTAGAAATCTCCCATGTGCCTTAAATTCTTTATGAAGCACTGGAAGTAATGTTTCTAGTCAAGTCAAAGATGAAATGACAACAGATTTTATGCACGTCTCCCCATACTCTACGTTGTTCTATTGCTATTGTCTAGTTATCTACACCATTGGCTCCATAACAATTAATAACAGCGTGGTAAGGCTCATCCTTCCACCCCATATGAGGTGCAAGACCCTCTTTACATTCTCTATAGTCTGCTCCCACCTATCCTTATGGTTGAAGTTGCCTAAGCTATGGAATAGACTGAAGGCAGAGGAGCAATGGTCACAGGAGGGAATACCTGCACTTGCCCAGACAGCTTTCTAGACTCTCTGGGCCTTTGGGAGAACAGATCCAAATCTGGCACCACCAGGTATGAAGTCACCATGTCCAGTCGATTTATCCTGCTGTCCACAGAGAACTATTACAGGTATCCTCACTTTCTCAGTTTTACCCTTGAATACCACACAGCCCAGCAAACTGGATGTCAGTGAAAACAAATGATCCAAAACAAAAGGCTTCCAGGAATAAATTACTGTAAATTAAGCACAGTAACACCCACCTCAAAGGCAACAAAACTGGCTACCTGATTAGCTGCTTCACAATGATGGTTTTGCCACCTCTCAATGAGTGCCCAAGAAGGGGGCATTTCTTTAAAACTGCTCTCTGACACAACCCACCTTTCTACACTTGACAAGGTGATACGGAAACCTGCAGGCTCGGATCTGATGATTTGAATCATACGGACATTGAAGTAGGGCCTCTGGATCTAACGTGTCAGCTGAAAAATAAAATACATTATTTAAATACAGAACCACTGTGGCTCTCTGGGGTCTAAGAAAACAGGTTAGTAAAGCTGAGAAATTCTCTCATTTTTGCAGTGCTTGATGTATTTGTATTTTATGATATACTGCTATTTACCATAGATACTTGCATATAGATTGCCCTCATGCATAAAGTCATAACCTAACTCTGAATCTTAAGCAATGAGAAAATATGATGATTTGCATGCAAGTCACTATACAAATATACACTTGTACCTTATTTACTGAACATGCTCCAGGTGGCGCAATTCAAAAACATACATAAAGATATCCAGCTTGGGATTACCACATGTGAGAATATGGCCTGCTTATCCTCTGAGAAAGCAAACATACTTAACCTGTAGCAGGTGTGAATACCTTCCCAGCCGCCGTGAGAGAACAGGGCCAGCAGTACAATACTAGAGCATGGAAAGCAACTCCAAGGGGAGGAGGAATGGTATGTGAGAATGAACGATCTGTCACTAAGGACTACTGCTACAGGTGAGTATCTTTGTTTTCTTAGAGGACAAGGCGGCCATATTCTCACATGTGGTAATCCCAAGATGGATATCTTTATACATGCTTTTGAATTGTGCCAGCTGGAGCATCATTACCGTGGTGAACCTGCCCTCCCTCAGCTGGTACGTCTGTGTTTTTTTTTATAATGGGGCAGGAAATAAGCCTTACTTAAAGGGGGAACAGCTGACGAGGAATACTTTAACACTTCCACAAGGTATTCTTTCAGAGACATCAAAAGGAGACATCCTACCTGATTTAGTAAAATTCAGCACACGAAGATTCAATCTTCTATTATAGTTATCTATATGTTGAATCCTTTCAGAAATCCTGGTGTTGTCTTTAATAATGGAAACTGAACCTTTCAGCTCTAATCTCTGCATTAGTTTGTTCCGTAAGTACATAAGTGTTGCCACACTGGGACAGACCGAAGGTCCATCAAGCCCAGAATCCTGTTTCCAACGGTGGACAATCCAGGTTACAAGTACCTGGCAAGATGCCAAGACAATACAATACATTTTATGCTACTTATCCTAGAAATAAGCAGTGGATTTTCCCCAAGTCCAATCTTAATAATGGCTTATGGACTTCTCTTTTAGGAAGCGATCCAAACTTTTTTAAAACCCCGCTAAGTTAACTGTGTGCTTTACCACACTCTATGGCAACAAATTCCAGAGTCTAACTACTTGTTGATTGAAGAAATATTTTGTCCGATTTGTTTTAAATGTACTAATTTGTATCTTTGTGTCCCCCCCCCACCAGTCCTTGTATTTTTGAAAAAAAAAAAAAAGTAAACAAATGAATCACATCTACCCGTTCCACTCTACTCATTTTATAGACCTCCATCATACCTCCCCTCAGCCATCTTTTCTCCAAGCTGAAGAGCTGTAACCGCTTCAGCCTTTATAGGTAAGTCATCCCATCCCCTTTATCATACAAGTCACCCTTCTCTAATTGCACTATATTTTTTGGCGACCAGAACTGAACGTTGCGGTTGCACAATGGAGCAATACAAAAGCATTATAACATCCTCATTTTTGTTTTCCATTCCTTTCCTAATACGTAACATTCTGTTTGCTTTCTTAACAGCCACCCATTGAGCAGAGGGTTGCAACGTATAGCGAATGATACATACCTGTAGCAGGTGTTTTCCGAAAACAGCAGGCTGATTGTTCTTACGACTGGGGGGCTGACGTCCACGGCAGCCCCCACCAACCGGAACAAAACTTCGCGGGCGGTCCCGCATGCAGGGCACGTCCACCGCGCATGCGCGGCCGTCTTCCCGCCCGTGCGAGACCGTTCCCGCTCAGTTGAATGACAAGCAAAGGAATGAGTAAAACGCAACTCCAAAGGGGAGGAGGGAGGGTAGGTGAGAACAATCAGCCTGCTGTCCTCACGACTGGGGTATCCCTAGCTCTCAGGCTCACTCAAAACAAGAACCCAGGTCAATTTAACCTCGCAACGGCGAGGGCATAAAGTGAATGATACATACCTGTAGCAGGTGTTCTCCGAGGACAGCAGGCTGATTGTTCTCACGACTGGGTGACGTCCGCGGCAGCCCCCACCAACCGGAAAGAAGCTTCGCGGGACGGTCGGCACGCAGGGCACGCCCACCGCGCATGCGCGGCCGTCTTCCCGCCCGTGCGCGACCGCTCCCGCCAGTTGAATGACTAGCAAAAGATGAAACACACAACTCCAAAGGGGAGGAGGGAGGGTAGGTGAGAACAATCAGCCTGCTGTCCTCGTAGAACACCTGCTACAGGTATGTATCATTCACTTTCTCCGAGGACAAGCAGGCTGCTTGTTCTCACGACTGGGGTATCCCTAGCTCTCAGGCTCACTCAAAACAAGATCCCAGGTCAATTGAACCTCGCAACGGCGAGGGTATAACAGAAATTGACCTACGAAGAACAACTAACAGAGTGCAGCCTGACCAGAATAAATTCGGGTCCTGGAGGGTGGAGTTGGATTTACACCCCAAACAGATTCTGCAGCACCGACTGCCCGAACCGACTGTCGCGTCGGGTATCCTGCTGGAGGCAGTAATGAGATGTGAATGTGTGGACAGATGACCACGTCGCAGCTTTGCAAATTTCTTCAATAGTGGCTGACTTCAGGTGGGCCACTGACGCTGCCATGGCTCTAACACTATGAGCCGTGACATGACCCTCAAGAGCCAGCCCAGCCTGGGCGTAAGTGAAGGAAATGCAATCTGCTAGCCAATTGGAGATGGTGCGTTTCCCGACAGCGACCCCTAGCCTGTTAGGGTCGAAAGAAACAAACAATTGGGCGGACTGTCTGTGGGGCTGTGTCCGCTCCAAGTAGAAGGCCAATGCTCTCTTGCAGTCCAATGTGTGCAACTGACGTTCAGCAGGGCGGGTATGCGGCCTGGGGAAGAATGTTGGCAAGACAATTGACTGGTTAAGATGGAACTCCGACACCACCTTCGGCAGGAACTTTGGGTGGGTGCGGAGCACTACTCTGTTGTGATGAAATTTGGTATATGGAGCATGAGCTACTAGGGCTTGAAGCTCACTGACCCTACGAGCTGAAGTAACTGCCACCAAGAAAATGACCTTCCAGGTCAAGTACTTCAGATGGCAGGTATTCAGTGGCTCAAAAGGAGGTTTCATCAGCTGGTGAGGACGACGTTGAGATCCCATGACACTGTAGGAGGCTTGATAGGGGGCTTTGACAAAAGCAAGCCTCTCATGAATCGAACGACTAAAGGCTCTCCAGAGATGGCTTTACCTTCCACACGATAATGGTAAGCACTAATCGCACTAAGGTGATTCCTTACTGAGTTGGTCTTGAGGCCAAACTCTGATAAGTGTAGAAGGTATTCAAGCAGGTTCTGTGCCGGGCAAGAACGAGGTTCTAGGGCCTTGCTCTCACACCAAACGACAAACCTCCTCCACTTGAAAAAGTAACTCTTTTTAGTGGAATCCTTCCTAGAGGCAAGCAGGACCCGGGAGACACCCTCCGACAGACCCAACGCGGCGAAGTCTACGCCCTCAACATCCAGGCCGTGAGAGCCAGAGACTGAAGGTTGGGGTGCAGTAACGCTCCGTCGTTCTGCGAAATGAGAGTCGGAAAACACTCCAATCTCCACGGTTCTTCTGAGGACAACTCCAGAAGAAGGGGGAACCAGATCTGACGGGGCCAAAAGGGCGCTATCAGAATCATGGTGCCGCGGTCGTGCTTGAGCTTCAGTAAGGTCTTCCCCACCAAAGGTATGGGAGGATAAGCATACAGGAGGCCGGTCCCCCAATGGAGGAGAAAGGCGTCCGACGCTAGCCTGCCGTGTGTCTGAAGTCTGGAACAGAACAGAGGCAGCTTGTGGTTGGTCTGAGAGGCGAAAAGGTCCACCGAGGGGGTGCCCCACTCTCGGAAGATCTTGCGTACCACTCTGGAATGGAGCGACCACTCGTGCGGTTGCATGACTCTGCTCAGTCTGTCGGCCAGACTGTTGTTTACGCCTGCCAGGTATGTGGCTTGGAGGAGCATGCCAAACTGGCACGCCCAGCGCCACAGCCCGACGGCTTCCTGACACAGTGGGCGAGATCCGGTGCCCCCCTGCTTGTTGACGTAATACATTGCAACCTGATTGTCTGTCCGAATTTGGATAATTTGGCAGGACAGCCGATCTCTGAAAGCCTTCAGCGCGTTCCAGATCGCTCGGAGCTCCAGGAGGTTGATCTGCAGATCCTTTTCCTGGAGGGACCACAGACCCTGGGTGTGAAGCCCATCGACATGAGCTCCCCAACCCAGGCGAGATGCATCCGTCGTCAGCACCTTCGTGGGCTGCGGAATTTGGAATGGACGTCCCAGAGTCAAATTGGTCCGGATGGTCCACCAGAGCAGTGAAGTGCGGCAACTGGTGGAGAGGCGGATGACATCTTCTAGATTCCCGGTGGCTTGGAACCACTGGGAAGCTAGGGTCCATTGAGCAGATCTCATGTGAAGACGAGCCATGGGAGTCACATGAACTGTGGAGGCCATATGACCCAGAAGTCTCAACATCTGCCGAGCTGTGACCTGCTGAGACGCTCTGGCCTGCGAAGCGAGAGACAGGAGGTTGTTGGCCCTCGCTTCGGGAAGGAAGGCCTGAGCCGTCTGGGCATTCAGCAGAGCTCCTATGAATTCCAGAGACTGGGTTGGCTGGAGATGGGACTTTGGGTAATTTATCACAAACCCCAGCAGCTCCAGGAGTTGAATAGTGCACTGCATGGACCGGAGGGCTCCCGCCTCCGAGGTGTTCTTGACCAGCCAATCGTCGAGATATGGGAACACGTGCACTCCCAGCCTGCGTAGGTACGCCGCCACCACCACGAGGCACTTTGTAAACACTCGTGGGGCGGAGGCGAGCCCAAAGGGCAGCACACAATACTGAAAGTGCCGTGCGCCCAGGCGGAATCTGAGATACTGTCTGTGAGCTGGCAGTATCGGGATGTGAGTATATGCATCCTTTAAATCCAGGGAACATAGCCAATCGTTTTTCTGAATCATTGGCAGAAGGGTGCCCAAGGAAAGCATCCTGAACTTTTCTTTGACCAGGAATTTGTTCAGGCCTCTCAGGTCTAGGATGGGACGCATCCCCCCTGTTTTCTTTTCCACAAGGAAGTACCTGGAATAGAATCCCTGCCCTTCCTGCCCGGGTGGTACGGGCTCGACCGCATTGGCGCTGAGAAGGGCGGAGAGTTCCTCTGCAAGTACCTGCTTGTGATGGGAGCTGAAGGATTGAGCTCCCGGAGGACAATTTGGAGGCAGGGAGGCCAAATTCAGGGCGTATCCGCACCGCACTATTTGGAGAACCCACTGGTCGGAGGTTATGAGAGGCCACCTTTGGTGAAAAAATTTTAACCTCCCCCCGACCGGCAGATCGTCCGGTACGGACACTTTGAGGGCGGCTATGTTCCCGTGGATCCAGTCAAAAGCCCGTCCCTGGCTTTTGCTGTGGAGGCGCAGGGGGCTGCTTAGGCGCACGCTGTTGACGGGAACGAGCGCGTTGGGGCTGTCCCTGTGCCTGACGAGGCCTTCGGGTCGGCTGGTTGTACCTACGCTTTGCAAAAGAATAGGGTGCAGCCTGCCGGGCCCGGGAAAAACGTCCACCTGTGGAGGTGGATGCTGAAGGCGCCCGGTGGGAGAGTTTGTCGAGGGCGGTTTCCCGCTGGTGCAGTTGGTCCACCATCTGCTCGACCTTCTCACCGAAAATGTTATCCCCCCGGCAAGGGACGTCTGCCAGTCTCTGCTGGGTGCGGTTGTCCAGGTCAGAGGCACGCAGCCATGAGAGCCTGCGCATCACTATACCTTGGGCCGCAGCACGAGATGCCACGTCACAGGTGTCATAGATACCCCTGGACAGGAACTTTCTGCACGCCTTCAGCTGCCTGACCACCTCCTGATAAGGCCTGGACTGCTCCGGCGGGAGCTTCTCGACCAGGTCCGCCAGTTGTTGCACATAGGTCCGCATGTGAATGCTCATATAGAGCAGGTATGACTGGATGCGGGTCACAAGCATGGAGGATTGGTAGGCCTTCCTCCCAAACGAGTCCAGAGTGCGAGACTCCCGCCCCGGGGGCGCCGAGGCGGTATCCCTCGAACTCCGTGCCCTCTTGAGAGCAGAATCCACGACCGCCGAGTCATGAGGCAATTGGGGCCGCATTAACTCTGGGTCGGAGTGGATCCTGTATTGGGACTCTGCTTTCTTGGGAATGGTGGGGTTAGTTAACGGTCGCACCCAGTTCCGAAGCAGTGTCTCTTTGAGGACATTGTGCAGCGGCACCGTGGAGGACTCTCTAGGTGGTGATGGATAGTCGAGGACCTCGAGCATCTCGGCCCTCGGCTCTTCCACAGAGACCACGGGGAAGGGAATGCTAATAGACATATCCCGCACAAAGGAGGCAAAGGAGAGACTCTCGGGAGGTGAGAGCTTCCTCTCCGGTGAAGGCGTGGGGTCCGAGGGAAGGCCCGTAGACTCCTCTGAGGAGAAATATCTAGGGTCCTCCTCTTCCCCCCATGAGTCCTCATCCTCGGTATCGGACATAAGCTCATGTAGCTGAGTCCTGAACCGGGCCCGGCTCGACGTCGAGGCACCAGGGTCTCGGTGTCGTCGAGCGGTGGACTCCCGCGCCGGCGGGGACGGAGCTCCCTCCATCGACGTGGACTCCACCTGCGTGGCGGTCGAGACCGGCGCCGCAAGCGGCGGCGGTGTCGACAGCCCCGGCGCCGGGCTAGAGCTCGCCGGCGCCACAGACATCGGCGCCGGGCACAGCCTGGCGCATCAGCCCTTCCAGGATCCCCGGAAGGATGGCTCTGAGGCACTCGTCCAGGCCCGCTGCCGGGAAAGGCGGTGGGGCCGGTAGGGGTGTCGGCGTCAGAAGCTGATGGGGGCCAGGAGACGGCACCGAGGTGCCGGAACCCCGACGCGTCGGTACCTCCACAACCGACGGGGACCTCTCCTCTCGACGAGTACGCTTCGGCGTCGCCTCCTCTCCGATATCCGGATGCACCGAGGGCGACCGGTGACGACGCTTCTTATCCTTCTTGCGATGCCCGTCACCGGCGCCGGAAGGCATGGAGGAGGAGGAGGTCGATCCCCCTCGGTCTCGAGGTACCGGGTCAGACAGGGTTCGGTCCCGTGGCCCACGAGCTGAGGGAGTGACCGGGGCCGACTGCCCACGCGGCCTCTCACCTCCACTCTCACCGGAGGACCGGCGGGCCGACGGGACCTGTTCTCCTGGGGTCGATGCCATCGGTGCCGATGTCTCGGGCATCGATACCGGTACCGAAGGACCGGGCGTCGGTACCGATGCCGTCGAGGTCAACGTCGAGGGGCCGGCGCAAGTTCCAAAAAAACGGTCCCGCAGAACTTGCCTCGCAATCTGAGTCCGTTTCCGGAGACCGAGACACAGGGAACACGACTTGATATTGTGCTCCGGCCCGAGGCACTGGAGGCACCAAGCGTGGGTGTCGGTCTGCGAGATCGGCCGGCCGCAGCGACCACACTTTTTAAATCCACACGGGACCTTCGAGGACATCGACGGAAAAATCGCATCGGCGAAGTCAAAGTCGTCAATGGTGGCTGGAATCACACCTCGAAAAAAGAAACGACCGAGCGGCCACTAGGCCGCAACGCGGCGTCCCCGCTGGAAGCGAGGGAAAAGGGGAGCGCGTGCTCCACACGCTCAGGTTTTTTTTGTTTTTTTTTTTTGAAAAGGAAACCGGCGATAACCCAAAAACAAGAGAGAAAAAGAAAAGCGACGATCCGCGTAAACGCGATCGAAATTCCGGCGGCTGAAACAGAGAGAGCGGCAAAGCACAACTCTCTCCAGACGTGGAAAAAAAAGGAACTGGCGGGAGCGGTCGCGCACGGGCGGGAAGACGGCCGCGCATGCGCGGTGGGCGTGCCCTGCGTGCCGACCGTCCCGCGAAGCTTCTTTCCGGTTGGTGGGGGCTGCCGCGGACGTCACCCAGTCGTGAGAACAAGCAGCCTGCTTGTCCTCGGAGAACAGAAATTGACCTACGAAGAACAACTGAGAGTGCAGCCTGACCAGAATAAAATCGGGTCCTGGAGGGTGGAGTTGGATTCAAACCCCAAACAGATTCTGCAACACCAACTGAAGGCAGTAATGTGATGTGAATGTGTGGACAGATGACCACGTCGCAGCCTTGCAAATCTCTTCAATAGTGGCTGACTTCAAGTTGGCCACTGACGCTGCCATGGCTCTAACACTATGAGCCGTGACATGACCCTCAAGAGCCAGCCCAGCCTGGGCGTAAGTGAAGGAAATGCAATCTGCTAGCCAATTGGAGATGGTGCGTTTCACAATTGGGCGGACTGTCTGTGGGGCTATGTCCGCTCCAGATACAAGGCCAACGCTCGCTTGCAGTCCAATGTGTGCAACTGACGTTCAGCAGGGCGGGTATGCGGTCTGGGAAAGAATGTTGGCAAGACAATTAACTGGTTAAGATGGAACTCCGACACCATCTTTGGCAGGAACTTAGGGTGAGTGCGGTGTACTACTCTGTTATGATGAAATTTGGCATAAGGAGCATGAGCTACCAGGGCTTGAAGCTCACTGACTCTACGAGCTGAAGTAACTGCCACCAAGAAAATGACCTTCCAGGTCAAGTACTTCAGATGGCAAGAATTCAGTGGCTCAAAAGGAGGTTTCATCAGCTGGTGACGACGTTGAGATCCCATGACACTGCAGGAGGCTTGACAGGAGGCCTTGACAAAAGCAAGCCTCTCATGAATCGAACGACTAAAGGCTCTCCAGAGATGGCTTTACCCTCTACACGGTGATGGTAAGCACTAAGGTGATTCCTTACTGAGTTGGTCTTGAGACTAGACTCTGATAAGTGCAGAAGGTTTTCAAGCAGGTTCTGTGCAGGACAAGAACGAGGTTCTAGGGCCTTGCTCTCACACCAAACGACAAACCTCCTCCACTTGAAAAAGTAACTCTTTTTAGTGGAATCCTTTCTAGAGGCAAGCAAGACACGAGACACACCCTCAGACAAACCCAACGAAGCATAATCTACGCCCTCAACATCCAGGCCGTGAGAGCCAGAGACTGAAGGTTGGGGTGCAGAAGCGCTCCGTCATTCTGCGAAATGAGAGTCGGAAAACACTCCAATCTCCACAGTTCTTCGGAGGACAACTCCAGAAGTAGAGGGAACCAGATCTGACGGGGCCAAAAAGGCACTATCAGAATCATGGTGTCATGGTCTTGCTTGAGCTTCAGCAAGGTCTTCCCCACCAAAGGTATGGGAGGATAAGCATACAGGAGGCCGTTCCCCCAATGGAGGAGAAAGGCATCCGACGCCAGTCTGCCATGCGCCTGTAGTCTGGAACAGAACAGAGGCAGCTTGTGGTTGGTCAGAGGCGAAAAGGTCCACCAAGGGGGTGCCCCACTCTCGGAAGATCTTGCGTACCACTCTGGAATGGAGCGACCACTCGTGCGGTTGCATGACTCTGCTCAGTCTGTCAGCCAGATTGTTGTTTACGCCTGCCAGGTATGCGGCTTGGAGAAGCATGCCGAACTGGCAAGCCCAACGCCACATTGACGGCTTCCTGACACAGGGGGCGAGATCCGGTGCCCCCCTGCTTGTTGATATAATACATTGCAACCTGATTGTCTGTCCGAATTTGGATGATTTGGTAGGACAGCCGATCCCTGAAGGCCTTCAGCGCGTTCCAGACCGCTCGGAGCTCCAGGAGGTTGATCTGAAGATCTTGTTCCTGGAGGGACCACAGTCCCTGGGTGTGGAGCCCATCGACATGAGCTCCCCACTCCAGGCGAGATGCATCCGTCAGCACCTTCGTGGGCTGCGAAATTTGGAATGGACGTCGCAGGGTCAAATTGGTCCGAATCGTCCACCAGTGCAGCGAATTGCGGCAACTGACGGACAGGCGGATGACATCTTCAAGATTCCCGGTGGCTTGGCACCACTGGGAAGCTAGGGTCCATTGAGCAGATCTCATGTGAAGGAGAGCCATGGGAGTCACATGAACCGTAGAGGCCATATGACCCAGAAGTCTCAACATCTGCCGAGCTGTGACCTGCTGAGACGCTCTGGTCTGGGAAGCGAGAAACAGGAGATTGTGCGCCATCGCTTCGAGAAGAAAGGCCTGAGCTGTCTGTGAATTCAGCTGAGCTCCTATGAATTCCAGAGATTGGACTGGCTGGAGTTGGGACTTCGGGTAATTTATCACAAACCCCAGCAGCTCCAGAAGGTGAATAGTGCAGTGCATGGATCGAAGAGCTCCTGCCTCTGAGGTGCTGTTGACCAGCCAATCGTCGAGATACGGGAACACATGCACCCCTAGCTTGCGTAGATACGCCGCAACCACCACAAGGCACTTCGTGAACACCCGTGGTGCAGAGGCGAGCCCAAAGGGCAGCACACAATACTGAAAGTGCCGTGTCCCCAGACGGAATCTGAGATACTGTCTGTGAGCTGGCAGTATCGGGATGTGAGTGTAAGCGTCCTTTAAATCCAGGGAACATAGCCAATCGTCTTTCTGAATCATGGGTAGAAGGGTGCCCAAGGAAAACATCCTGAACTTTTCTCGGACCAGATATTTGTTCAGGCCTCTCAGGTCTAGGATGGGGCGCATCCCCCCCCCCCCGTTTTCTTTTCCACAAGGAAGTACCTGGAATAGAATCCCTGCCCTTCCTGCCCGGGCTCGACCGCATTGGCGCTGAGAAGGGCGGAGAGTTCCTCTGCAAGTACCTGCCTGGTGGGAGCTGAAGGATTGAACTCCTGGTGGACAATTTGGTGGGGTGGAGATCAAATTCAGGGTGTATCCACACCACACTATTTGGAGAACCCACTGGTCGGAGGTTACGAGAGGCCACCTTTGGTGAAAAAACTGTCAACCTCCCCCCGATCGGCAGGTCGTCCGGTACGGGTACTTTGATGGCGGCTATGTTCCCATGGATCGAGTCAAAAGCCCGTCCCCTGCTTTTGCTGTGGAGGCGCAGGGGGCTGCTTAGGCGCACGCTGTTGACAGGAACGAGCGCGCTGGGACTGTCCCTGTGCCTGAGGAGGCCTTCGGGCCAGCTGGGTGTACCTACGCTTGCTGTAGGGCGCAGCTTGCCGGGCCCAGAAAAAACATCCACCTGCAGAGGTGGATGCTGAAGGCGCCCGGGAGAGCTTGTCGAGAGCGGTTTCCCGCTGGTGTAGTTGGTCCACCAACTGCTTGACCTTCTTGCCGAAAATGATATCCCCCCCGGCAAGGGACATCCGCCAGCCGCTGCTGGGTGCGGCTGTCCAGGGCAGAGGCACGTAGCCATGAGAGTCTGCGCATCACTATACCTTGGGCCGCAGCTCGAGATGCCACATCACAGGTGTAATAGATACTCCTGGACAGGAACTTTCTGCACGTCTTCAGCTGCCTGACCACCTCCTGAAAAGGCCTGGACTGCTCCGGAGGTAGCTTGTCGACCAGGTCCGCCAGTTGCCTCACATTGTTCTGCACGTGGATGCGGGTCACGAGCATGGAAGATTGGTAGGCATTCCTCCCAAACGAGTCCAGAGTGCGAGACTCCCGCCCAGGCGGCGCCGAGGCGGTATCCCTCGAATTCCGTGCTCTCTTGAGAGCAAAGTCCACGACCGCTGAGTCATGAGGCAATTGAAGCCGCATCAACTCTGGGTCTGAGTGGATCCTGTAATGGGACTCCGCTTTCTTGGGGATGGTGGGATTAGATAGTGGCTTCAGCCAGTTCCGAAGCAGTGTCTCCTTAAGGACATTGTGCAACGGCACTGTGGAAGACTCTCTAGGTGGTGATGGATAGTCGAGGACTTCGAGCATCTCCGCCCTCGGCTCATCCACAGTAACCACGGGAAAGGGAATGCAGATAGACATATCCCTGACAAAAGAGGCAAAGGAGAGGCTCTCAGGAGGCGAGAGCTTCCTCTCCGGTGAAGGTGTAGGTCAGAGGGAAGGCCCACAGACTCCTCTGAGGAGAAATACCTGGGGTCCTCCTCCTCCCCCCACGAGGCCTCCTCCTCGGTGTCGGACATGAGGTCTCTCAGCTCAGACTTCAAACGGGCCCGTCTCGGCTACGAGGAACCACGTCCTCGATGATGGCGCCGAGCGGTGGACTCCCGCGCCAGCGGGGACGAAGCTTCCCCCATCGACGTCGACTCCACCTGCGTGGCGGTCGACACCGGTTCCGCAAGTGGCGTCGGAGGCCTCAGCATCGGGCCAGAGCACACCGGCGCCTCCATCAACGGCGCCGGGGGTGCAAGCACCCCCGGTGCCGGCAGAGCCTGGCGCACCAGCCCTTTCAGGATTCCGGGAGGATGGCTCGGAGGCACTCGTCAAGGCCCACTGTCGGGAAAGGCAGGGGGGCCGGTGTGGGTGCTCGTGCGGAAACTGCTCGGATCCATGAGACGGTACCGAAGTACCCGCGGACTGACACAGCGACACCTCTTCAACCGAGGGGGAACGCTCCTCCCGGCACTGCCGCTCCCTGGGCGTCAAGTCGTCCCTCGAAGTACCGGAGATGGCAGTCCTGTGCACCGTGGGCGACCGATGATGGTGCTTCTTTGCTTTCTTTCGATGCCCGTCATCGGCGCTCGGCAGAAGAGACGAGGAGGAGGTGGAACCCCCGGCCTCGAGGAATCGGATCCGACAGGGTTCGGTCCCGATGGCCCTGGTTAGAGGGAGTGGCCGGGGCAGACTGCCCGCTCGCCGTCACCGGCAGTCCGGCGAGCCAAAGGTACCTGTACTCCTGGGGTCGGTGCCAGAGTCGGCGCCGATTTCGTCAACATCGGTACCGAAGACCCGGCCGTCGACACCGATGCCGTCGAGGTCGACGTCGAAGGGCCGGCGCAAATTCCAAAAAGACAATCCCGAAGAACTTGCCTCGCCACCTGTGTCCGCTTCCTTAAGCCGAGACACAAGGTGCACGTCTTGGAATTATGCTCCGGGCCGAGGCACTGGAGGCACCAAGCGTGGGTATCGGTCTGCGAGATCTGCTGGCCGCACCGACCACACTTTTTGAATCCGCTCGGGACCTTCGAGGACATCGACGGAAAAATCGCGTCGGTGAGGTCAAAGTCGTCGATGGTGGCGGTGAAAAGCACACCCAAAAAAGAAAATGCGGCCGCGACGAAGCGCCCTCACGGCTAAGAACGACGAGGACAACTCCTTTTTTTTTTTTTTAGTTTTCTAAGAAAAAACACGCGTACGCGAAACAAAGAAAAAACCGCGGCTAGGCCACAATCCGGTTTCCGGGGCTGACAAAGAGAGACAGTAACACGTCTCTCTCCAGCGCGGAATAGAAAAAAACTGAGCAGGAACTTTGGAAAGCTAAGTGCTTTGAAAATAAGCCTCTATCTACCAACTCACCTTTATCCACACGTTTATTCACCCCTTCAAAGAAATGAAATAGATTTGTGAGGCAAGATTTCACTTCACTAAATTCATGTTGGCTTTGTCTCATTAATCCACGCTTTTGAATATGCTCTGTAATTTTGTTCTTTATAATAATCTACCATTTTGCCTGGCACCAACATCAGGCTCACCAGTCTATAAATTCCCAGATCACCTCTTTAAAAAAAAAAAAATCAGCATTACATTGGCCACCCTCCAATCTTCTGGTACCATGCTTGATTTTAAAGATAAATTACATATTACTAACAATAGTTCTGCAAGTTCATTTTTCAATTGTATCAGTACTCTTAGATGAATATCATCCGGACCAGGCAAATTGCTACTCTTTAATTTGTCAAATTGTGCCATTACATCCTCCAGATTTAAAGAGATTTCATTAGTTTCTCTGACTCATCAGCATTTAATCCATTTCTGGCACCAGTATCTCTCCCAAATCTTCCTCAATGAAGACCAGCAAAGAGTTCATTTAATCTCTCCGCTATGGTTTTGTCTTCCCCGAGTGCCCCTTTTTATCCCTTGGTCATCTTGCTTTTAATATACCTAAAAAATAAAATAAACTTTTACTATGTGTTCTTGCCTCCAATGCAATCTTGTTTTCAAAGTCCCTCTTTGCCTTTATCATCAGCGCTTTGCATTTGACTTGCCATTCCTTATGCAGTTTCTTATTTTCAGTCGGATCCTTCTATCATTTTTTTTTTTTAGCTCTAATAGCTTCCATCTCCTCACATTTTAACTGTTGAAGTTAAACCTTTGAATAGCCTTCCAGATATTCTCAAGGGTAGCCACCATAGGAGAAGCAAGCTCTTGTAAAGACTGTAATCCGTCTCTATCTCAACAGACAAACCTTTGGGTTTAGAAAAGGGCTGGAGCTGAAACTGGGGACTGATGGGATAATGGGGCTGGAACTTGGGGCCGAAAAGAGGGGGCAGGCATTGGATGGAAGGGGCAGAGAAAGATAGGGGGCAGACATTGGATGGAGAGGATGGCAGAGAGAGGAGTGAAGACAGATGCTGGATGGAAGGAAGACAGTGAAAAGAAGATGAGGAAAGCAGAAACCAGAGACAACAAATTGTAAATAAAATATATTTTTTTATTTTTTTGCTTTAGGATAAAGTAATATTGTAGATGTATTAATAAATGTTTATAAATAGAACATGTAAATAAGGTCATCTTTTTATTGGACTAATTTTAATACATTTTGACTAACTTTCAGAGATCAAAACCCCCTTCCTCAGGTCAGGATAGGATACTGTAACAGCACTATACTGTATTGACCTGAGAAAGGAGATTTTGGCCTCTGAAAGCTAAATGTATTAGTCCATTAAAATGGTATTTTATTTTCTATATTTGTTTTATTTCTATTTGTTAATTTGTAAAGTGATGATTGGTATTTGTTAGTTTTTTCAAATTTACATTTTCTGTTTCTGTGGTGTTGCATTGTATGCAGAATCTAGCATCTTGGGGTTTCACTTTAATTTTTGTCTAAATAGAAAGTTTATGATTACTTATTCTATAGTGGATTAGGGTGTATCTGTTTGTGAAAAAGACATGGCTTTCAGTTGGCATTGACTGTGCAGGATTGATGATCTGTACTATTCTGTCTGGTTTCACTTTACAATAGATGAATTGATGTTCTAGTGCTCACTGTAGTGTTTAAGATGCTTTTCTTTTCCTTGTGTGACTCGTACAAATTACTGCTTATGGTATGCTAGAATTGCTCTATAGGTCCTCAGTGTTTTATATTCTCGGTATGCCTAGTACTGGATTTTGGAGGGGGGTGTTAAAAATTAACTGGCCCCGGGTGTCAACTACCCTAGGTACGCCACTGCCAAAACCTGCATGTAGTTCCAGGCTTTAGGAGAATGTTGTAGTAGGGACCTGATCTGCGACTAGAGCTTTGGAAGAAAAGCTTTCTTGCTTGGCTATTAAACAGAACCCTGATATATTCAGGAGGCATAGCTGAAAGGACAGAAGAGCCTTGTGGACAGCCCGAAGTTCCAAGAGGTGGGTAGGCCATTGAGCTTCCGGGGGTGGGGGGGGGGACCAAAGGCCTTGTCGATACCAGGAGAGACAATGTGTTCCATCCCCAGAAAGGCTGGCATCTGTGATTACCACCATCTAGTTGGCCTCCTGAAGGATAGAGCCCTAAATTAAACTGGCTGACAGAAGCCACCAATGTAGACTGTGCCGGGCAGGCACCTGCCAAACAAGACGTCTCTCATAGTCTTCCAAGACTGGAGACAAGCAGCTCAGAGAACACTGGAGAGAGCCCACGGAAAAGATCATGGAATGATCCCCAGAGAGGCTGCCATCAAACCCAACACTTTGGCATAGTCCCAAAATCGGGGGGGGGGGGGGGGGCGCTCCTCAACAGGAAGCACACATGGCTTGCAACCTGAGGCACCTCTGGTTAAAAGCCATATGCAGGGTCAAAAAGAACTCCCACATATCCCAAGGTCTGAGAAGGCACCAGACGACTCTTGGGAAAATTTATCACCCAGCCCAATGACTGGATTAAAGACACCACACGAGCCGTGGCCTGTAGGCTGTCCTGGACTGAGAAAGCCCAGATGAGTCAATCGCCCGGAGAGAGAAGAACCTAAATCCCTTTGTGGCACAAGCTGCCGCCACGAACATCATCACCTTAAAAAATGTCTGTGGCGCCGTTGCCAGGCCAAAAGGTAGCACCTGAAATAGGAAGTGCTGTGCCAAAACAGCGAAAAACGCAGAAACTTCTGACAAGTAGGCCAAAAAGGAAAAATGCAAGTGAGCCTCCTTGATATCTAGGGAAGTGAGGAACTCCCTGGGCTGCATTGCAGCAAAGATATATCTCACAGTTTCAATGTGAAAAAGGCGTATATACAGAGACACTTAGCCTCCTAAGATCCAGCATGTGCTGGAAGGAACCTCCCTTCCAAGGCACCACAAAATAAATGGAGTAGCGGATGAGGCCGTGCTCTGCAGTCGGTACTAGCACTACCACCCGGTCAATAGAGAGTGGAATAAACTGCTGCCTGCTTAAGGAAATGGCGAACGGTGACTCCAAGAAAAAATCTCTGATAGGAGAGAACTCAAGCTTGTAGCCATCTAGAACAAGCTCTAAAACCCACTGGTTCGTGGTCAACTTGGCTCACTCCTCAAACCAGCAGGACAAACGTCCCCCTACTATAACCTCGGACAGGGCCAGCACCCCATCGATGTGAAGGCTGGGGGGTAGGATATCTGCCTGCAGCCCCAGAGCAGTATATATCAGCCCAAAGGGACTGCTGCTGAGAAGGGCCCGATTTTGCCAGGAGAGAAGGACAGCCCAGGCAATACCTTCTGTTAACACAAAACTGTGGCATTTGTTGGCTTCCCTGCAGAGAGAAGCAAGGCCTGTCCTTTGGCAAATGCAGAGTCTAAAATCTCCAAAGTCCTTCTCCAAACAAAAGTTTGCCCTTAAAGGGCAGCAGGCCCAAAGCTGCCTGGAAGCAAAGTCCACAGCCCAATGGCAGAGCCAGAACAGGTGACGGCCAATCACTTTTCAAGCCATGCGCTTGGCCGAAGCTCTAAGTCATAGAGCCTGACTGCTAAGTAAGCCAACCCCGTTTCCGCATCAGGAAACTCAGGGGGAGGTAGTGTCCCAGAGGCAAGGAAGGAGGCAACCGCCTGTTGTACCCAGAACAGCAGATGGCTGGCTGAAAGCCAAGGGCGCCATCTCAAAGGACATTTTAAGAGTAGACTCGAGATTATGGTCCTGCACATTCTTGAGGGCTATTACCAGTTTCCACCAGCATGTGGTCTTTTTAGTCACTGCCGGTACCAAGGCATCCACCTTAAGCAGCCTCAAGTGCTTCAAGTCATTGTGCACTATCGGGTACAGGCGGACCATAGCCATCGCCACCCGAAGCCCAACATCCGGGGTAGATCACTGCGCTGAGAACTCATGCATGGCTTCATGAAGAGGAAAGGCCTTAGAGGGCGTTCTAGTACTAGTCATATTGTTGGTTTAGGAAGCCACCACTAGCACATCAGGAGAGGAAATATTTAAAGCTTCAGAGATAAGGGAGGGCAATCCATCCCTAAGGAAAACCCGTATTACTAAGGGATTGTCCGCCTCCAAATCCTCTACACTGTCCAAGTCTGCCACAGCCAGAGAGGATGAGTTCCTGCCTTCCATAGAAGGTCCAGGAGACAGAGGGGCATCCAAATCCCCGTCCAAGCTGGACTCCCAGCACCGGCGCTTAGAAACCATGGCCTCAAACTCAGTACAGGGAGGCTCATAGCGTGAGCAAATTTGACGGGGAAACACCTCAGCCTCTAGCGCAGATAGCATCAGCAAGGTGGCATGATGCAGCATAAAGAAATTCTGTGGAAAATGAAACCTCCAATTCCTCAACAAAGGAAACCATCTGAATTGACCCAGTACTGCTTGTGGAAACTGCAGGAGTAGGAAAAGCTGCAAGCTGGGGTAAGGGGAGCCGAGCTTCCACCACGGAAACCGAGGGGGTCAAATTCTAAATGGCTGATGCCTCCATCGTTGAAGGAGCAAAAGTCAATTCCTGCGCGTGGAAGACTCGGCCTCAACCTTGGAGGTCGAAAAATTAAGGGCCTCCTGACTCGAGCACACTCCTAAAAACCGGATGCTGCTCCGTTTTCCACAGCGAGAGCAGTGCTTTATGAATTCTGCCGCCACAGAGAAGAAAAAGATGCTGCAAGGCAGAAAGGAAAGATACACTTCACTGCAGCTGAACCAGCAGGTGTTGGCAGGAAGGAAGCTGGAGCAGACCTCACTCAATACAGCTGGCAGGTATGAAGAGTGCGAGCCCACCTCAAGGAATCTTCAAAAAAAAAATTTTTTTCAGGCGTCTCAAAACTGGGCAAATCTATGAGGAAGGAATGGCCGAGGGAAAGCCAGGAGAGAAGGGGTGAGGGAGGGACCTGGCAACCAGGTATCCCCCTAAAACTGGCACTGCATAGCCAGAGCATCCCCAGCTCTACTGAACCGGCCAAGCCTGAACAGGAGCTATCCAGAAGCCAGGAGCCTGTGGCACACATCCATCCACCTGCTGGAGACAGAGAATACTGACTGGCCAGGGAGTGTCACGTCCTATAAGGAACTGGGCAAAACATTGCTCTCTATCTCCACCTGCTGGCAGATGGACACAACCCACAGGTTTCATCTGCTGCTCACACTAAGAACAGTGAATGTATGTACCACTGTCCTCGTGGTAAGAAACAAAAAACCGCATCTAGTGGATATCACTTGGTTTAATATTAGATTAAGACTGAAACAGAATGATACAGATTCTAGGGTCCTAGACTTCAAATTGATTTATCATATTCAAGAAACTCTTATAAGGAATACAACAGTAGGGGTACAGTAAATGGTGAGCAACAATAAAGGGAAACAAATTACTAAGTAGGCAAATCAGCCAAGAAAAGAAAAGGTCAATGAGCTTAGTGTTCAGAATATAAATGCTTCCCCCCTCCCCCCCCCCACACTTTTCCTTCTAATGAGAGGGCTGAACCGACAGCCCTTCAATCCTGATAGGAAATGGTAAGATACTACAGCAAAACTAGCTTTTGATAAATTTGATTTCTGAACTGGGTATTCTGCATTTGTAATTGTCATTTATGATTTGTCAATTTTTGGGAAGTATCTTCCTTAGGTCGGTGGCTCTCATCCCAGAGTCCTCTGAGCATTGTTATCCAGCCAGGTTTTCAGGATATCCCTAATATGTAGTATATAGATTTGCATACAATGGAGACAATGCATACATAATGTATATTCATTAGGAATATCCTGAAAACCTAGTTCTCAACTCCTTATTTTAAGGGCTACCAGTTTACTTTATCTGTTACCTTTTGTTTCAGCTTAATACAAAAAAAAAAAACCCTAACACACTGTATTAAGCGAATGCTACATACCTGTAGAAGGTATTCTCCGAGGACAGCAGGCTGATTGTTCTCACTGATGGGTTGACGTCCTCGGCAGCCCCCTCCATCGGGAAGTTTACTAGCAAAGGCCTTTGCTAGTCCTCGCGCGCCCATGCGCACCGCGCATGCGCGGCCGTCTTCCCGCCCGAAACCGGCTCGAGCCGGCCAGTCCAGTATGTAACAAAACAATACACTTCAAGGGAAGACTCAACTCCAAAGGGGAGGCGGGCGGGTTTGTGAGAACAATCAGCCTGCTGTCCTCGGAGAATACCTTCTACAGGTATGTAGCATTCGCTTTCTCCGAGGACAAGCAGGCTGCTTGTTCTCACTGATGGGGTATCCCTAGCCCCCAGGCTCACTCAAAACAACAACCATGGTCAATTGGGCCTCGCAACGGCGAGGACATAACTGAGATTGACCTAAAAAATTTACCAACTAACTGAGAGTGCAGCCTGGAACAGAACAAACAGGGCCCTCGGGGGGTGGAGTTGGATCCTAAAGCCCAAACAGGTTCTGAAGAACTGACTGCCCGAACCGACTGTCGCGTCGGGTATCCTGCTGCAGGCAGTAATGAGATGTGAATGTGTGGACAGATGACCACGTCGCAGCTTTGCAAATTTCTTCAATGGAGGCTGACTTCAAGTGGGCTACCGACGCAGCCATGGCTCTAACATTATGAGCCGTGACATGACCCTCAAGAGCCAGCCCCGCCTGGGTGTAAGTGAAGGAAATGCAATCTGCTAGCCAATTGGATATGGTGCGTTTCCCTACAGCCACTCCCCTCCTATTGGGATTAAAAGAAACAAACAATTGGGCGGACTGTCTGTGGGGCTGTGTCCGCTCCAGGTAGAAGGCCAATGCTCTCTTGCAGTCCAATGTGTGCAGCTGACGTTCAGCAGGGCAGGAATGAGGACGGGGAAAGAATGTTGGCAAGACAACTGACTGGTTCAGATGGAACTCCGACACGACCTTTGGCAAGAACTTAGGGTGAGTGCGGAGGACTACTCTGTTATGATGAAATTTGGTGTAAGGAGCCTGGGCTAACAGGGCCTGAAGCTCACTGACTCTACGAGCTGAAGTAACTGCCACCAAGAAAATGACCTTCCAGGTCAAGTACTTCAGATGGCAGGTATTCAGTGGCTCAAAAGGAGGTTTCATCAGCTGGGTGAGAACGACATTGAGATCCCATGATACTGTAGGAGGCTTGACAGGGGGCTTTGACAAAAGCAAACCTCTCATGAAGCGAACAACTAAAGGCTGTCCTGAGATCGGCTTACCTTCCACACGGTAATGGTATGCACTGATTGCACTAAGGTGAACTCTTACAGAGTTGGTCTTGAGGCCAGACTCAGACAAGTGCACAAGGTATTCAAGCAGGGTCTGTGTAGGACAAGAGCGAGGATCTAGGGCCTTGCTGTCACACCAGACGGCAAACCTCCTCCAATGGAAGAAGTAACTTCTCTTAGTGGAGTCTTTCCTGGAAGCAAGCAAGATGCGGGAGACACCCTCTGACAGACCCAAAGAGGCAAAGTCTACGCCCTCAACATCCAGGCCGTGAGAGCCAGAGACTGGAGGTTGGGATGCAGAAGCGCCCCCTCGTCCTGTGTGATGAGGGTCGGAAAACACTCCAATCTCCACGGTTCTTCGGAGGATAACTCCAGAAGAAGGGGGAACCAGATCTGACGCGGCCAAAAAGGAGCAATCAGAATCATGGTGCCTCGGTCTTGCTTGAGTTTCAACAAAGTCTTCCCCACCAGAGGGATGGGAGGATAAGCATACAGCAGGCCCTCCCCCCAATCCAGGAGGAAGGCATCCGATGCTAGTCTGCCGGAGGCCTGAAGCCTGGAACAGAACTGAGGGACTTTGTGGTTCGCTCGAGATGCGAAGAGATCCACCAAGGGGGTGCCCCACGCTTGGAAGATCTGTCGCACTACCCTGGAACTGAGCGACCACTCGTGAGGTTGCATAATCCTGCTCAGCCTGTCGGCCAGACTGTTGTTTACGCCTGCCAGGTATGTGGCTTGGAGCACCATGCCGAGACGGCGAGCCCAGAGCCACATGCTGACGGCTTCCTGACACAGGGGGCGAGATCCGGTGCCCCCCTGCTTGTTGACATAGTACATGGCAACCTGGTTGTCTGTCTGAATTTGGATAATTTGGTGGGACAGCCGATCTCTGAAAGCCTTCAGAGCGTTCCAGATCGCTCGCAACTCCAGAAGATTGATCTGTAGATCGCGTTCTTGGAGGGACCAACTTCCTTGGGTGTGAAGCCCATCGACATGAGCTCCCCATCCCAGGAGAGACGCATCCGTTGTCAGCACTTTTTGCGGCTGAAGAATTTGGAAGGGACGTCCCAGAGTCAAATTGGAGCAAATCGTCCACCAATACAGGGATTTGAGAAAACTCGTGGACAGGTGGATCACGTCCTCTAGTCCTCCAGCGGCCTGATACCACTGGGAGGCTAGGGTCAATTGAGCAGATCGCATGTGAAGGCGGGCCATGGGAGTCACATGAACGGTGGAGGCCATGTGGCCCAGCAATCTCAACATCTGCCGAGCTGTGATCTGCTGGGACGCACGCACCCGCGAGACGAGGGACAACAAATTGTTGGCTCTCGCCTCTGGGAGATAGGCGCGAGCAGTCCGAGAATCCAGCAGGGCTCCTATGAATTCGAGTTTCTGCACTGGGAGAAGATGGGACTTTGGGTAATTTATCACAAACCCCAGTAGCTCCAGGAGGCGAATAGTCATCTGCATGGACTGCAGGGCTCCTGCCTCGGATGTGTTCTTCACCAGCCAATCGTCAAGATATGGGAACACGTGCACCCCCAGCCTGCGAAGTGCCACTGCTACCACAGCTAGGCACTTTGTGAACACCCTGGGCGCAGAGGCGAGCCCAAAGGGTAGCACACAGTACTGGAAGTGGCGTGTGCCCAACTGAAATCGCAGATACTGTCTGTGAGCTGGCAGTATCGGGATGTGTGTAGGGGCATCCTTCAAGTCCAGAGAGCATAGCCAATCGTTTTGCTGAATCATGGGGAGAAGGGTGCCCAGGGAAAGCATCCTGAACTTTTCTTTTACGAGATATTTGTTCAGGGCCCTTAGGTCTAGGATGGGACGCATCCCCCGTTTTCTTTTCCACAAGGAAGTACCTGGAATAGAATCCCAGCCCTTCTTGCCCGGATGGCACGGGCTCGACCGCATTGGCGCTGAGAAGGGCGGAGAGTTCCTCTGCAAGTACCTGCTTGTGCTGGAAGCTGAAAGACTGAGCTCCCGGTGGACAATTTGGAGGTTTTGAGGCCAAATTGAGGGTGTATCCTTGCCGGACTATTTGCAGAACCCACTGGTCGGAGGTTATGAGAGGCCACCTTTGGTGAAAAGCTTTCAACCTCCCCCCGACCGGCAGGTCGCCCGGCACTGACACTTGGATGTCGGCTATGCTCTGCTGGAGCCAGTCAAAAGCTCGCCCCTTGCTTTTGCTGGGGAGCCGCGGGGCCTTGCTGAGGCGCACGCTGCTGACGAGAGCGAGCGAGCTGGGGCTTAGCCTGGGCCGCAGGCTGTCGGGAAGGAGGATTGTACCTACGCTTACCAGAAGCATAGGGACCAGTCTTCCTTCCCCCGAAAAATCTTCTACCTGTAGAGGTAGAGGCTGAAGGTTGTCGGCGGGAGAACTTGTCGAATGCGGTGTCCCGCTGGTGGAGAGACTCTACCACCTGCTCGACTTTTTCTCCAAAAATGTTGTCCGCACGGCAAGGCGAGTCCGCAATCCGCTGCTGGAGTCTATTCTCCAGGTCGGCGGCACGCAGCCATGAGAGCCTGCGCATCACCACACCTTGAGCAGCGGCCCTGGACGCAACATCAAAAGTGTCATAAACTCCTCTGGCCAGGAATTTTCTGCACGCCTTCAGCTGCCTGACCACCTCCTGAAAAGGCTTGGCTTGCTCAGGGGGAAGAGCATCAACCAAGCCCGCCAACTGCCGCACATTGTTCCGCATGTGTATGCTCGTGTAGAGCTGGTAAGACTGGATCTTGGCCACGAGCATAGAAGAATGGTAGGCCTTCCTCCCAAAGGAGTCTAAGGTTCTAGGGTCTTTGCCCGGGGGTGCCGAAGCATGCTCCCTAGAACTCTTAGCCTTCTTTAGGGCCAAATCCACAACTCCAGAGTCATGAGGCAACTGGGTGCGCATCAGCTCTGGGTCCCCATGGATCCGGTACTGGGACTCGATCTTCTTGGGAATGTGGGGATTACTTAGTGGCTTGGTCCAGTTCGCAAGCAATGTCTTTTTCAGGACATGGTGCAAGGGAACAGTGGACGCTTCCTTAGGTGGAGAAGGATAGTCCAGGAGCTCAAACATTTCAGCCCTGGGCTCGTCCTCCACAACCACCGGGAAGGGGATGGCCGTAGACATCTCCCGGACAAAGGAAGCAAAAGACAGACTCTCGGGAGGAGAAAGCTGTCTTTCAGGAGAGGGAGTAGGATCAGAAGGAAGACCCTCAGACTCCTCGTCAGAGAAATATCTGGGGTCCTCCTCTTCCTCCCACGAGGCCTCACCCTCGGTGTCAGACACAAGTTCACGGACCTGTGTCTGCAACCTCGCCCTGCTCGACTCGGTGGAACCCCATCCACGGTGGGGGCGTCGAGAGGTAGACTCCCTCGCCCGCATCGGCGAAGCTCCCTCCGCCGACGTAGTCGGGGAGCCTTCCTGGGAGGTGGCCGCGGTCGGCACCGCACGCGGTACCGACGTCGGGGACCTCAACCTGGGCGATGGGCCAGCCGGCGCCACGCTCGACGGTACCGGAGGGGTAGGGCGCAACAGCTCTCCCAGAATCTCTGGGAGAACGGCCCGGAGGCTCTCGTTTAGAGCGGCTGCAGAGAAAGGCTGAGAGGTCGATGCAGGCGTCGACGCCAGAACCTGTTCCGGGCGAGGAGGCTGTTCCGGGCTGTCCAGAGTGGAGCGCATCGACACCTCCTGAACAGAGGGTGAGCGGTCCTCTCGGTGCCGATGCCTGCTGGGTGCCGAATCCCTCGGCGACCCAGAGCTCTCGGTGCCGACGCGGGGAGGAGACCGGTGTCGATGCTTTTTCGACTTCTTCCGAAGCATGTCACCGGAGCTCCCCGGCACCGACGAGGAGGACGTAGAATCCATCCGTCGCTTCCTCGGGGCCGAGACCGAAGAGGGTCGATCCCGGGGGGGCTGTACCGCAGGAGCCCTCAGGGTAGGAGGAGACCCACCCGAAGGCTCACCGCCACCAGCAGGGGAATGGACAGCCCTCACCTGCACTCCTGACGATGCACCTCCGTCCGACGACATCAGCAGACGAAGTCTCGGTACCACTGACGTCGATACAGTCGCCCGATGCCTCGGCGCCGATGCAGAGGTCCGATGCCTCGATGCAGTCGATGGAGCGGCAGCCAAGGAAGATGGTCCGGACGCTGACGACGTCGATGCACTCGATGCCTCCGGTGCCGATGCCGACGAAGAGCCCGAGAACAAAACGTTCCACTGGGCTAATCTCGCTACCTGAGTCCGCCTTTGTAACAGGGAACACAGACTGCAGTTCTGAGGGCGGTGCTGGGCCCCTAGACACTGAAGACACGCAGAGTGCCTATCAGTGAGCGAGATTACCCGGGCGCACTGGGTGCACTTCTTGAAGCCGCTGGAAGGCTTCGATGTCATGGGCGGAAAAATCACGCCGGCAAAATCAAAAGCCGAAATGGCGAAAATTGAAGCACCAAAATTTAGAGGGAGAAAAATCTCGACCGAGGCCAAAAGAGGCCTACCCCGACAACGAAAGAAAACTTACGGGGCAAAAACTAAGAAATACGGGAAGGGCAGAAAACCCGAAAGGGTCTTCCGGAATACTACCGGAGCGCTTCCCGAACTTTTCTCAAGGAAAAAAAGGACAAAAACACGTCGAAAAGGACGCGCGAGGTCGACTCTCTGGGGCACGAACGGCGTAACACGACCGTACCGAGTGCGGACGAAAGAAGACTGGCCGGCTCGAGCCGGTTTCGGGCGGGAAGACGGCCGCGCATGCACGGTGCGCATGGGTGCGCGAGGACTAGCAAAGGCCTTTGCTAGTAAACTTTCCGATGGAGGGGGCTGCCGAGGACGTCAACCCATCAGTGAGAACAAGCAGCCTGCTTGTCCTCGGAGAATACCCTGTCTGGTTGTAAAAAGTGTTTATGCTACATATTTAACTTTTTTATTTTTATTTGTGCACTGGGCTGCTGTCCATGATGAACAGCGGTTAAACTTTCATTAGTTAAGGGAAAGGAAAATGGGACTTGATATACCGCCTTTCTGTGGTATTTTGCAACTACATTCAAAGCAGTTTACATATATACAGGTACTTATTTTGTACCTGGGGCAATGGGGGGTTAAGTGACTTGCCCACAGTCACAAGGCGCTGCAGTGGGAATCGAACTCAGTTCCCCAGGATCAAAGTCCACTGCACTAACCACTAGGCTATTCAAAAGATTTAAAGTTTTATTTAAATTCTATTTTGTTTGCTTCACTTTTCCCATCCATTTGGCTTAATTATTCTACCAAATGTCATCATATTGGCAAAAAACTGTGCATTAGGGGCACAGCACTCTAATAAAATCAGAGCTCAAAATACGATTATGCTCTTAGCATGCAAATAAAGGATATGTTACTTACCAGAAGTGTCTGGCACATTCATACTCTCTGCTGGTTTATTTCTGTTTTCTAACTTCCACCATTGTAATTTTGTTTTCTGAAACCTTGAATTCAGCTGGGTATCTTTCTCCTACAGGAAAGGAGAAAAAAACTGGAATAAAATGTTTATTGCTTGAGAAGGGCATAAATTGAGTTTATGGTCTGTTGAGTTTTAAAAAATTTGTCTTGTGATTAAAGATCAGGGATTGTTAACAAATACTATCATGATCTGAATGTAATGTTCCCTATCTGAATACACTATGCCAGAGCCATAACTAGGCATTTACATCATATTTGTGTTGCTCTCTCCCACTTCACACCTTGGTCTGGTTTAACAAACCTTTTCAAGTTATATCAAATCACTTTTTCATTAAACATGCTTAGATTGACACACAATTCTAGCTTTGGTTTAGTTTAGGGTTTTTTGGTTGGTTTGTTTTTATTAAAATTTTAAATTCTTTCTGGCTTGGTTCTGCGCCTAGTATCCACCTGCGGCTACCCCGCAACCACTCAGAGGGTCTATCCCAAGCACAACTCAGATCCGCCTGTACCTGCCACTTGTGCTCTACACTAGCACCCTCCTCCCACCGACTGGATTCCAACTGCCTCTAGGCGAGTCTCCCACTCTCAAATTAGCCCCAGTGATTCCTAAGGTTACTGGGGCAACGCTCCCAGTGGTCCCACAATTCCTAGAAAGCACCCACAGACCCAACACACAAACCACCAGGATTCTTAGTTCAGACAAGCGGAGGCAACAAACTAAAAATGCTTGTCATGAAAAATTAGAACAATGAACAGAAAAGATGCAATCAGCAAAATAATAACAGGTACTGAATTATGGATCAATTATAACACTATCTAAACATCTGTGTACTAAATAGTATCTGGGGAGATCAGGACATATAGCTGCTCACAGGTTATCAAAAGTAACTGTTCACAGGGCCTCAACGAAGATATCTCTCTGTCCTCCCTAGCTAAGGCCGGGGGAAAAAAAAGCCAATACATCCTAAATGCGTGGAGGGAACTGGACCCAGGACACAGTCTCATTGGCTGGGGGGGGGGGGGGGGGGGGGGAGGCACAGGCAGGCAAAATATCTGCTCTGGGTAGTATGCTGCACTTCTGAGGTACACAAACCCTAAACTGAAAAGAGAGCTGGTACAAAAAAAATCCTGGTTCTAAGTACCATTTTGTCCTGCAACTGTTTGGGATTTTCAGACTACAGTCCTTCTGTCTTAGGGATCCCAGCCAGCCTCCAATATATATATATATATTTTTAATTCAATGGCTAGATATATGCCTCATAACTACTTATTTTATGAATTTGCTCTTGGAACAGTAAGACCATCAGGACAGTTTAGTCTAGCAAATTTTTATAAATATTAAACACACCTTCCAACAAAGTGTGCTAAACTTAGTATGACTTACTCATGCTTTTGCACCTTTTAAAGTCTCAATAAATTTACATATTAGCTTATTGTAATGGGACTTATTTTTCAACATCAAAAAACGTGCACATTTTTACTCATGCTTTATTGTATCAAGCTCAGTATGCTCAAACCTACCTGAATCACACCAGAATTACTACTACTACTATAAATCACTTCTATAGCGCTACCAGTCGTATGCAGCGCTTTACAATAACGTGAAGAAAGACAGTCCCTGCTCAAAAGAGCTTACAATCTAAATCAAACTTTGGTTCTCTAAAGGAAACAAAGATGATGGGGATAAAACCAGCCATTTCAAGTGTCAGGGGCACATTAAAAGAAGCAAGTTGGGAATCAGTGTGCCATGATTTGTGGCATAAAAAGCTATTGAGAAATAAATGCTCTAATCAACATATAAAACTGTGCATCATTCCTTCCAAAATCATTCATTCAAACCTACACACAAACCACCTTGTAGAAAATGCATACAACAAAGTTTCACAAAAACCCGCTAAAATGTTTAATAAATGCCCCGCTACCGGCGCAATCATATGATTTACGCTTTTGTCAGTGCTGCAACGCTGCATGGGTGGCTCAACACCATGTAAGATAATCACTTCACATTACAATCTACCAAACTCAGTAAATTTTTGGATATTCAGATTCAATTTTCCCCTGGGAATTTTCTTACTACGTCTGTATATAGGAAGAGCACGGACAGTAATATATTAGCAGTTTTCATCCTAGATCTTTGAACCAAGGTATCCCCATAGGACAGCTTCTTAGACTGAGGAGACTGGATTGTTCAGTCACTAAGTTTAAGGTTCAGGCAAAGGGTTGCTGCATTTTATTCAGAGGGGGTACCCTGTCAAAGTAGTGAAAAGGGTGTATAAAAGGGCTCATTATGCCCAACGTCCGTGGTTATTTTTACCCAAGCAAAAAGCTGTGCAGATGGTTCCAGTGTGTGTTCTTCCATATTCGAACTGTGGTCATGTCATTTGTAACAGTATCTGCAAACACTGGGGTGTTATCAGGGTTCATTCTGAGCTCCAGGAACACCCCATAATTGCATATAAGAGAAGTGTCAATACTGATGAGCTTTTAAAAGCATCCAGATTTGTGCAGTCTGTTGGACGATGTATGTACTGTAAATTTGCTTTGACCACCAGTCATATTGATATTCCACGTACAATGAATAAATTTTATCTGAGCTATACAACCACATGTGAAAAGTAGCCAAGTACTTTACTGTATTATGTACCTGTGTAATTTATATTATATAGGTCAAACTAAGAGGAAACAAACATTTGGCTGAGCACATTAGTAATATTAAAAATTTGACAAAAGGAGGCTTTTTTAGTGTCCCACTGGGTACCGGTGTGTCATTCTCTGGAAGATATTAGGTTGACACTTATGCTGACGACACCCAGCTTTATCTCTCCACACCAGACATCACTGCGGAAACCCAGGCCAAAGTATCGGCCTGCTTGTCCGACATTGCTGCCTGGATGTCCAACCGCCACCTGAAACTGAACATGGCCAAGACCGAGCTTATTGTCTTCCCTCCCGCCACTCTTCATCTCAGTTGATAACACCCTCATCGACCCCGTCTCATCTGCCCGCAACCTCAAAGTCATCTTCGACTCCTTCTCCTTCTCTGGCATATCCAGCAGATAGACAAGACCTGTCGCTAATTCCTCTATAACATTAGCAAAATTCGCCCTTTCCTCTCTGAGCACACCACTCGAACTCTCATCCACTCTCTCATTATCTCTCGCCTTGACTACTGCAACCTACTCCTCACTGGCCTCCCACTTAGCCATCTATCCCCCCTTCAGTCCGTTCAGAACTCTGCTGCACGTCTTATCTTCCGCCTGGACTAATATACTCATATCACCCCTCTCCTCAAGTCATTTCACTGGCTTCCGATCAGGTACCGCATACAGTTCAAGTTTCTCCTACTAACCTACAAATGCACTCGATCTGCAGCCCCTCCTTACCTCTCTACCCTCATCTCCCCTTACGTTCCTACCCGTAACCTCCGCTCTCAAGACAAATCCCTCCTTTCAGTACCCTTCTCCACCACCGCCAACTCCAGGCTCCGCCCTTTCTGCCTCGCCTCACCCCATGCTTGGAATAAACTCCCTGAGCCCGTACGCCAGGTCCCCTCCCTGCCCATCTTCAAATCCTTACTCAAAGCCCACCTCTTCAATGTCTCCTTCGGCACCTAACCACTTTACATCTATTCAGGAAATCTAGACTGCCCCAACTTGACATTTCGTCCTTTAGATTGTAAGTTCCTTTGAGCAGGGACTGTCCTTCTTTGTTAAACTGTACAGCGCTGCGTAACCCTAGTAGCGCTCTAGAAATGTTAAGTAGTAGTAGTAGTCATGCAGGTCACGTTGCACAGAGGTCGTGACATCACGGGGGTTTTGCTTAATAAAGAACACTTGATATTCCAGTGGGACACTATAGCCCCAGCAGGTTTACATGTGGAGGTGGAATGGTGAATTATGGGTAGTTTCAGCATTAGGGTGGGTGGATTACTCTACCCCCAGAAATAGAAGAGCTTTTTGATCAGTTTGAATATAGCAGTCTCTGGGAGACAGGCTTGGAAATCATCTCATCGGTAAGCTGCTGTAGATAGTTTGGATGTTTTTCAGATTGTAATTTTGGCTATATTCATTTATAGATTATTTTATTTTTGTTACATTTGTACCCCGCACTTTCCCACTCATGGCAGGCTCAATGCGGCAGGCAATGGAGGGTTAAGTGACTTGCCCAGAGTCACAAGGAGCTGCCTGTGCCGGGAATCGAACTCAGTTCCTCAGTTCCCCAGGACCAAAGTCCACCACCCTAACCACTAGGCCACTCCTCCACTTGATTAAGGACATGGGATTGCTCCTCCTGATGAAGCTTTATGCAAAATGTGGCTCCGCATTGAGGAGCCAAGATGTGGAATCTTGCTGTTCTTGGACAACTCATCTGCACCAGACTTGTAGTTTGAATGGTAAGACAGCCGAGTGACGATCAAGATATACTTTTCACAGTTCCTTAAGGGGACCAATTAAGTTTTGTTCCTTAAAAGCATAAGTGGTCTACATTAGAGAATGACACAGGGACAAAGTTTGTCTCCGTCCCCGCCCCATCCCCACAGGCTCTGTCTCTGTTCCCAACCCGTCTCCGTCCTGTCCCCATGGGCTCATCTGCAGAAGCCTTGAACAATTATGATTTTATATTTAAATTTTATTAAAGTATAAAAAGGAACAATATGCTGTGCAACTATTCTATATAAATTACAAATAGAAAACAATAACAACAGCAAGCAGCTATAATAATCCTCCTCACCACCACCCTCTAAGCCTTCCAACCCCAACAATAGCTTATTTATACTACCCCAAGGAATCTTAATCCACCCTGTCAAAATGTCCAGGGGTACAAATACAACCCCTTCTGTATGCCCTAGAGGGAAGAAATATGCCCTATGAAGTACTGTTATGATTTTTTTAACCTATGGATGAATAAGAAGTCAACAACAATCTCAGGATTCAGTCTAGCTCTCCTGTCTTCCACAGTCCTTCCTGCAACAGAAGATGTCTTCTTAGAAGATGTGCTGGTAGCAGGATGTAGAGGATCCCCCATTCAAATTTTGCTAGTTGGTGGCCAGCATGTTTGCTTGTTTTTCAAAGAAAGTAAAAATATTGTCGTCTGCATCAAACATAAATAACACTCCAGTTCATTAACACAGTCTTCAATGTTTTTCCCCGTCCTTGTGGGTTCTGTCCCCATCCCATTCTGTAGTCTATATGTTTAACACTTACCAAGTTTGGTAGATTGTAATTGAGCTGGACTATGTGAAGTGTGATATAAGGGCAAAGGTATGGACGCACAAAACTCAAAGTACTGGATTTCAGACATACTGATTTTGACAAAATGGGGGAATACCTGAAGGAGCAGTTAGCGTGGGAAGGCGGAGAAGTGGAAAAACAGTGGTCCAAGCTAAAGGCTGCTCTAAATATGGCGACTGATCTTTTTGTGAGAAACAAGAGAAGCAGGAAGCCTATATGGTTCTCCAAACAAGTAGCTGAAAAAATAAGAGCAAAAGAAGCTTTTTTCAAGAAATACAAAAGAACGCAACAAGAGGATCACAGAAAAGATGGGAAAATTAGGTTCTTACCTTGGTAATTTTCTTTCCTTTAGTCACAGCAGATGAATCTATTACGAATGGGTTGTGTCCACCTACCAGCAGGGAGAGATAGAGAACACTGAAAACCATAGTGCCTCTAGGACGGCTAGCTCCATCTGCCTCTCAGTATTTTGAAGCTTCCAAAGCAGTGTTAAACCGCAAAGTAGCATAGCATGAACTTTCCTCACAGCGAACGAATGCCCCAGAACAATAACAGAAAGGAGGGACGAACTCAACCTCCTTGTAGCAGAACAGAAAACCTGAAGACTTGTTTTCCAACTTCTCCCAATGAGGGAACATATCTGCAGGAAAAACTGAACACAAAACAGAGTCAATCAGGGAGGGATCATGGATTCATCTGCTGTGACTAAAGGAAAGAAAATTACCAAGGTACGAACCTAATTTTCCCTTCCATGTCATCAGCAGCAGATGAATCCATTACGAATGGGATGTATCAAAGCAATCTCTAGATAGGGCGGGAACAAGCCACACCACACACAAGCACTTGTGCTCCAAAAAGCGCATCCCACCTGGCAGCCACATCCAGCCTGTAATGGCGGGCAAAAGAGAGCTTAGAAGCCCAAGTAGTTGCACTACATATCTCTTGAAGAGAGAGTGCTCCCGTCCCAGCCCAAGAGGAGGAAATCGCTCTTGTGGAATGTGCCTTAAAGGCATCAGGTGGAGGCCGGCCAGATAGCAGATATGCAGAAAAAATGGCTTCCTTAAGCCAACGGGCTATAGTGGCTTTAGACGCTGGAGACCCTCTGCGAGGACCTGACAACAATACAAAAAGGTGATCAGAGGTCCTGAAAGCATTTGACATCTGCAGATACTGCAACAGAGCCCTGCGCACATCCAGAAGGTGCAACTGCCCAAAAGATTCCGGAAACTCCTCTCTAGTAAAGGAGGGCAGAAAAATAGGCTGGTTTAGGTACGCTGAAACCACCTTAGGCACGCTGAAACCACCTTAGGCAGGAAGGCACAGTACGTACCGTAACTCCGGACTCTGAGAATTGCAGAAATGGGTCTCAACAGGACAGCGCCTGGAGCTCAGACACCCGTCTCGCCGATGTAATGGCCACCAAAAAGATGTCTTTAGAGTCACATCCTTCTCCGAAGCTTGCCTCAGCGACTCGAAGGGCGAACACTGAAGAGCCTTTAATACTAGCCCCAGGTTCCAAGCCGGATAAGGGGCCCGCACGGGAGGCCGGAACTGAAGCACCCCTCTAAGAAACCGTGCAATATCCTGATGCACAGCCAGGGAGCGGCCCGAGACCTTCCCCCGAAAACATGCCAACGCTGCCACTTGAACACGCAGGGAATTATAGGCCAAGCTTTTTTGTACACCATCCTGCAAAATGTCAAGTATCGGCGAGACAGAAGCCAGCATGGGTGTGATCGCTTTAGAAGCACACCAAGCCTCAAACTGAAGCCAGATCCGAGCATAGGCCACGGAAGTGGAACGCTTGCGGGCCTGCGAGAGTGGAGATGACCTTGTTAGAATAGCCCTGGTCTCTCAATTGCGCCCTCTCAATAGCCATGCCGTAAGACCAAAGTGGCATGGATCCTCCATGGTCACCAGACTCTGCGTCAACAGGTTCGGTACCAGAGGCAAGGGAAGGGGAGCCTCCACCAGCATCCTCCGAACGTTCACATACCACAGCCGCCTGCACCAATCCGGGGCAATGAAGATCACCACTCCTTGATGCAGCCGAATTCGAAGGAGGAGTCGCTCTATTAAGGGCCAAGGAGGGAACACATACAGGAGGCACGGAGGCCAGGGTTGAGCCAAAGCATCCAACCCCGCCGAGCGAGGATCTCTCAGTCTGCTGAAAAAGAACAGGACTTTGACATTTGTGCTTGAGGTCATAAGAACCGATACGGGCGTTCCCCATTTGGCACAGATCTAAAGGAACACTTTGTCTGCCAGTTCCCACTCCGCAGGGTCGATTTGATACCTGCTTAGAAAATCGGCTTGCACGTTGCTCTGACCTGCTATGTAAGCTGCTGACAGAAGCTGCAGATGTAGCTCGGCCCAGTGGCATATCTGAGCAGCCTCTGCGGCCAGTGAGTGGCACTGAGTGCCGCCCTGACGATTTACGTAGGCCACTGCTGTCGTGTTGTCCGACAGAACTCTGACAGCCAGTCCCTCCAGAGTCTTGTGAAAGGCCAGAAGAGCCTGGGATATCGCTCTCAGTTCCAAGCGATTGATGGACCACCCCGTTTCCTCGGGTGTCCACAGACCCTGGGCATAGCTTCCCTGGCAATGTGCTCCCCAGCCCTTCAGGCTGGCATCCGTTACCACCAGGCACCAAATAGGGAAGCGCTAGCTGCATTCCTCGCCGCAGCATGCTGTCAGAGAACCACCACTCCATACTGAGTCGGGCCGCAGGGAGCCACGCAAGTCTGCGTTGATAATCCTGGGACATAGGAGACCATCGTTGAAGCAGGGCAATCTGCAGAGGTCTCATGTGTGCTCTCGCCCATGGCACCACTTCCAAGGTGGCCGTCATCGACCCCCAACAGCTGGACAAAGTCCCAAGCTCGCGGGCGAGGCATCCGCAGGAGCAGACGGACCTGATTCTGAAGCTTGCACCGCCTTTGGTCGGGTAGAAAGACAAACCCTGAGGCCATGTCAAACCGGACCCCCAAATATTCTACAGATTGAGAGGGGGTCAGGTGACTTTTGGGTATTTTGACGACCCAGCCCAGAGATTGAAGTACTGAGACCACTCTGGCTGTTACGTGGGATAAACATAAAGGAATCCTGTTCAGAAGGAATGGATCCTCAGGAGCTTAGCCGAGATTGGGTGGCAGAGCCGATGGTGGGAGGCGGGGCAGACTTATACGGTCTGTACCCTGAAGAGGACAGGTACAAATCAAGGTAGGGTATACACAAAAAGTAGCACATATGAGTTTATTTTGTTGGGCAGACTGGATGGACAGTGCAGGTCTTTTTTTGCCGTCATCTACTATGTTACGCAACGACTCTCTTCTGTAGAGTCCGCTCTGATGAGCCAGTCGTCGAGGTACGGGTGAACCCAGATATCCTCTCGCCTGAGAAAGGCAGCTACCACCACCATTACCTTGGAAAAGGTTCGGGGAGCTGTGGTGAGGCCAAAAGGCAAGGCCCGAAACTGGAAATGTTTTCCCAACACCGCAAACCGGAGGAACCGTTGGTGCGGGGGCCATATAGGAATGTGCAAGTAAGCTTCTTTCAGGTCCAGAGACGTGAGGAACTCTCCTGGCTGAACCGCCGCAATGACAGAGCGCAGGGTTTCCATGTGAAAATGCTGCACTCTTAGTGACTCGTTGACTTTCTTTAAGTCGAGAATGGGCCGATAAGAACCGCCTTTTCGCGGCACCACAAAATAAATGGAGTAACGACCGCAGCTGTGTTCAGCGGGAGGCACAGGGATCACCGCTCCAAGGTGCAACAACACTTGTAAGGTCTCCTCTACCGCCGCCCGTTTGACGGCAGTGCCACATCGGGACTCCACAAACGCGTCTCAGCGGGGCACCAAATTCCAATCGGTAACCTTCTCTGATCAGGTCCAGGACCCACTGATCTGAGGTAATCTTGGTCCACTCCTCGAGAAAGAGGGAAAGGTGTCCTCCTACAGCTGTAAAGGAAGAGTGGACCGGCGTCCCATCATTGTGGAGGACGGCCCTGAACTCCTGGCCTTGAGCCTGCCACTGCAGAGCGTTTGTCCGAGCGAAAGGAGTTCTGCTGCTGAAAACGGGCACGTTGAGTAAACCCAGCAGAGCACCCCAGGCGTGATACCTTCGAGCTTCACGGAAGCAAGGTCTGGAGGAGGAGGGAACCACCTGACCCTTGGAAGAAGGCCGCGGCCCATCCTCAGGTAACCTCTGGGGTTTAGCATCCCCCAGGTCTTTAACAAACTTCTCCAACTCCTCTCCAAATAACAGAAGGCCCCGAAAGGGCAACTTCACCAGCCTTTGATTAGAGGCCATGTCAGCCGCCCAATGCCGTAGCCATAGAAGGCGGCGGGCGGACACCGCCACAGACATCTGTTTAGCCGAAGCTCTGACCATATCATAGAGGGTGTCAGCTAAAAATGACAAGGCCGACTCCATGCGCGGTGCAACCTCAGCGAGGGACTGTGCACCATCCAAAGGCTGTTCCACTGCCTGTTGTAACCAAGAGAGGCAGGCTCGAGCAGCATAACAACTGCAAACAGATGCCCTTAAGACTAGCCCCGAAATCTCAAAAGACCGTTTTAGCGCTGATTCCAGCCGCAGATCCTGAATGTCCTTCAGGGCGACCCCTCCTTCTATTGGGAGGGTGGTCTTTTTTGTCACCGCTGTGACTAAGGCATCCACTTTAGGCATCCCAAAACGGGCCAAGTGCTCCTCACTCAGAGGGTAAAGTTGCCCCATCGCCCTGCCCACTTTCAAGGGCCCCTCAGGGTCAGCCCATTGAGCAGAAATAAGCTCTTGGATGGAGTCATGCAAAGGAAAAGCACAAGCAGGCTTCTTAGTACCAAACCGCAGTGGGATCATCCAGATCCAGTGGCAAACCAGCACCTTCCTCTGGCTCCTCAGACCATGATGGTCCCAACAGCCCGACCACGGGGGGGAAAGGGGGATGCGCCACTCTCCGACGGGGAATTTACCTGTCTATGTTTAGCGTGCATCCAATGCTCAGGGGAATCCACGTGACATCAGCCCCGGGCCATCATCAGTCGGAGGGGGACCAGGTAGCAACACAGTGTCAGACACCTGCAGCAGAGCTCTTTTCAGCATGAAGGCTTTATGTAAAATAAGCACAAACTCGGGGGAGAAAAACTCACCCTGACCTCCCGTCTCCGAATTAGAAACCACAGGGAACGGAGCTCCTCTGGTAGCCTCGACCCGAGGCGCCCCTCTGCTCTCCGACACCTCCACAACCGCGGGGGTCGAGCCATGCGGCACTTCCAAGATGGCGCCAGCTCCATCGAGCGGGAAGAATCATCGCTCGCCATGCTCGTACTGGCTCTACCGTCTAAACAGCACATTTTACAGAGCCCCGCTGCTGATCTGTGCTTGCCACAACAGGAACAGCGCTTAACTCCCTCAGCAGCCATCGCCGAAAAAACGGCGGAATAAAATTCAAAATGGCGGCTTTGTGCCAAAATCACCCTGATCGGAACGCCGTCCACGGGCCCGCCCCGGAGAAGCTGAGTACCGCTCTTACCTCAAAGGACCGAGTCCACGAGCTCCGGTCACACTGCACAGTCAGGAAAAGCCTCAGAAATAGCAGCGCTGTCAAAGCACGATTTTTTTTTTAACGCTGTGAGGAAAGTTGGGGGCAAACAACTACAGAGGTACTCTGGAGGCAGAAGAGGGTGGGAAAGGCAGGGAAAGGGCGAGCCTATATGCCTGCATCCACACAGGAGGAAGGGTAAGGCAGGGAAAGGGCGAACCTATGTGCCTTTAAATTGGGCTCCACTTAGCCACAACACCCCTGCTACAACTGGCAAAAGCACAGGAGCCACCTCAGGCAGAATCTTCAAGGAGCTGAACAAGCTGCGTCCAACCCTGCTGGCAGATAGAGAAATACTAACAGGCAGATGGAGCTAGCCGTCCTAGAGGCACTATGGTTTTCAGTGTTCTCTATCTCCCCCTGCTGGTAGGTGGACACAACCCATTTGTAATGGATTCATCTGCTGCTGATGTCAAGGAATATCGGATTAAACTTCTCCACTACTGCCAACTCCCAACTCCAGACTTCGCGCCTTCTGTCTCGCTGCACCCTACGCCTGGAATAAACTTCCTGAGCCCCTACCTCTTGCCCCTTCCTTGGCCACCTTTAAATCTAGACTGAAAGCCCACCTCTTTAACATTGCTTTTGACTCGTAACCACCTGCCTCCACCTACCCTCCTCCTTCCTGTACACAATAATTGATTTGCTTACTTTATTTTTTGTCTATTAGATTGTAAGCTCTTTGAGCAGGGACTGTCTTTCTTCTATGTTTGTGCAGCGCTGCGTATGCCTTGTAGCGCTATAGAAATGCTAAATAGTAGTAGTAGTAGTAAGAAGCGAAGAAGGGAATACGGCTAGCGAAAGCGCGAGCGGAAGAAAAAAAATGGCTAAAGATGTAAAAAGAGGTGATGACTCAAGATATATTGGAGAAAGGAGAAGAGATAGGAATGGAATTGCGAGACAAAGATAATGAGAATGACTATGTGGAGAGTGATGAAGATTAAGCAAACATGCTAAACAATTATTTCTCTTCGGTATTCATGGAGGAAAATCCTGGAGAAGGACCGCGGTTGGCTGCCGAGGGAACGTCTGGGAATGGAGTGGATACTGCGCTGTTTACGGAAGAAAGAGTTTATAAACAGTTGAAGAATCTGAAGGTGAACAAAGCTAAGAGGCCGGATGGGATACATCCCAGTATACTGAAGGAGCTCAGAGAGGTTCTGGCGGGACCTCTTAAAGATTTATTTAATAGCTCTTTAGAGACGGAGAGGCTCCACGAGACTGGAGACGAGTGGATGTTGTCTCTCTTCACAAAAGTGGAGACAGGGAAGAAGTGGGAAACTACAGACCAGTAAGTCTCACATCAGTGGTAGGAAAAATAATGGAGTCGCTGCTGAAAGAAAGTATAGTTAACTTTATAGAAACCGACGGGTTACAGGACCCGAGGCAACATGGCTTTACCAAAGGAAAATCCTGCCAAACGAATCTTATTGACTTTTTTGACTGGGTGACCAAAGAACTGGATGAGGGACGTGCGCTAGATGTAATCTACTTGAACTTCAGCAAAGCCTTTGATACGGTCCCCCACAGAGGACTCGTGAACAAGCTGAAAGGGTTGAACTAGGACCGAAAGTGGTGAACTGGATAAGAAACTGGTTGACCGACAGGTGGCAGAGGGTGGTGGTAAATGGAATCTGCTCAGAGGAAAGGAAGGTGAGCAGTGGAGTTCCTCAGGGGTCGGTGCTGGGGCCTATTCTGTTTAATACATTTGTGGGAGACATTGCTGAAGGGTTTGAAGGAAAAGTGTGCCCTTTTGCGGATGACCACATTGTAATTCAACAGGCTGATAAGGGCGGATCAACGGTGATTATGGACAGGCACAAGTACATGCAGGAGGGTTTTGGTCAACTACGGCAAACTCATTATAAACAAATTGATTGTGACCCTACAGTTTCTTTAAAACGTGTGATTGAGAACTGTGTTAATAGTGCCATCTTACATGGTATATTGACAAAACAAGAACAGCGATATTTGTGTCATCCTTACCCTAAGGTCCCCTACATTTACTTTGTGCCCAAAGTTCATAAGTCTCTCATGGATCCGCCCGGTCGCCCCATAGTGTCCACTCAAGACTCGGTTCTAGAGCCGCTGTCTAAATATATGGACATGTTGCTAAATCCATTAGTTAAAAAAGCAGAGTCATATATACCTGACTATGCATTTTTTAAAGATAGTGGAGGAGATGGAACCTCAGAAGGGTGATGATTTCTATATGGTGGGTCTTGATGTAGCCGCGCTCTATACTAATATTCCACAAGATAAGGCCATAGAATCGGCCTGTAATCATTTTGCTGAGATACATGTACCTGATCAAAAAATTGAAGTGTTAAAAAAAAAAAAAACTGTTGGCCCTAGTGATTTGTCACAATTATTTTGAATTTTGTGACCGATTTTATGAACAAGTTCAAGGTGTGGCAACAGGGGCGACTATAGCGCCCTCATTGGCATGCCTTTATATGACCCAGTTTGAAAAGCAATATGTGTATACTTCTTCCCTATATAAATATGTAGTCATGTGGAAAAGATACATCGACGATATAATCTTGTTTTGGCGTGGCCCGTTGAGCAAACTGAAGACCTTCATGGAGGCTCTTAACGTGGCTGATTCTCATATTAAGTTTACTTCGAGGATAAATCAAGTAGAAATCGATTTTTTTTATATAAAAATCGTTAGATCTGTAGACTGAGTTCGCTACAACCATCTTTCGTAAGCCCACTGACAGGAACACCCTACCCTACCAAAGGTTGGTCCTTGCTGATCTATGCTCGATCATGCATAAATATTGGCACATTTTAGCGGTGCACCCTGAGTTCAGCGAGCACCCAAAGGTGGCTTACAAACGTCAATCTAATAAGATACGGGCAGTGGTAGGCACTCCCCTTGTGGCAGGTGCGTATACTGCCAGTATTCCCGTGACACTAATATGATCACCATCCCCCACACTAATAGACAGTTTTTGTTGAGACATAATACGTCTTGTACCAGCGAACGTATAATATACTGTATTACATGCCCGTGTGATTTACACTACATTGGGCACACCAAGAGGCAATTGAAGAACAGGCTGGCTGAAAATATCAGCAATATACGTCATAAATTGGAAGTCCCTCTGGTGGCCCATTGGAGGGCATGTAATCACTCGATTGATCAGCTTCGTTGTGTTATATTGATGCAGGTTCCTCCCCTCAGTAGAAGGGCAGATATTAGTGCCTGGTTGCTCATAATTGAGCAACGTTACATTTTCACTTGGGGGACGATGGCCCCCCCGTATGGCCTTAATCAAGAGGTGGAATGGGTATAATAATGTATGCCTTTAAATAGTACTGGGCGTGGTCAGTATTGCCTGGTATTTAAATTGAGAAGCTCACGCCCCTGACGTAAAGTTCTGTGGTGCGGTTTCCGATCCTCGCTCATGCGAGTTCCCACCTGGCAAGCAGTCAATCAGAAAAATGACAGTAAGCAATATGTATTTTGGGTAATTTTGAAGTGATATTGTTTGTTAAGGTTTGGTTTAGAAGGTGGTAAGAATATTATAATGGTGTAGGTGAAAAGATGATTCCTCCCGAGGAAGAGTACTGAAATGCGGTCCAGCATCGGGGAATTGTGGTGAATATGAAAAGCACATCTGCTTTGAAGGTGGTTTTAGTCACCCTTCACCCGTGACCTGCAACTGGTTGTAAAAGTTGAAAACTGGAAATGTACTATTTGAGTTCAGCAGATGTATTTATTTTGAGCGTTAATGAACGCAGCGGCTGATTTAGACTGCTGAGAGTCACATTGGCTGTGGAGCACAAGCAAGGGTATGCTTTGTGCCGCATGAACTCAGGATCAGCGCTATTGAATGCGCTTACAGAAAGAACAGTACATAAGTGCCAGTTCATTTTTGATGGACATTTGCTGATGGATATTTGTGCACTGTAGTAGCCATATTGCATGAATTACATTTATGATGTTTAATGACATTTACTTTGCACTGTTTGTTATCGCTGGTGAAGTGTGAATGGTCAATGAATGGTGGTGTATTTATATGTGTTGTGTAGATGTGTCATTTGATTTGTAAAGCCACATAGATGCAATAAAAGTTGTATTTGTGATATAATTCTGGAGTCTTAATGTGTGTATTAACGATACGACTCTGGTGGTTTAGCATTTCCCCTAGTTAATAGGCTTAGTTAAAATTTAATGCCAAGACGTGTAGAGAGATGCACTTGGGGTGAGGAAACCCAAAAGAGAGATACCGGATAGGAGAGGAAAGATTAGTAAGCTCGACTCAGGAGAGAGACCTTGGGGTGCTGGTGTCAGAGGATCTGAAGGTGAAGAAACAATGCGACAAGGTGATGGCCGTGGCAAGAAGGATGCTAGGCTGTGTAGAGAAGAGCATAACCAGCAGAAGAAATGAGGTGTTGATGCCCCTCTACAAGTCGTTGGTGAGGCCCCACTTGGAGTATTGTGTTCAGTTTTGGAGGCCGTATCTTGCTAAAGATGGAAAAAGACTGGAAGCGGTGCAAAGAAAAGCTACGAAAAAGGTATGGGATGTGTGTTGCAAACTGTACGAGGAGAGACTTGCTGACCTGAACATGTATACCTTGGAGGAAAGGAGAAACAGGGGTGACATAATACAGGCATTCAAATATTTGAAAGGTATTAATCCACAAATGAACCTTTTCCAGAGATGGGAAGGCGGTAAAACTAGAGGACATGGATTTAGTACAAGAACAGTACTGGGCAGACTTCTACGGTCTATGCCCTGAGAAAGGCAAGGATAAATCGGGAATACATATAAAGTATCACATACCATGTAAAATGAGTTTATCTTATTGGACAGACTGGATGGACCGTACAGGTCTTTATCTGCTGTCATTTACTATATATAAGTGATTATTGACCATGGTGTTGAGCCACCCATGCAGCATTGAAAAAAAAGAGGAAATCGCATGATTCCTCCGGTAAAAAGCATATTACAGCTGGATTAAACGTTATATTTTATGAATTTTCTACACGGTTGTGTGTAGGTATGAATGGTTTTTAGAAGTAACATGCACAGTTCTGTATGTTTTTAATAAATCTTTAAAAATATTTTAAACACAAAGTTTAAGCTTTCTGCATTAAAATTTTCATACTTTGTCATTTTACCACAGTTTATTCTTTTTTTTTTCCACAACTCATATTTACTATATTTCCATCAGTATTGCAAACATTTCTACAGAAAAAAAAATTGAAAATGAGAAAACAAAAGTTGCTGTTTTAAGTTCTCTTACTTTACAAGTCAGCATATGCACTCGGAACTCCGCAGCACTCATTTTATGCGCTGGATTATAGGGACACGCGATTGGCTGCAGTGTATCCATGTCAGCTCTTCAAAAACAAAACCGGTGCCTGTAACGTGCAACTAAATAAGTGACAAGAAATCGGAAAAAGTACATGCAAGTTTAGCCAAAGAAAGACTAAAAGACTTATTGCACATTTTAATAAGTAGAAATAAAGATACACCACGCTCTCCCCACAAGAACGGCTGGAGAACACATGCACTGAATGAAACCTCCTGCGCTCCACTCAGCGGTAGACTCAAGACTATAAAAAAATATTGATAACACTAGACGAAATTGCAGCAAAAGGGAGTAATAATACTAACAATAAGCTGAAATGTGCTTACACGCTCAATTCTCTTCAAATTACGTAGTGTTAAGTGAAGGAATACACTTTTTCTTTTTTTCTTATTTAAAGTGGAGAAACGACCTCAGTAGTAGTCATCGCGTGGCAGCATTGTGGTCTAGAAAACTCCACTTGTGTGTAGTAAGGGGCTGTGTTTAAAGTTGAATGAATCACTTAAGAAATCAACTAGATGTGATATCAGGCAATTGTTTAAATAAAATAATGTTACTTAGCTTTTGCATTACTCAGCTTATTGTTAGCATAAAAAATATACATACATGTTTAAAACCAAATAATGACTGCCCTGTTGCTGGCTCATTCTCGCGTTTACCTCCCTTGGACATATTTCTACTACTTATTTAGTTTTCTCCTTTTCCGACCCTCGAGCCCTTCCAGAGAATCCGCTCCCTTCACTTTCCTTCCTGAATTCAGACTCCATCGTTGCCCATTTTCTCTTTACCTGATTTCCTGCGTTCAAACCGAGGAGGTTTAACGGATGGATCTCTCTTCTCCAGCAATACTCCTCAATCAACAATCAAGGGTTTAACCTTCCTTAAGCACCTCCCACACTGCCCAGTCCTTCGTCCTCCTTCCTAGCAATACTGTTGTGCGTGCTGCGTCTGCAGCCAGGTGGATTCAAGGAAATGCCTAAGGGGCGGAGCCTAGGGGGGGGCCCAGCGTAGTGCACTTTTTTTTCACCTCCCGGCCTGAAAAGAATTAAGAAATCCAGACACCCCCAAGGGGAGGTCACATTGAGTACCCACCCCCCGCACTTGTCATGCACGCTGTTCAGTATCTTTTGCCCGACGATGCACGCTAACCTTCGGATCGAGATGTTTCGTTCATTTTTCGACTTTACTGCTTTTCTTATTCATTGTCACGAAGCGGTTGTTCATTAAAAGGCGCTTTAGAAAACAGTAGTTAAGATCGGTACCAGCTTCTTACAGTTGAGAATCCCGCGATGTGACATGTTGCAGGGAAAAGGTAAAAAAAAAAAAAAAAAACGGATACAGCGGGAGCCTCGGGATCGGACCCATGTTGCATTTATTGCAAAAATTAAGAGAAAAGGGGATAATAGAAAATTAAAAGTATATTTAATTTGTATATTTAAAAGGAGCTTAGTCAAGATCGGGAGGCGGGGCTGGTGGTTGTGTTGCAGGAATTGATGCATGAATTACCCCTATTGTTAGCAGAATCTGTGGTACTTCAGGAGTCAGACAGCACACATCAAAATGAGAGAGAAATCTTCTTTATTTGCCAGCAAACAAAGTAGAACATCAGCATTAAGTCTCTTCTTCTCTTTCTCAGCTCTCTGTGTCTTTGTGGCTTCTGTCTCAGCTGCTTCTCTCCTTCTGCTGTCTCTCCCTCTGTCTGTTCCTTCTGCTCTCCTTCTGACTGTAAGCTGCTTCTACTCCCACTTAAATACTACTACTACTACTATTTAACATTTCTAGAGCGCTACAAAGTGTACGCAGCGCTGTACAAACACAGAAGAAAGACAGTCCCTGCTCAAAGAGCTTACAATCTAATAGACAAAAAGTAAAGCATTTAAATTTAAAATATTTAAGCAGTCAAGCACAAGAGAACAGTCACAGAAGGACAGTCCTAAGCCCCCTCCTAGCCCCCCTTACTTTCCAGATGGTAAAGAATAGATTGGTTACCTTGCCTCAGCCAATCAGCTCTATAAAAATATCAGTTACATAGGTTCGATATTTCCTAAACTGACCTATGACCTGGGCCCCTCACACCAGACATTTGGGCTCCAGAACTCCTGCATGTCATTATGATTAATTTCTCATATCCCTAGTACTAACTGCTAACTGAACTCTGGCATTCATTAAAGGGTCAAGGGCCAATCTTACTTAATGGCATACAGCTTATAGTTTGTTATTATTTTCAGGACCATTCCTATACTTAGCTATAATTAATCAAGACTTTTCTTGACCCTTTTCACCCATCAGCTCCATACACAGAACTAGCTAGGACTATGGTTAAGTCAAACCATATGCTGATCTCTTCACTGCAGCCCTACTCAGAACGTAAGGCAAAGAGTTGAAAAAACATTAGATTTAAAAAGGTATTCTACATATTAACTACACAAACTAAACATATTCTAAAATAAGCATCCTTATAAGACATGTCTAAACATCAGGAATATCTATATCTAAGCTATCTCCTTATAACAAAATCTACATATCAAGAACTTCTAAAATTATTTCAGCTTTAAACTACTTTTAAACTACAGCATGTCTGGCTCATGCTTTTGTTCATTCATAATAGTATACAGCTGTGCCAGCATTTAGCAATCCATCAATCACAAGGGACAGAGTTTCATTTCTCACTGACCTTTCTAACCTTTAGCTTGGCAAACGTAATCTAAACCAGATGACATTCCTCCATCACTTGCAGAACTGAAAAAGTTGAATTCAAACACCAAGCTTTTAAACCCCAATTAATATGATTTCTCAGAATTAATCAATTTCTTTTGCCCACTGCCTCATTCCCCCCTTTGAGACTAAAATCAGCTTATGCAGAGATAAGTCTCACAACTCAAACTCTGGCGATTATAGTGATCCTAACTAAGAATAGGCTTGTGAATCACCATTACCTTACTTGTTAAGGTCCGACGGCATACTGCCGAAGCACATGAGGCCAGGAAACAAAACAACAACCCTGCTAAAATTAAGACTATTAGGGAAATGAACAAGGGACGTATCCAGGAGGTCAATGACCACCACCAGGAGGTAAGGTCTAATCCTCCTCGGTAATCCTCCACATTAAGACTGGCCAACTGTAGGACTTTATCCATGGCATGCCTAACTACATGCGTCCTATTTATGACAATGGTACAGCACTCTGAAGAATTTAGCACTGTGCAGAGGCCACCCTGGGCTGCAAAGAGATAGTCAAGACCCATACGGTTATACCGAGAAACTATACTTAATTCATTAATTTGATCCTGCAATGCATTGACTACCACGTTCAGCTCATGAACTAAAACATGGAGTAGAGACTGAAGTCTCCGGGTAGCCATGCCTAGTTCAGTAATACCCGCTACCGGGCCCCCAATTGGAATCCAGGCCGTGGCAGAAAGGGCTACAAGTCTCTTTTTAGTCAGAGGATAAGTAGAATTAATATACTGGAGGGCTAATTCAATCGCCTCATCCTCTGTGGCAACGGAGGTAGGTAAGGACAAGGCCTCTCGCTTAGAGCGGTGCTGGGATGGTGGCCTGAGGAGAGGAATAACTTTAGGAAAATAATTCAAAGTTACCAATACACAAAATTCATATGTGGGGGGAAGAATCATGTGGAGGACATTATCACAAAGCCAGTAATGACCAAGGAGAGGGCGAGGAAAGTTCCCAATAAATGTTGGCACAGGATGGACATTAGGATGCCCATAATGCGAGCCCCTATCCCAGGGGGAACTAAGAAGAAATGGAGACTTTGTACACCATAGGTGCCAATCCCCAATTGTGACAGACTGCTCATATGTTGCAACCCTTTCATACCCCGGGGACTTATGAAAGTAGAAAATAGGCCGGGACACTATAGTCTTCTCAGTAGTAAGGTTAGGAGCCAGATAATCACCTTGGTCATAATCTGCAGGTATGGTAGTAGGGCACATAGGAGTACCTGGAGAGACTACCCACACAGATTCCCCTTTTTCTGGGAGAACATTAGTATAGTTACAGGGAATGGGAAGAACAGTTGAGATGTCTCTTGTTAAACAAAACACTCCAGAAGCTGGATAGGGAGACGTAAAGACTGGCCTTAGAGAAGATTCAGAGGGGGAAGTAGCATTATAAAAGGACCACCAAGTATAATCCTGGCTCCAAGGGCCTGAACTCGAAAAGTAGGGAGGTATAAGAGCTGGGAGCTGCACAGGGACAGGAACAGCTGGGACATCTGTAGTATAAGGAGAAAATTGGGAACACACAATACAAGGGGAAGTAATCTTTGCCTGGCTAATTAGTTCCTGGACTGAGTGTAACCAAAGGTTGGAGCGAGTTGGGGTATTAGGAAAAAGGAGGCAAGGAGTAGAAAACAACAAAAGCATCCAAACTACTAACATTTTCTTTCTTCCTAATCTAAAACAAATACAGCAAACTAATTAAGCAATAATATTTCAACAGTCTGTGCTAATCACAGATTACTCTCATATAATGTTCTCAGTCTTTGAGTTCTTATACCAGTTGGGATAAACCCTCAACTGACAAGGATCAAGCTCTCAAATTCCAAGAAAGCCAGAATCTGGACAGAAAGAGTCTCAGTGTGAAGCCGAAGTTCAGCAGCTCCTGCAGTATGCAGTTGACCCTTCTTTTCAGCTAGTAGATTCTTTGGTTCGGGTCAAGCGCAACTTCAATGGCTCCGCAGGATCACTTTCTGCTCTCCACTGTCTAGGCTCCGTCTGATCCGTGCTGGGCTCAGTCTGGTGAGCAGACTTAATTCGAGACCAATGGACCCATGGAGTTATCCCTGCGACCTTCACAGCTGTAGGGGTAGAAAGCAAAACAGTAAAAGGTCCTTTCCATCGGGGCCCCAAAGGCTGGAGCCTCCAGTCTTTCACCCAAACTCTATCCCCTGGCAGGAAGGAATGTACCTGAGCCTGGAAGGGGACAGGGTTTATTTCTCTCACATAAGACTGAAGCTCAGAAATTATCTTGCCCAAGAGGGCTACCTGCTCCTGCACCTGGGCAGACCCTAAAATCCCTATGTCTCCCTTAATTCCCTGCAAAATGGCTGGGGGCTTCCCATACACAATTTCAAAGGGAGAGAGGGCTGTTCCTTTAGTTGGGGTGCATCGGAGGCGGAAGAGGGCTAATGGCAGTGCCTGTGGCCATTTCAGTTGGGTTTCCTGACAAATCTTTGCTAGGCTATTTTTCAAGGTTCTGTTTGCCCGCTCAACCTGCCCTGAACTCTGAGGACGGTAGGCACAATGCAATTTCCAGGTAATGCGCAATGCGCGGGACAGGGCCTGAAGTGTAGCTTCAACAAAGGCGGGACCATTATCTGAACCTATGGCAAGGGGCAGTCCATACCTGGGGATGACATCCCTAAGGAGGGCTCGAGCTACTTCTGTGGCTTTCTCAGTGACTGTAGGATATGCTTCCACCCACCCAGAAAAGGTACAGACCATGACCAAGAGGTATCGGAGCATACCGCTCCTGGGCATTTCTGTGAAGTCTATAACTAGAGACTCAAAAGGTGTTAGTCCTCTAGACTGAACTCCTGGTGGAATACGGGGTCCCTGACGAGCATTATTCTGGGCACAGAGAGTACATCGGGCAGAGGCAGTGGCAACCAGACTATCCAATCCTTCCAGCACCACTACTCGACTGAGTAGGCGGGCTAGTGCTGTTTTCCCTAAGTGTGATAGGTCATGAGCTTGAGACACTACAGGCCAAGCTAGGTGGCGTGGCACCAGAACTCTGGTATCAGGGAGATGTAACCAGCCATCAGGTCTCCTTACTGCACCTTCCTCTTGAGCCCATTTCTCTTCCGTTTGGGTATACATAGGCGTCCATTCTTGCAGTCGAATTTGGAACAGGGGAGTCACAGTACTTGCTGAGGGTCCTCGAGCAGCTTCCTTGGCCACCCGATCAGCATGGCGGTTCCCTCGGGCCACTGGAGTATCTATCCTTTGGTGTCCCCTGCAGTGAATGACAGCCACCTTCTTAGGGGCCCAAACAGCCTCTAGCAGCTGAAGTATTTCGGGTCCATACTTAACAGGTTGGCCTGCGGCATTTATGAGTCCCTTTTCCTTATACAAAGCTCCATGAGCATGTAAAGTTGTGAAGGCATACTTGGAATCAGTATAAATGTTGGTTACCAGTCCTGCTGCTAGCTCTAGAGCTCGTATGAGGGCCACAAGTTCTGCTTTCTGGGCTGAAGTTCCTTGGGGCAGGGCTCTTGCTTCTATCACCTTGTCCTCTGTCACCACAGCATAGCCTGCCAATCGCTTGGAATTCTCCACGTAACTGCTTCCATCTGTGAAATAAATTACATCTGGGTCCCTCCACGGAACATCTTTAAGATCTGGTCGACTGGAGTACACTTCATCCATGGTTTGGATACAGTCATGATCCGGTGGTCCCTCAGATGCTGGCAAAAGAGTGGCGGGATTGAATGTAGCCACTGTTTCCAGGTGTATCCGTGGATTCTCACACAAGCTAGCTTGGTACTTAACCATGCGGTTATTTGTAAACCAGTGGTTGCCCTTATACTCCATGAGGGTGAGAACTGCGTGGGGGACTTTAACAACCAGTTCTTGCCCCAAGGTCAACTTATCAGCTTCCTGGACCAGTAAGGCTGTTGCTGCAATAGCCCTCATGCAGGCTGGCCATCCTTTAGCCACTCCATCCAGCTGTTTAGACAGGTATGCAACAGGCCTCTGCCAGGATCCCATCATCTGGGTCAGCACACCCAGAGCAACCCCCTGTCGCTCATGGACATACAATGAGAAAGGTTTCTCCACATCAGGAAGGCCTAACGCAGGGGCTTGGAGTAGGGCTTTCTTTATGGCAATGAAGGATTGTTGAGCAGTAGGTCCCCATTCAAATGGTTCCTTTTCACCCCCCTTTGTGGCCTGGTAAAGGGGTTTCGCCATCAATACAAAATTTGGAATCCAAATTCTGCAGAATCCGGCTGCTCCCAGAAATTCCCTAACTTCCCTTCTGGACTTGGGTTGGGGAATTGCAGCAACTGCTTGCTTCCTACTGACATCCAGTCTCCGACTTCCCTGGGAAATGCAAAAGCCCAGATACTTCACTTCTGACTGACAAAGTTGGGCCTTTGAGCGTGAGACCTTATAGCCTGCATCCAAGAGTAGCTCCAGCAATTCTCTGGTAGCCTCAAAACACTCTTCCTGAGTCACTGCTGCAATCAGGAGGTCATCTACATACTGGAGTAAAACTCGCCTGGAAGGCTCAGATTTAAAAGTCTTAAGGTCTTGTCCTAGGGCTGTCCCAAAAATGGTGGGGGAGTTCTTGAACCCCTGTGGCAGGCGGGTCCATGTATACTGAAGCTTCCTGCCTGTTACTGGATTTTCCCATTGAAAGGCAAAAAGCAGTTGACTGGCGGGGGCCACCCGAATACAAAAGAAGGCATCTTTTAAGTCTAGTGTCGTGAAATGGGTAGCTCCAGAAGGTATCAATCCTAGCAGAACATATGGATTAGGCACTACAGGGTGTAATGAAATAGTGGATTTGTTGACCACTCGTAAGTCTTGGACTGGCCGGTAGTCCTCAGTCCCTGGCTTCTGAACTGGCAACAGTGGCGTATTCCATGGAGACTGGCAAGGTCGAATAATTCCATGGGATAACAAACGATTCAGATGTGCTTGAATCCCTTCCAGAGCCTTTCGGGGAATTGGGTATTGGCGAAGATGGATTGGCCGGGCACTTGGAAGTAAGTCTACATGGACAGGAGGAATATTTCGGGCCAACCCTGGGGGATTATCTTCTGCCCATACCCCACTGACCTGAAAGCTGTCTGCCAGGGGTAGGTCAACTTGGCCATGCGACTGATGCAGCCGCCATTCTTCTTCAAGGGGGCAGCAGAAACTCAATATACCCTGTAAATAATTGGCAATACAAAATGGAGTCAAGCAGAAAGAAAATGGTTGCTTGCTGGACAAGCAGCAGTTGAAATATAATTGACCTTGTACAGAATGTGCACAGGTCTGCAGAATGAACATGTGAGCATGATTCATAAGGAAAGAAATAACAGAGAACAACGATTGGCAAAAGAACTGAAACTTGTGGCTATAACTTTTGCAGATAAGAAAAAAAGGGAGTGAAAGGAAGACGCCAGATGGCCTGTATGAGAATCATGATTCACATGAAAAGAATAGAGCAGTGTGTGATGAAAAGAAAAAAACTGTATATAAACTGAAGGTGAAATGTAGTAGCAAGCAATTATAACTGCAGTTTTGTAACTGATGAGATTGTTCTTGTATTGCATACTTGCTTCCTAGGCAACCTAATGTTGCATAGCTCTGTCATGGCATTGGCAGTTGAATAAAAATCTTTTTCTTGGTACCATTTGTTTCTACATATTTTTTTTATATACTATGAACTGAATAAACTGAGTTTTGGATTTAGTACAACTGTGGATTTTGTACAACCCTTAGGGCTGGATATCGGGGGCCGAAAGGAGACTGAAGTCTGGCCATCAGAGTCAAAGGAAATTTGGGCCCTAAGCTTGGACAGCAGGTCTCGACCTAACAAAGGGATTGGACAGTCTGGCATATAGAGGAATTCATGAGTGACTGTGTGTGAGCCTAATTGGCATCTACGGGTCGTCAGGAAGGGCCTCCGGTTCTGCACCCCCGTGGCTCCCACCACTCGGACAGTTTTTCCAGACACAGGCGCTAATCGCTCCGTCACAACAGAATGTTCAGCTCCTGTATCAATCATGAATGGAATTGAGCGGCTCCCTATAGTTAACTTGACCATAGGTTCCTGGGAGCCCAGGTTGTAGGAACCCGGTCTGTCCTATTCGTCCCATTCTGCCATCTCGGCTATCCCGATGATGTCAGATTCAGGAGGCTCATATCTTCCCTCTCGAACTCGGCCTCGGCTTCCTCGATCTCCTGGTCCCCTTCTCAGTCCCTGGCGCCTCTGGGGGCATTCATCTTTCCAGTGCCCTCTTTCCTTACAATAGGCACACTGATCCCTCTCCAATCTTGGTCTGGGATTCTCCCCCCTTGGCCGGGATTGATTGAAGGAATCTCGGGGCCTGGCTGGCGGTCCGGGGTCCCACTTGGGCTTCCCATTAGCTAGAGGTCGACCTCGATTAAGGGTGGAATTAGTAATGGCTGCCGCTAAAAGGTCGGCCTTCTTCTGCATCTTCCGGTCAGCCTCTCGGCGCACCTCCTGATCTCTATTAATGAAAACCTTGGTTGCGATCTCAATTAGCTGGGTGGTATTCATCCCTGCGAATCCCTCCTGACGCTGCAACTTCTTCCGGATATCTGGCATACTCTGGGCCACCAATGCGCTATTCACCATTCTCTGGTTTTCTAGGGCCTCAGGGTCAAATGGGGTGTATGTTCTGTAGGCTTCAATTAGTCGCTCTAAAAAGGCCCCAGGGGATTCAGTTGCCCCTTGGAGAATTTCAGAGATCTTTGCCAGATTAATGGGCCTCTTTATGCCTTTACTCATACCTTCCAGCAAGTCCCGGCAATAGCCAGACAACAGTTCATATTGCTGCTCATTATTTGGATCCCAAGCTGGAGCTACGCGAGGGAACCGAGTTCTAACCCAGTCCTCTAGGTCCGGTGTCCTCTCGGGGGCACGGGCACGCGCTCGCGTGATGGCCTCAGCATTTTGTAAAATCTTCCGCCTCTCCTCAGTTGTGAAGAGGGTCAGGAGAAGTTGTTGACAATCAGTCCAGGTTGGGTTATGGGTGGCCATAATGCTAGCCACTAGGTCCACCACTGCCTGAGGCTTTTCAGTATAAGAGGGGTAATGCGTCTTCCAATTCAGGAGATCGGTGGTTGTGAAGGGTACATACTGGTAGGCCTGTGCCTGTATAACCTGACCCTCATTATTAGGATCCGGTCGAGTGGTGGTTACCTGGCGGAGTGGCAGAACTCTCGAGGAAGTGGGAATGGAACCTGAGGTAGAGCTAGGAGCTACCCTCCTATCATGCTCAAAGGTGATTGCAGCAGGTCTAACCCATTCAGTGGAGGTGTGTTGAACCCCTGAGGGATGGGGAGGGGTACTCATAGACTGAGAGGTGGTCACAGGTGATTCAGTCCATTGAAAAGGATGCCGGGCCCCTGATGAGTGGGGAGGGGTATTAGAAGGAGAGGCTGGGCTGTCAGGAGTTGAGGAGTCAGGGAGTGGAGCCCAAAGCGGATCTTGGGAGGTTAACAGGGGAGAACGTGGCAAAGAAGGGTAGAGGCCGGATGAAAGGTCCACCCTAGGATGTGACGGGGTTTGCATAGAAGAGGAGCTATCCGGAGAAGCCTGTGCTGGAGAAGCTTGGGCTGGGCGGTGTGGATCTCTGGGGGTGGCACGGAACCCCAACAATGGGCCATAAGGTGGTGGCTCAAGATCTGAGGGGTCATCAGAGAGTATGGGTTTTTCGGGCAGGGTAGGGGCGGAAGCCACCGATTGGGTGGTAGGCTTCCTAGGGCTCTTCCCCTCTTCTAGTTTAGATTTTCTAATCTTTCTTTGAACACGGCCTAACATGAACTTTACTGGGGATCCCATATAAGTTTTCAACCAAGAGGGAGGGTCAGTCACAAGGCTGTCCCAGGAATCTATATAGGGGAGTTGTTCAGAATATTCCGGTTCTCCTACAATTATGCTGTAGACCTTCCGGATTACTTCAATATCTAAGCTGCCACTAGAGGGCCACCCCACCCCCATAGATGGCCACTCAACTTCACACAAGGTTCTTAGAGTAGAGCTTAAAGTCTGTCCATAATCATTAATTAAAAATCCTTTCTTGAAGTTCTTAAGCATACAATCTAGGGGAGTATCAATTTGTCTAGACGATTTCCCTCCCATAATGCTTACAGTTACAACACACAAAAGGGAAGGAATTTTTGAGAGTGCAGTAAGGGGTCCGCACTCTCGAGACACTAGGTAGACAGACACCAATCGCTTCCTTCCGTCACTGGCCAATTGAACTCGCGTTAATTGGAAACGCAGTTATAAGAAGTCCGCACTCATTAACATTCACGCATCACACATTCCATACAGAAAATCCCACCCAACAATTTCAAATTTCTCAGATACAGATAAGCTCAAGCGGTTTCGCTTCTAATCTCCACTAGACTAAAAGCTACTAAGGCCTTCGCTGAGAGTTGATCAGACTCCCCTTCCCTCAATTTGTGAGGGGCTGGTTTACAGTTTCCTAGCTAGGATTACAATACAGAATACATACCCGGCGAATGTTCTCCAGTCAGTTGGGTGCTGGGATTAATGCAGGATTCAGGATCCCACCGCTGCCACCAAGAATTGTTGCAGGAATTGATGCATGAATTACCCCTATTGTTAGCAGAATCTGTGGTACTTCAGGAGTCAGACAGCACACATCAAAATGAGAGAGAAATCTTCTTTATTTGCCAGCAAACAAAGTAGAACATCAGCATTAAGTCTCTTCTTCTCTTTCTCAGCTCTCTGTGTCTTTGTGGCTTCTGTCTCAGCTGCTTCTCTCCTTCTGCTGTCTCTCCCTCTGTCTGTTCCTTCTGCTCTCCTTCTGACGTAAGCTGCTTCTACTCCCACTTAAATACAGTCCTAAGCCCCCTCCTAGCCCCCCTTACTTTCCAGATGGTAAAGAATAGATTGGTTACCTTGCCTCAGCCAATCAGCTCTATAAAAATATCAGTTACATAGGTTCGATATTTCCTAAACTGACCTATGACCTGGGCCCCTCACACCAGACATTTGGGCTCCAGAACTCCTGCATGTCATTATGATTAATTTCTCATATCACTAGTACTAACTGCTAACTGAACTCTGGCATTCATTAAAGGGTCAAGGGCCAATCTTACTTAATGGCATACAGCTTATAGTTTGTTATTATTTTCAGGACCATTCCTATACTTAGCTATAATTAATCAAGACTTTTCTTGACCCTTTTCACCCATCAGCTCCATACACAGAACTAGCTAGGACTATGGTTAAGTCAAACCATATGCGGATCTCTTCACTGCAGCCCTACTCAGAACGTAAGGCAAAGAGTTGAAAAAACATTAGATTTAAAAAGGTATTCTACATATTAACTACACAAACTAAACATATTCTAAAATAAGCATCCTTATAAGACATGTCTAAACATCAGGAATATCTATATCTAAGCTATCTCCTTATAACAAAATCTACATATCAAGAACTTCTAAAATTATTTCAGCTTTAAACTACTTTTAAACTACAGCATGTCTGGCTCATGCTTTTGTTCATTCATAATAGTATACAGCTGTGCCAGCATTTAGCAATCCATCAATCACAAGGGACAGAGTTTCATTTCTCACTGACCTTTCTAACCTTTAGCTTGGCAAACGTAATCTAAACCAGATGACATTCCTCCATCACTTGCAGAACTGAAAAAGTTGAATTCAAACACCAAGCTTTTAAACCCCAATTAATATGATTTCTCAGAATTAATCAATTTCTTTTGCCCACTGCCTCATTCCCCCCTTTGAGACTAAAATCAGCTTATGCAGAGATAAGTCTCACAACTCAAACTCTGGCGATTATAGTGATCCTAACTAAGAATAGGCTTGTGAATCACCATTACCTTACTTGTTAAGGTCCGACGGCATACTGCCGAAGCACATGAGGCCAGGAAACAAAACAACAACCCTGCTAAAATTAAGACTATAAGGGAAATGAACAAGGGACGTATCCAGGAGGTCAATGACCACCACCAGGAGGTAAGGTCTAATCCTCCTCGGTAATCCTCCACATTAAGACTGGCCAACTGTAGGACTTTATCCATGGCATGCCTAACTACATGCGTCCTATTTATGACAATGGTACAGCACTCTGAAGAATTTAGCACTGTGCAGAGGCCACCCTGGGCTGCAAAGAGATAGTCAAGACCCATACGGTTATACCGAGAAACTATACTTAATTCATTAATTTGATCCTGCAATGCATTGACTACCACGTTCAGCTCATGAACTAAAACATGGAGTAGAGACTGAAGTCTCCGGGTAGCCATGCCTAGTTCAGTAATACCCGCTACCGGGCCCCCAATTGGAATCCAGGCCGTGGCAGAAAGGGCTACAAGTCTCTTTTTAGTCAGAGGATAAGTAGAATTAATATACTGGAGGGCTAATTCAATCGCCTCATCCTCTGTGGCAACGGAGGAAGGTAAGGACAAGGCCTCTCGCTTAGAGCGGTGCTGGGATGGTGGCCTGAGGAGAGGAATAACTTTAGGAAAATAATTCAAAGTTACCAATACACAAAATTCATATGTGGGGGGAAGAATCATGTGGAGGACATTATCACAAAGCCAGTAATGACCAAGGAGAGGGCGAGGAAAGTTCCCAATAAATGTTGGCACAGGATGGACATTAGGATGCCCATAATGCGAGCCCCTATCCCAGGGGGAACTAAGAAGAAATGGAGACTTTGTACACCATAGGTGCCAATCCCCAATTGTGACAGACTGCTCATATGTTGCAACCCTTTCATACCCCGGGGACTTATGAAAGTAGAAAATAGGCCGGGACACTATAGTCTTCTCAGTAGTAAGGTTAGGAGCCAGATAATCACCTTGGTCATAATCTGCAGGTATGGTAGTAGGGCACATAGGAGTACCTGGAGAGACTACCCACACAGATTCCCCTTTTTCTGGGAGAACATTAGTATAGTTACAGGGAATGGGAAGAACAGTTGAGATGCTTCTTGTTAAACAAAACACTCCAGAAGCTGGATAGGGAGACGTAAAGACTGGCCTTAGAGAAGATTCAGAGGGGGAAGTAGCATTATAAAAGGACCACCAAGTATAATCCTGGCTCCAAGGGCCTGAACTCGAAAAATAGGGAGGTATAAGAGCTGGGAGCTGCACAGGGACAGGAACAGCTGGGACATCTGTAGTATAAGGAGAAAATCGGGAACACACAATACAAGGGGAAGTAATCTTTGCCTGACTAATTAGTTCCTGGACTGAGTGTAACCAAAGGTTGGAGCGAGTTGGGGTATTAGGAAAAAGGAGGCAAGGAGTAGAAAACAACAAAAGCATCCAAACTACTAACATTTTCTTTCTTCCTAATCTAAAACAAATACAGCAAACTAATTAAGCAATAATATTTCAACAGTCTGTGCTAATCACAGATTACTCTCATATAATGTTCTCAGTCTTTGAGTTCTTATACCAGTTGGGATAAACCCTCAACTGACAAGGATCAAGCTCTCAAATTCCAAGAAAGCCAGAATCTGGACAGAAAGAGTCTCAGTGTGAAGCCGAAGTTCAGCAGCTCCTGCAGTATGCAGTTGACCCTTCTTTTCAGCTAGTAGATTCTTTGGTTCGGGTCAAGCGCAACTTCAATGGCTCCGCAGGATCACTTTCTGCTCTCCACTGTCTAGGCTCCGTCTGATCTGTGCTGGGCTCAGTCTGGTCAGCAGACTTAATTCGAGACCAATGGACCCATGGAGTTATCCCTGCGACCTTTACAGCTGTAGGGGTAGAAAGCAAAACAGTAAAAGGTCCTTTCCATCGGGGCCCCAAAGGCTGGAGCCTCCAGTCTTTCACCCAAACTCTATCCCCTGGCAGGAAGGAATGTACCTGAGCCTGGAAGGGGACAGGGTTTATTTCTCTCACATAAGACTGAAGCTCAGAAATTATCTTGCCCAAGAGGGCTACCTGCTCCTGCACCTGGGCAGACCCTAAAATCGCTATGTCTCCCTTAATTCCCTGCAAAATGGCTGGGGGCTTCCCATACACAATTTCAAAGGGAGAGAGGGCTGTTCCTTTAGTTGGGGTGCATCGGAGGCGGAAGAGGGCTAATGGCAGTGCCTGTGGCCATTTCAGTTGGGTTTCCTGACAAATCTTTGCTAGGCTATTTTTCAAGGTTCTGTTTGCCCGCTCAACCTGCCCTGAACTCTGAGGACGGTAGGCACAATGCAATTTCCAGGTAATGCGCAATGCGCGGGACAGGGCCTGAAGTGTAGCTTCAACAAAGGCGGGACCATTATCTGAACCTATGGCAAGGGGCAGTCCATACCTGGGGATGACATCCCTAAGGAGGGCTCGAGCTACTTCTGTGGCTTTCTCAGTGACTGTAGGATATGCTTCCACCCACCCAGAAAAGGTACAGACCATGACCAAGAGGTATCGGAGCCTACCGCTCCTGGGCATTTCTGTGAAGTCTATAACTAGAGACTCAAAAGGTGTTAGTCCTCTAGACTGAACTCCTGGTGGAATACGGGGTCCCTGACGAGCATTATTCTGGGCACAGAGAGTACATCGGGCAGAGGCAGTGGCAACCAGACTATCCAATCCTTCCAGCACCACTACTCGACTGAGTAGGTGGGCTAGTGCTGTTTTCCCTAAGTGTGATAGGTCATGAGCTTGAGACACTACAGGCCAAGCTAGGTGGCGTGGCACCAGAACTCTGGTATCAGGGAGATGTAACCAGCCATCAGGTCTCCTTACTGCACCTTCCTCTTGAGCCCATTTCTCTTCCGTTTGGGTATACATAGGCGTCCATTCTTGCAGTCGAATTTGGAACAGGGGAGTCACAGTACTTGCTGAGGGTCCTCGAGCAGCTTCCTTGGCCACCCGATCAGCATGGCGGTTCCCTCGGGCCACTGGAGTATCTATCCTTTGGTGTCCCCTGCAGTGAATGACAGCCACCTTCTTAGGGGCCCAAACAGCCTCTAGCAGCTGAAGTATTTCGGGTCCATACTTAACAGGTTGGCCTGCGGCATTTATGAGTCCCTTTTCCTTATACAAAGCTCCATGAGCATGTAAAGTTGTGAAGGCATACTTGGAATCAGTATAAATGTTGGTTACCAGTCCTGCTGCTAGCTCTAGAGCTCGTATGAGGGCCACAAGTTCTGCTTTCTGGGCTGAAGTTCCTTGGGGCAGGGCTCTTGCTTCTATCACCTTGTCCTCTGTCACCACAGCATAGCCTGCCAATCGCTTGGAGTTCTCCACGTAACTGCTTCCATCTGTGAAATAAATTACATCTGGGTCCCTCCACGGAACATCTTTAAGATCTGGTCGACTGGAGTACACTTCATCCATGGTTTGGATACAGTCATGATCCGGTGGTCCCTCAGATGCTGGCAAAAGAGTGGCAGGATTGAATGTAGCCACTGTTTCCAGGTGTATCCGTGGATTCTCACACAAGCTAGCTTGGTACTTAACCATGCGGTTATTTGTAAACCAGTGGTTGCCCTTATACTCCATGAGGGTGAGAACTGCGTGGGGGACTTTAACAACCAGTTCTTGCCCCAAGGTCAACTTATCAGCTTCCTGGACCAGTAAGGCTGTTGCTGCAATAGCCCTCATGCAGGCTGGCCATCCTTTAGCCACTCCATCCAGCTGTTTAGACAGGTATGCAACAGGCCTCTGCCAGGATCCCATCATCTGGGTCAGCACACCCAGAGCAACCCCCTGTCGCTCATGGACATACAATGAGAAAGGTTTCTCCACATCAGGAAGGCCTAACGCAGGGGCTTGGAGTAGGGCTTTCTTTATGGCAATGAAGGATTGTTGAGCAGTAGGTCCCCATTCAAATGGTTCCTTTTCACCCCCCTTTGTGGCCTGGTAAAGGGGTTTCGCCATCAATACAAAATTTGGAATCCAAATTCTGCAGAATCCGGCTGCTCCCAGAAATTCCCTAACTTCCCTTCTGGACTTGGGTTGGGGAATTGCAGCAACTGCTTGCTTCCTACTGACATCCAGTCTCCGACTTCCCTGGGAAATGCAAAAGCCCAGATACTTCACTTCTGACTGACAAAGTTGGGCCTTTGAGCGTGAGACCTTATAGCCTGCATCCAAGAGTAGCTCCAGCAATTCTCTGGTAGCCTCAAAACACTCTTCCTGAGTCACTGCTGCAATCAGGAGGTCATCTACATACTGGAGTAAAACTCGCCTGGAAGGCTCAGATTTAAAAGTCTTAAGGTCTTGTCCTAGGGCTGTCCCAAAAATGGTGGGGGAGTTCTTGAACCCCTGTGGCAGGCGGGTCCATGTATACTGAAGCTTCCTGCCTGTTACTGGATTTTCCCATTGAAAGGCAAAAAGCAGTTGACTGGCGGGGGCCACCCGAATACAAAAGAAGGCATCTTTTAAGTCTAGTGTCGTGAAATGGGTAGCTCCAGAAGGTATCAATCCTAGCAGAACATATGGATTAGGCACTACAGGGTGTAATGAAATAGTGGATTTGTTGACCACTCGTAAGTCTTGGACTGGCCGGTAGTCCTCAGTCCCTGGCTTCTGAACTGGCAACAGTGGCGTATTCCATGGAGACTGGCAAGGTCGAATAATTCCATGGGATAACAAACGATTCAGATGTGCTTGAATCCCTTCCAGAGCCTTTCGGGGAATTGGGTATTGGCGAAGATGGATTGGCCGGGCACTTGGAAGTAAGTCTACATGGACAGGAGGAATATTTCGGGCCAACCCTGGGGGATTATCTTCTGCCCATACCCCACTGACCTGAAAGCTGTCTGCCAGGGGTAGGTCAACTTGGCCATGCGACTGATGCAGCCGCCATTCTTCTTCAAGGGGGCAGCAGAAACTCAATATACCCTGTAAATAATTGGCAATACAAAATGGAGTCAAGCAGAAAGAAAATGGTTGCTTGCTGGACAAGCAGCAGTTGAAATATAATTGACCTTGTACAGAATGTGCACAGGTCTGCAGAATGAACATGTGAGCATGATTCATAAGGAAAGAAATAACAGAGAACAACGATTGGCAAAAGAACTGAAACTTGTGGCTATAACTTTTGCAGATAAGAAAAAAAGGGAGTGAAAGGAAGACGCCAGATGGCCTGTATGAGAATCATGATTCACATGAAAAGAATAGAGCAGTGTGTGATGAAAAGAAAAAAACTGTATATAAACTGAAGGTGAAATGTAGTAGCAAGCAATTATAACTGCAGTTTTGTAACTGATGAGATTGTTCTTGTATTGCATACTTGCTTCCTAGGCAACCTAATGTTGCATAGCTCTGTCATGGCATTGGCAGTTGAATAAAAATCTTTTTCTTGGTACCATTTGTTTCTACATATTTTTTTTATATACTATGAACTGAATAAACTGAGTTTTGGATTTAGTACAACTGTGGATTTTGTACAATTGGCGACCTGCACGAAGGGACTCCAATCCTTGGAGCTGTTGATTGAGTCCAGGAGCATCGGTCTTACGATACTGGCCAGCTCGTGAGAGGTGCCCTGCAATCTTCTGATCTCGTGGCAGAGTTTATCTTGTTATTTGGATCCTTGGGTCAAAAGGTCCTTCGAAAGAACTTCACACATAAGACCTGGAAGGACCCAATTTACGTGGGACCATTTGAAATAAAAGAGCTAACTCACACAGCAGCAAGATTGTCAGACCACATCACCTGGGTACATCTATCTGATTTACGCAAGGCTCCTGATCCGGGACCACCTGTGCACACTACTGTACCCCCAGAAGGCATTCCTTAGTAATATCATCAGAGCAAAAGAATTATGAAGGTTTTTGCAATCTGTTTGCTGGTAGGACTTACTTATGGACTCAATACATATGTTGAGAGAATTCAACATGCCTCAAAGACTCTTAATCTGACTAACTGTATTGTTTGCACTCCACTTGTCACTTCCGTACTTACCATTCCAGCACACATTCACCCTTACTCTATGATTAAGTTGCAAGGTATTCATAACTGTTTCAGTAATGGTACCTGCTATTTGGGTCTGGGTCATGAACATAGGCAATATTGGACCAATGTTACTGCTCAACGCCTGCCTTCTTTGTTTGCTCATACTATACCTGCACTAAACTATTGGTGTCTGATAAACTCTAGTTCACTTAAGGGTAAGATGCCTAATGTTTTATGTAATTATACTTATGACATACAATCCCGGAATTGGACTGTGTTACAAGGATCCTATGTTATAAATCAGACTGCAACATCTATAGCTTGTGCTAACAAAATGTTCTGTAACCGGACACTGACAACCTCTTATGTGACCTCTACTAACCTTACTCTTACAAATTTGACTTTCTTCTTTTCATTATGTCAATTTAATGCCTCTTCTATACAAGCCATTACTGCTATGCCTACTGCGTGTTCTTCACTTAAGGCACTAAACAATCCTATTTTTCCTTTTTCTCAAACATATGCTTTATATCATAACCTAACTTCTCTACAGTCTTTACGGTTGGGAGATTATCTGTTATGTGATAATATCCTGTACACCTATCTTCCATCATGTTATAAGTTCTGCACTCTTGTTCAACTAAATTTATTTGATTTGATCATTCCATTAGATGCTAAACCACATAGTTCCAATAGTCAGAGACGACGTAAAAGACATGTTTCTAGTACCTCCTTTAGTGCTTTGACAGGAGATGACCAAGCTTTACAATTAGCATTAGATTATATTAACAGTACCTATCCCATGACTAAGAAACGTCTAGATGCCTTGTCAGCCACTGGATGGCTTCCATTTGCAGGATCTGCCATTGCGGCTGAAATGGGTATGTCAATCAGACGCTTACAATCACTATTACATGTTGTAACACATGAACTAGATATAGCTATAACAGCACTTCAAGAGGAAATTGATGATACAGCGAGATATGCAATGCACACCCGCATAGCGGTTGATTTCATGTTGGCCCAATCTGGAGGAGTGTGCGGCATAGTGAATGATACCTCCTGTTGTTCAGTTATTAGAAATAAATCAATAATTGTAAAAAATGCAATGAAGCGTATTGTTGACTTGGTAAAATTATCAAGTCAAGATTATGAAGGTATACTGGATACCTCATGGTGGGAATCAGTAAAAGGATGGTTTGGAGGACTAGGCCCATGGTTAAAAGGTCTTGTAACATTTGCAATTGTTTTTATAATAGTTTTATTGCTACTGGCTTGTCTGATTCCTTGCTGTATGAAAATATGTGGAAATATGCTGACAAAAGTAACAGCCACAACTATGATCTCTCAAAAACAAAATGTAAACATAACCCAGATCAATCAGGAATTGATTGAGAAAAAAGAAATACACAATGTGTATGCTAAAGCATCTGTAATGAAAAAATAGCACTTGACAGAAACCGTTTCCTAGTGACGACGGCCTTGTGAAAAAAAGTAATGTGACATTCTACATCTTAAACAAGCTCAAACATGCTAGTGAAACTATTAGTGCATAAATGTGAACACTGTCATCAGTGTTCAAGGGAGGTATGTAAATAATTGGCAATACAAAATGGAGTCAAGCAGAAAGAAAATGGTTGCTTGCTGGACAAGCAGCAGTTGAAATATAATTGACCTTGTACAGAATGTGCACAGGTCTGCAGAATGAACATGTGAGCATGATTCATAAGGAAAGAAATAACAGAGAACAACGATTGGCAAAAGAACTGAAACTTGTGGCTATAACTTTTGCAGATAAGAAAAAAAGGGAGTGAAAGGAAGACGCCAGATGGCCTGTATGAGAATCATGATTCACATGAAAAGAATAGAGCAGTGTGTGATGAAAAGAAAAAAACTGTATATAAACTGAAGGTGAAATGTAGTAGCAAGCAATTATAACTGCAGTTTTGTAACTGATGAGATTGTTCTTGTATTGCATACTTGCTTCCTAGGCAACCTAATGTTGCATAGCTCTGTCATGGCATTGGCAGTTGAATAAAAATCTTTTTCTTGGTACCATTTGTTTCTACATATTTTTTTTATAGACTATGAACTGAATAAACTGAGTTTTGGATTTAGTACAACTGTGGATTTTGTACAACCCTTAGGGCTGGATATCGGGGGCCGAAAGGAGACTGAAGTCTGGCCATCAGAGTCAAAGGAAATTTGGGCCCTAAGCTTGGACAGCAGGTCTCGACCTAACAAAGGGATTGGACAGTCTGGCATATAGAAGAATTCATGAGTGACTGTGTGTGAGCCTAATTGGCATCTACGGGTCGTCAGGAAGGGCCTCCGGTTCTGCACCCCCGTGGCTCCCACCACTCGGACAGTTTTTCCAGACACAGGCGCTAATCGCTCCGTCACAACAGAATGTTCAGCTCCTGTATCAATCATGAATGGAATTGAGCGGCTCCCTATAGTTAACTTGACCATAGGTTCCTGGGAGCCCAGTTTGTAGGAACCCGGTCTGTCCTATTCGTCCCATTCTGCCATCTCGGCTATCCCGATGATGTCAGATTCAGGAGGCTCATATCTTCCCTCTCGAACTCGGCCTCGGCTTCCTCGATCTCCTGGTCCTCTTCTCAGTCCCTGGCGCCTCTGGGGGCATTCATCTTTCCAGTGCCCTCTTTCCTTACAATAGGCACACTGATCCCTCTCCAATCTTGGTCTGGGATTCTCCCCCCTTGGCCGGGATTGATTGAAGGAATCTCGGGGCCTGGCTGGCGGTCCGGGGTCCCACTTGGGCTTCCCATTAGCTAGAGGTCGACCTCGATTAAGGGTGGAATTAGTAATGGCTGCCGCTAAAAGGTCGGCCTTCTTCTGCATCTTCCGGTCAGCCTCTCGGCGCACCTCCTGATCTCTATTAATGAAAACCTTGGTTGCGATCTCAATTAGCTGGGTGGTATTCATCCCTGCGAATCCCTCCTGACGCAGCAACTTCTTCCGGATATCTGGCATACTCTGGGCCACCAATGCGCTATTCACCATTCTCTGTTTTTCTAGGGCCTCAGGGTCAAATGGGGTGTATGTTCTGTAGGCTTCAATTAGTCGCTCTAAAAAGGCCCCAGGGGATTCAGTTGCCCCTTGGAGAATTTCAGAGACCTTTGCCAGATTAATGGGCCTCTTTATGCCTTTCCTCATACCTTCCAGCAAGTCCCGGCAATAGCCAGACAACAGTTCATATTGCTGCTCATTATTTGGATCCCAAGTTGGAGCTACGCGAGGGAACCGAGTTCTAACCCAGTCCTCTAGGTCCGGTGTCCTCTCGGGGGCACGCGCTCGCGTGATGGCCTCAGCATTTTGTAAAATCTTCCGCCTCTCCTCAGTTGTGAAGAGGGTCAGGAGAAGTTGTTGACAATCAGTCCAGGTTGGGTTATGGGTGGCCATAATGCTAGCCACTAGGTCCACCACTGCCTGAGGCTTTTCAGTATAAGAGGGGTAATGCGTCTTCCAATTCAGGAGATCGGTGGTTGTGAAGGGTACATACTGGTAGGCCTGTGCCTGTATAACCTGACCCTCATTATTAGGATCCGGTCGAGTGGTGGTTACCTGGCGGAGTGGCAGAACTCTCGAGGAAGTGGGAATGGAACCTGAGGTAGAGCTAGGAGCTACCCTCCTATCATGCTCAAAGGTGATTGCAGCAGGTCTAACCCATTCAGTGGAGGTGTGTTGAACCCCTGAGGGATGGGGAGGGGTACTCATAGACTGAGAGGTGGTCACAGGTGATTCAGTCCATTGAAAAGGATGCCGGGCCCCTGATGAGTGGGGAGGGGTATTAGAAGGAGAGGCTGGGCTGTCAGGAGTTGAGGAGTCAGGGAGTGGAGCCCAAAGCGGATCTTGGGAGGTTAACAGGGGAGAATGTGGCAAAGAAGGGTAGAGGCCGGATGAAAGGTCCACCCTAGGATGTGACGGGGTTTGCATAGAAGAGGAGCTATCCGGAGAAGCCTGTGCTGGAGAAGCTTGGGCTGGGCGGCGTGGATCTCTGGGGGTGGCACGGAACCCCAACAATGGGCCATAAGGTGGTGGCTCAAGATCTGAGGGGTCATCAGAGAGTATGGGTTTTTCGGGCAGGGTAGGGGCGGAAGCCACCGATTGGGTGGTAGGCTTCCTAGGGCTCTTCCCCTCTTCTAGTTTAGATTTTCTAATCTTTCTTTGAACACGGCCTAACATGAACTTTACTGGGGATCCCATATAAGTTTTCAACCAAGAGGGAGGGTCAGTCACAAGGCTGTCCCAGGAATCTATATAGGGGAGTTGTTCAGAATATTCCGGTTCTCCTACAATTATGCTGTAGACCTTCCGGATTACTTCAATATCTAAGCTGCCACTAGAGGGCCACCCCACCCCCATAGATGGCCACTCAACTTCACACAAGGTTCTTAGAGTACTTGAGCTTAAAGTCTGTCCATAATCATTAATTAAAAATCCTTTCTTGAAGTTCTTAAGCATACAATCTAGGGGAGTATCAATTTGTCTAGACGATTTCCCTCCCATAATGCTTACAGTTACAACACACAAAAGGGAAGGAATTTTTGAGAGTGCAGTAAGGGGTCCGCACTCTCGAGACACTAGGTAGACAGACACCAATCGCTTCCTTCCATCACTGGCCAATTGAACTCGCGTTAATTGGAAACGCAGTTATAAGAAGTCCGCACTCATTAACATTCACGCATCACACATTCCATACAGAAAATCCCACCCAACAATTTCAAATTTCTCAGATACAGATAAGCTCAAGCGGTTTCGCTTCTAATCTCCACTAGACTAAAAGCTACTAAGGCCTTCGCTGAGAGTTGATCAGACTCCCCTTCCCTCAATTTGTGAGGGGCTGGTTTACAGTTTCCTAGCTAGGATTACAATACAGAATACATACCCGGCGAATGTTCTCCAGTCAGTTGGGTGCTGGGATTAATGCAGGATTCAGGATCCCACCGCTGCCACCAAGAATTGTTGCAGGAATTGATGCATGAATTACCCCTATTGTTAGCAGAATCTGTGGTACTTCAGGAGTCAGACAGCACACATCAAAATGAGAGAGAAATCTTCTTTATTTGCCAGCAAACAAAGTAGAACATCAGCATTAAGTCTCTTCTTCTCTTTCTCAGCTCTCTGTGTCTTTGTGGCTTCTGTCTCAGCTGCTTCTCTCCTTCTGCTGTCTCTCCCTCTGTCTGTTCCTTCTGCTCTCCTTCTGACGTAAGCTGCTTCTACTCCCACTTAAATACAGTCCTAAGCCCCCTCCTAGCCCCCCTTACTTTCCAGATGGTAAAGAATAGATTGGTTACCTTGCCTCAGCCAATCAGCTCTATAAAAATATCAGTTACATAGGTTCGATATTTCCTAAACTGACCTATGACCTGGGCCCCTCACACCAGACATTTGGGCTCCAGAACTCCTGCATGTCATTATGATTAATTTCTCATATCCCTAGTACTAACTGCTAACTGAACTCTGGCATTCATTAAAGGGTCAAGGGCCAATCTTACTTAATGGCATACAGCTTATAGTTTGTTATTATTTTCAGGACCATTCCTATACTTAGCTATAATTAATCAAGACTTTTCTTGACCCTTTTCACCCATCAGCTCCATACACAGAACTAGCTAGGACTATGGTTAAGTCAAACCATATGCTGATCTCTTCACTGCAGCCCTACTCAGAACGTAAGGCAAAGAGTTGAAAAAACATTAGATTTAAAAAGGTATTCTACATATTAACTACACAAACTAAACATATTCTAAAATAAGCATCCTTATAAGACATGTCTAAACATCAGGAATATCTATATCTAAGCTATCTCCTTATAACAAAATCTACATATCAAGAACTTCTAAAATTATTTCAGCTTTAAACTACTTTTAAACTACAGCATGTCTGGCTCATGCTTTTGTTCATTCATAATAGTATACAGCTGTGCCAGCATTTAGCAATCCATCAATCACAAGGGACAGAGTTTCATTTCTCACTGACCTTTCTAACCTTTAGCTTGGCAAACGTAATCTAAACCAGATGACATTCCTCCATCACTTGCAGAACTGAAAAAGTTGAATTCAAACACCAAGCTTTTAAACCCCAATTAATATGATTTCTCAGAATTAATCAATTTCTTTTGCCCACTGCCTCAGTTGGGAGGCGGGGATAGTGCTGGGCAGACTTATACCGTCTGTGCCAGAGCCGGTGGTTGGGAGGCGGGGCTGGTGGTTGGGAAGTGGGGATAGTGCTGGGCAGACTTATACGGTCTGTGCCCTGAAGAGCACAGGTACAAATCAAAGTAGGGTATACACAAAAAGTAGCAAATATGAGTTATCTTGTTGGGCAGACTGGATGGACCGTCCAGGTCTTTTTCTGCCGTCATCTACAATGTTACTATGTATGTTACTATATTGGGAGAGCAGCTTTACAACTGGATAGGAATTTTTTTTCCTACTTTTGGCTATCGTTAGGGCAATCCGGTCTAAATTTCTGTGCATGTTTGAACAATGTATTCTTCCAAGTTTTCTTCAAAAATTTATAATTAGTTGTAGAACAAAATAATCACAAACCTAAGCTTTTTGCTTTTTTCTCCTTAAAAGTATTCTAAATGAAGGGTGAACTGTACAGAAAGCATGCACTTGTACAGTACCAAATTCAACATGAATACCATGTATAATCGTACGAACAGAAGAAAATGTTGCCATAAAAGGCCTCTGCTGGTCCACTTTACCTGCTAATGTTTGTGGCAAATCTTACTAGTTTTTTCACCCACCTCTCTTTTCCGATAGGGCCTATCGCATAAGCTACAGTAGATATTAAGACGACATTTTCTTTTCAGTTAAAACTTGATATATCTCTTAAATTAACATTAGGTTTAACATTTTTAAAAGCAGGTCATAAAGACAAGGCTAGTAATAGAAAGTTTCAGCCTAGAGTTTGGATGACAGTTTTATTAATGATAAACTTATTGCCACAGTTGTATGATAATTTCTATGTTGGCTCTTAACACAGTACAGGGCACAGAATGGACAAGGGTTGCTCCCTACAGTTAATGCAGTTGGGCACCTCAGCAGCTGTAGCTAACTGTTATCACAGTATCTGCAATGTAGTTAAATACACAGTGAAGAATTTTGTGTTAACAGTACGGGTAGATCAGGACTGGCTAAAGGGACAAGTTACAGAGGTACTGATGCAGTGTACTACTACTACTACTTAACATTTCTAGAGCACTGAAGGTTACTCTCTATTCCCCTCCTTCCCCCCTCCTCCCTCCCCTTCTTATGCGCCTTGTGGAATGCCCACTCAGTCTGCAACAAACTGTCTCTCACCCACGATCTCTTTATCTCTCGCTCCCTTCAACTGCTCGCCCTAACCGAAACCTGGATCTCCCCAGAAGACTCTGCCTCAGTTGCAGCCCTCTGCCATGGAGGCTACCTCTTCTCCCACACGCCCCGCCCAGTTGGCCGCGGCGGAGGCGTTGGGCTACTACTCTCACCCTCCTGTAATTTCCAACCCCTCCACCTACCGCAGTCTCACTGCTTCTCATCCTTTGAAGCCCATTCCATCCGGCTATTCTACCCGCTACCACTCAGAGTGGCAGTCATTTACCGCCCCCCTGATAAATCCTTCCCTTCCTTCCTCACCGACTTTGATGCTTGGCTCTCCGTCTTTCTTGACCCTTCATCTCCGTCCCTCATCCTCGGAGACTTTAATGTACACGCTGATGACCTATCCGACCCCCACGCTTCTAAGTTCCTCACCCTAACATCCTCCCTCAACCTCCAGCTGTGCTCCACCACCCCTACTCACCGTGACGGCCATTGTCTTGACCTCGTCCTCTCCTCCTCCGGCTCACCCTCCAATTTCCAAGCCTCAGCTCTTCCTCTCTCCGATCATCACCTGATCACATTCACACTTCTTCACCCCCCCCCCCTCCACCCCGTCCAATTTAACCACCACCTCCAGGAACCTCCAGGCTATTGACCCCTCCACCTTATCATCTACTATCTCTAATCTCCTCCCCTCCATCATGTCCTCCGAAACTGTCGACAAAGCGGTCTCCGCTTACAATACCGCTCTCTCCTCTGCTTTGGACACCCTCGCACCATCCATCTCCCGTCTCACAAAGCGCACCAATCCCCAGCCCTGGCTGACTCCTTGCATCCGTTACCTTCGCTCCTGCACCTGATCCGCTGAGCGCCTCTGGAGGAAATCTCGTACCCTTTCAGACTTCCTCCACTACAAATTCATGCTATCCTCCTTCCACTCCTCCCTATTCCGTGCAAAACAGGACTATTACACCCAATTGACCAATTCTCTCAGCTCCAACCCTCATCATCTCTTCACCACCCTCCTAAAAGTGCCACCCGCTCCTACTCCCCCTTCTCTCTCTCCTCAATCACTGGCCGACTACTTCCGCGACAAAGTGCAAAAGATCAACCTTGAGTTCATGACCAAGCCACCACCTCCTCTTCACCCTTTAACCCTCTTCCTCCTCCAACCTACCCAGGCCTCTTTCTCCTCCTTTCCTGAGATCACCGAGGATGAAACTTCCTGCCTTCTTTCCTCCTCGAAATGCACCACCTGTTCCTCTGATCCCATCCCCACCAACCTACTCAACACCATCTCCTATACTGTCACCCCCTCCATCTGTCGCATCCTTAACCTCTCTCTCTCCACTGCAACTGTCCCTGACACCTTCAAGCACGCCGTTGTCACACCTCTCCTCAAAAAACCTTCACTTGACCCTACCTGCCCCTCCAGCTACCGCCCCATCTCTCTTTTACCCTTCCTCTCCAAAATACTTGAGCGCGCCATTCACAGCCGGTGCCTTGATTTTCTCTCCTCTCATGCCATCCTCGATCCACTTCAATCCGGTTTTCGCCCTCTGCACTCGACAGAAACGGCACTCTCTAAAGTTTGCAAAATCCAGAGGTCACTACTCCATCCTCATCCTCCTCGATCTTTCCGCCGCGTTTGACACTGTCAATCATGATTTACTTCTTGCCACGCTGTCCTCTTTTGGGTTCCAAGGCGCTCTCCTCTCCTGGTTCTTCTCTTATCTCTTCCACCGCATCTTCAGGGTACACTCCCATGGATCTTCCTCCACTCCCATCCCACTATCTGTTGAGTTCCCCAGGGATCTGTCCTTGGACCCCTTCTTTTCTCAATCTACACCTCCTCCCTGGGTTTGCTGATCTCGTCTCATGGTTTTCAGTATCATCTTTATGCTGATGACACCCAGCTATACCTCTCCACACCTGACATCACCGCGGAGACACAGGCCAAGGTATCGGCCTGTTTATCCGACATTGCGGCATGGATGTCCAACCGTCACCTTAAACTGAACATGTCCAAGACCGAGCTCCTCGTCTTTCCTCCTAAACCCACTTCTCCTCTTCCTCCATTCTCTATCTCAGTTGATAACACCCTCATCCTCCCCGTCCCATCTGCCCGCAACCTCGGAGTCATCTTCGACTCCTCCCTCTCCTTCTCTGCGTATATCCAACAGACTGCCAAGACCTGTTGCTTCTTCCTCTTCAACATCAGCAAAATTCGCCCTTTCCTCGCTGAGCACACCACCAGAACTCTCGTCCACGCTCTCATTACCTCTCGCCTCGATTACTGCAACTTACTCCTCACCAGCCTCCCACTCAGCCATCTATCCCCCCTTCAATCCTTTCAGAACGCTGCCGCATGTCTTATATTCCGCCAGAACCGATATACTCATATCACCCCTCTCCTCAAATCACTTCATTGGCTTCCGATCAGATATCGCATACAATTCAAGCTCCTCCTCCTTACCTACAAGTGCACTCAGTCTGCGGCTCCTCACTACTTCTCCACCCTCATCTCCCCCTATGTTCCCACCCGTAACCTCCGCTCACAGGACAAAGCCCTTGTCTCTGTACCCTTCTCCACCACTGCCAACTCCAGGCTCCGCTCATTCTGCCTTGCCTCACCCTATGCCTGGAACAATCTTCCTTTACCCATACGCCATGCCCCTTCCCTACCCATCTTCAAATCTCTACTTAAAACTCACCTCTTCAATGCTGCCTTCGGCACCTAACCGCTTGAGAAATATAGAATGCCCCAATCTATCCACCCTATTAGATTAACTGTTCATTTGTCCTCTAGATTGTACACTTGTCTTTAGATTGTTCTCTTGTCTTTTAGATTGTAAGCTCTTTGAGCAGGGACTGTCCTTCTATGTTTAAATTGTACAGCGCTGCGTAACCCTAGTAGCGCTTTAGAAATGTTAGTAGTAGTAGTAGTACTATGGCGGGATTCTCCTCACCTTATTTCTCATGTGTACCTCTGCAGGCTCCTGCTCATCATCCCCTTCAAGCAAAAACCTGGCTGGATGTGCCATAGTACTACTATTACTATTAGATTAACTGTTCATTTGTCCTCTAGATTGTACACTTGTCTTTAGATTGTTCTCTTGTCTTTTAGATTGTAAGCTCTTTGAGCAGGGACTGTGCATCGCTTCCCAATGGCCAGCAGTAATATCAACTGTTAGCCATCACCACAGCATCTGTAAATCTCATGGGTCAAGCAACACTGTAGTGACAGCCTGCAGAATTGCTGATACATTTCACATCCCTCTGCTGGCTGGAAGGGTGGTATGCACATACAACCTTAAGACATGTTTTTAGGGTTAGGAAATAGGGCCAAAGCATGAAGAGCAGATCATAGGGAGAAGCTTTAGGCATAACCACAGCCAAGTCCTTGCCCCAGCCTGTGCTCCAGCAGCTGTTCACTTTATACTGGAGCAAGGCTCTGGGAAGAAGAGAAAAAAATTGGGAAGAAGGAAAGTCATTCTCAGAGAGAGGTATCATTTAGAGGAATACTAGGAAATGGGTAGAGAGTGGAGCCTGACTGGAGAGATGTAAGAAGACACTTGGAGTAAAGAACAGAGCAGAGGGAGCCAATATATGATTGGCATGTGTGCATGGCCACACATGTCATTCGTATATCTTCAGTACCACAACACTGGTAAGAGTTGAACTAGGACTGGTTTTATTTATTGGTAAAGGCCAGTGGCTATAGAGATGCCAAGTCACATACATTTCACTGACCTCACACATTGAGTACCGCCACTTCACAAGCGTAAACAGACGCTTCACATCTACCCGTTCAACTCCACTCATTATTTTATAGACCTCTATCATATCTCCCCTCAGCCATCTTTTCTCCAAACTGAAGAGCCATAGCCGCTTTAGCCTTTCCTCATAGGGAAGTCGTCCTATCCCTTTTATCATTTTCGTGCCCTTCTCTGTATCTTTTCTAATTCCACTATACCTTTTTAAAGATGCAGTGACCAGAATTGAACACATCATGGAGCAATACAAAGGCATTATAACATCCTCATTTTTGTTTTCCATTCTTTTGCTAAAAATACCTAATATTCTATTTGCTTTCTTATCTGCCGCCACACACTGAGCAGAGGGTTTCAATGTATCATCAACGATGACGACTAGATCCCTTTGCTGTACAGTTCGAACTATTTACAGAACAATACTTGGTGCAGTCATACACCACTCGTGTCCATCACCATTAATGAGACAACATATTCTGCACCTCTGGTTACCAATGACTCTATTGACATTCCAGATTTTATTCCATACGCTGTCCATCCACTCCCTCTGGGCATGGGAGAAGAGACTTTACACAAACTACTGAACTTTACTAAACGTCATGCCTATATGAACCATTTGAAAACAACCTCCACAGAAGTGAATCATACCATCCCTTATGAGAATGGACAAATTAGACAAACTGTTCAAAATTTGGTACAAGACTCCCATGTCTCAGTATGCGAATTATTCTTTGGATATTCACTGATCATGTCTTTAATGTTTTAAATCACCCTATCATTATTGTAACTGGTGTACAAGTATTGCTATGCATTGGTATGATTTTCATGTGTTGTAAACTTAGACATATGTACAATTCTGTGCAAAGTTTAACCTTTAAAATACCCTCACCCCTATAAGGCAGCTATACACACACACACTACTTTCCTTCCCATCTAAAAGAATTTTTAACTACTTTCTTCGCAGCATTTACATTTTTAATCTGGCATGGTAATTTGTTTTTGTTTTTTTTAACAGTCCCATCATCTACTTTGGAGCCACTCTAGTCTGGCAGGTTAATTTGAGCTTTGTATAACGGGCATCCTGGTACCAGTAGGCCTTAACCTCCAAATGCCTGCATCCCTTATGCACTGTCCATTCTGCTCTAAGACGGGTAAGGTGGCATATTAAGGACTGCCCAACCTAAGACACGAGGCTTGGACTCATAATGGGATTTAAACATCTCACTACTGTGGAGATATGAATTAGCAGTAACAATATAACTGGAGGTATGGGAATAGTCTGTCACTACAGTGACAGGTACCCAGGTTTGCTTACATCTTGCCTCCATGAAAAAAAAAAGGGGTGGAGATGTCAGGATTGCTGGAAGTCAAAATTATTGCTGGACATACTTATATTAATATTAAACCAGCTTCTGACCTCTGAGTACTTCCCCCACCCCTTCAGGAATCAGAGGATGGAAAAATGGAACAAATGTTGTTGAGGGGCCTGCTAGCCCTGTGTTTAATTGCTTTTGATCAGCATACCTTTTATTCCGTCTGGGAACAGAGCTCTCTTTGAAAACAAAGGAGGCCAGACATAGAGGCTCCATAGCTTGGGACTTCAAAAAGGAGAACCTGTGAAATGGCTCACCTCTCCTGGCTTCAAAGAAAGCAAACTGAGTTTGGCTGAAGGAAGATATTTTTCTGTTCTTGAGGTATAAAAGCAGAGCACACGCTCAGGGCTCACTCTCTGTCCAGGGCACTGCTCTCTGCCCACCCTCTGCCCGGGGCACTGCTGTCTGCCCGGGACACTTCTTGCTCTGTCTCTCAGCAGCAGAGCACAGGCCTTTGTTTCTTCTTTTTCTTTCTCTGCACACCTCCATCTTTAGCCAACAGAACACAGGGCTCTCTGGTGGCTGGCAACTTCTCTCTCTTCCTTTCTCTCTGCACACATATATACCTCTTGCAGCACAACCCCAAGGCTTCTCCCTTCTGAACAAACACCCTATCCTTTCTTTCTCTTACTCTAAAGGGACTAGATCCCTTTGCTGGTTGGTGCCTTCTAATGTGGAACCTTGCATTACGTAGCTATAATTCGGGTTCCTCTTTCCCACATGCATCACTTTGCACTTGCTCACATTAAACGTCATCTACCATTTAGACACCCACTATCCCATTCTCGTAAGATCCTCTTGTAATTTTTCACAATCCTCTTGCGATTTAACAACTTTGAATAACTTTGTGTCATCAGCAAATTTAATTAGATCACTAGTAACATCCTTCTCTAGATCATTTATAAATATGTTAAAAAGCAGCGGTCCCAGCACAGACCCCTGGGGAACCCCACTAACTACCCTTCTCCATTGAGAATACTGACCATTTAGCCCTACTCTCTGTTTTCTATCTTTTAACCAGTTTTTAATCCACAATGGGACACTACCTCCCAGTGGCGTAGGAAGGGGGGGGGGGCGGGAGGGGCGATCCGCCCCGAGTGCACGCCCCGCTGGTTCCCTGCTCCCTCTGCCCCGGAACAGGTTACTTCTTGTTCCGGGGCAGAGAGAGCAGGGAACCAGCTGGGCCGACGCAGCTCCGAGTGACGTGCACTCGGGGCGGATCGACCCTCCTGCAGGTAAGAACGCGGTCCGGGGGGGGGGTTGCGCTCCGGAGGGGGGGTGTGCCGCAGGGGGGGTGTCGCGCCGTGCTGCACCCGGGGGGGGGGTGCGCAGCAGTGACCCGCCCCGGGTGTCATTAGCCCTACGGCACTGCTACCTCCTATCCCATGACTCTCCAATTTCCAATGGAGTCTGTCATGAGGTACTTTGTCAAATGCCTTCTGAAAATCCAGATACACAATATCGACTGGCTCACCTTTATCCACATGTTTTTCACCCCTTGAAAGAAATGTAGCAGATTGGTGAGGCAAGATTTCCCTTCACTAAATCCATGTTGGCTTTGTCTCACTAATTCATGCTTTCGACTATGCTCTGTAATTTTGTTCTTTACAATAGTGTCTACCATTTTGCCCGGCACTGATGTCAGGCTCACCACCGTTCTATAATTTCCCTGATCTCCTCTGGAGCCTTTTTTAAAAATCGGCGTTACATTGGCCACCCTCCAATTTTCTGGTACCATGCTTGATTTTAAAGATAAATTACATATTACTAACAGTAGTTCCACAAGTTCATTTTTCCAGAAATCAGAAGATGCATTTGATTACCTAAGGTTATGCTTGAGTTCTGTCAATTTATGAATGAAGGCAACTCTGAAGCATAATATGGCTAAAACTCAAATACTGTCTTTTATATAGTACACAAAATTTGTTATTTAGGAGTACTCCTAGACTCAGTATTGACTATGAGATCATGTTTGCAAATGATTCAATTAATAATTTACAAACAGAATTTAATTAGAAAATTGAGAGATTATCACCTGTAAATTTTAAGACTGTAGCCCCAAAGTCTGATCATCTCACATTTTGACTGTTGTAATAGTATGCTTTTAGGACTGTTACAAAGAATGTTAAAATCTTCACAGACAGCACAAAACGCAGTAGCTCAGATTATAAGTGGTAAATCAAGATTTGGTCATTTTTCTCCTGTGTTATCAGTTTCATTGGCTTCCTATTGGGTGGAGAATTCCAATTCAGGGCCAGATGCACAAAACTTACCAAGCCATCAACGTGCTTTTTTTTTTACTGGTTCCAGCTGGTTTAGAGAGCATGGAGTTCAGCGAGACATGCATTAAGGGGTTCTGCAGGCTCTTTTCCTGTCATGGTAGCAGCCAATGAGAATTGTAAAGTTATTTAATGAGCTAATTACTATTCAGATGTGCATTCCGAGTTAGGTGGAGCCATTTTCCTAGCATTGCACAGAAAGGACTGCCTACCCTTAGGATGACATTTTTATGGGTGGTCAGGAGCTGTTGTTGCATGATGGCTGCTTGTTGACGGTGCAGTCAACAGGAGGATCCGAGGGTGAGTGGTGCACTACCGCAATTTAGAGAACCCTGCTCGCATCCAGTTCCTGCTAAGGAAGGGCACTGATGCCAGACACAGGAAACATTCCGGTGATCAGAGTACAGCTCTATGCTGCTGCCGGGCAGGAGGAGAGCACATCTCTCCAGAAATCACAGGCTCGCAGCCATCACTGATTTGTCGAGCTCCCTGTGCCGCTGATAACTTTGAAAAAAACAACTACACACGGCTTTGATGCACACAGCTTGAATGCATGTATGAAAGCCATAGCATGAGATGCTCTGAGCGTGCACAGAGCAGCCATGCTTAGCGATTGGCTGCTCTGCGCATGGTCAGCTAACAGATTGGCTTCCCTCCTACTGAGCTACTCGCTGTTTCTGCAAGCATTGCTCGCTATTTCCACGTTTGTAACTTTTACCGAGGTGGAAAGCGATAGGTTTTTTTTTACCAGGACTTTAGTGCATTTGCCTCTCAGTATTTTGTGTTTGTATTTAAAGGTCTGAATAATCAGGTCCCATCCATTATCACTTCCACCTCGAGACTATTCCAACCAGCTAGATCATTGGTACCTGCACAGAACCATTTTTTTTAATACCATTGTTTCATCATGCTAAACTGGATATATGAAGAGCATCTATATTTTTAGGTAGCTGGGCCAAGATTATAAAACGAGCTTCTTGTACACTTAAGAGCTATGAAGAGCATCAATAATTTCAAGTGTTTAAAGATTAAGAAAGCTTTTATTGCATTACTGAACTGATTTTTATCTTCGAAAACACTATTGGATGTTGTAATATGATAGTGTCTTTATAATCTGTCTGTATACCAAGTATGGTTATGATAATTTGATTTGTGTCAGTGGGGTTAAAATGCTTATTTTTATTTAAAATTTATATTTCCAGGAATTTGCTTGACTGCTAATCAAGGTAAGAAGCTCATTTAGAAATGATAAGTAGTATTTGGCTGTTTTTACTCTTAACACGTAGTGATAATCACAATTGCTCCTCAGGGCTTAACATTCAGGCCCTCCTCAATTCCTCTTCAACTTGTTGATTCCTTACACCCCTTCCCATTTGTTGCAGTCTTCAACAATGCTTGTTGGTTGTTCCTTCCAACTTGAAAATAATTTAAACCACTCGTGACATATTTGTTTTAGGGGCCCTTTTACCAAGCTGCAGTAAAAGGGGCCCTACGATTGTTTTTGCCACACGCCGAGGCCCCTTTTTATTGCAGAGGGTTAAGAGACCGAAAAAAAGAAATGGCCATGTGGTAAGTTTGCACTTGTCGTGCAGTCATTTCAGCAATTGGGGGGATGGAATCACTTACCCCCCCCACCCATTGAGGTGGCGGTAAGGGTTCCCGCACTAATCCAGCAATAACCAGGCAGCGCTGCCCGATTACTGTTTGGTAACCTTGGCTGTAAAAATATGGAAATAAGTTTTCCTAGTGCTGGAAATGGTGCACACTGGGGGTGGAATTACCACTGGGCTGCTGCAGTAGCCCGGTGGTAGTTCCAGATTGGCATGCAGCAAGCCTATTGGCGTGCACCAACCCTTTAGTAAAAGGGCCCCTAATGTTATAACACCCACACTGAACTCCCTCCCCCTAAAATTCTTTTCATTATTTTAAGGCAGCACTCAAAGCCTATTCTTCTATAGTGTTTTCCCTCTGCTTAATGTCCTCTGGGACTCAAACTGAAGTGATACCTGATGACACCTTTATCTTCACTGTATTGTAAAAAGACAAGGAGGGGCGGATGGTGATGTAACTTCACATTTTTAAACCTTGTTAATTGATTGAAAATCTCTCTATATAAAGAGCAACACCAACGTTCTATGAAGCCTCCAGCCGGAAGTGTGAAGGGGGCGAGATATCCGGTTTCCCTATGAGTGTCTGCCCCGTCCTCTCTGTAACACAGTCAGTGAAGGAAAACAGCGGAGCACGAAATCAAATCGCTGGCTCTGTAACAGTGAAGGACTCAGAAGGGGGAGGGGAGAGAGGCCAGAGGGCAGGGACACACACACTCCCACATGCACACAAAAGAAAACATTGCTAGCCCCTGTTTCATTTGCATCAGAAACGGGGCTTTTTTACTAGTTTTCTATAAGAGATACTACAAAATGTAGGTTCTTTGTATGAAGACAATGTGATTATTGGATAGTATTTATGTATACACTAGTAAAAAAGCCCCGTTTCTGATGCAAATGAAACGGTGGCTAGCAATGTTTTCTTTTGTGTGCATGTGGGAGTGTGTGTGTTCCTGCCCTCTGGCCTCTCTCCCCTCCCCCCTCTGAGTCCTTCACTGTTACAGAGCCAGCGATTTGATTTCGTGCTCTGCTGTTTTCCTTCACTGACTGTGTTACAGAGAGGGCAGGGCAGACACTCATAGGGAAACCGGATATCTCGCCCCCTTCACACTTCCGGCTGGAGGCTTCATAGAACGTTGGTGTTGCTTTTTATATAGAGAGATCCTCTATTGTAACCTCTCCCCTATGTTTGATCCTCAGTTGTCTGTATCCTTTGATCTACTCGCCAATCAACATATCTAAGTGGTTTACAATAATAAAGTAAAACTATGAAGTGTGGACAGGTGTTTTTGTCTTCTTGCCCTTAGATCTCATAGAGAAACCACCAAACCATGCTCCCTGCAGTTTCACAGCCATTTGTTTTCTAGGAGACTGCCAGAACTTGGTTCATTCAGGATAAATGCACGAGGAAATAAGGTAGCTTAAATTCAGTGGCCTGCAGCAAGATAAACGCAAAATGCTCATTTTCACCCTATTTGTTCTCCTCCATAGCTTGTGTTTCTTCAGCATTGGATAGCTTGGTTTTTGCCATTGTGTCAGAAGTGATTTACTGCCAGGTTTATTTTGATTACAAAATAGGCTTTCAGAAACTACTTGAGTCACCCAAGAAATATTCAAAAAGCTAATAGAATGTATTTGCAGAATTAAGTATATTTTGAGCACAGCTGTGCTACAATGTCTGATGGCTATCCCCATTGTCGCTATTTTTGCATATTTTGAATGTGAAGTATATATTACAGATTTTACACCAGTTTCACTACACCTTGTCTATTTAATGCCCACAAAACATTACCCTAGGGAAGAATGAAAAACAGCAACACTTGCAAAACATACAAATACATGTTTTTTGTTTTGTTTTTTATTATGCTACATTTGTGTACAAAGATTTGGATAACCAAGAATTGGGAGTATGGAACCAGTATATAAGAAGTTTGCTAAAACATTTTCTGTAAACAGTGTACAAAGTTTAGAAGTCAATATAATTTAAAGAAAAATCACCTCAAAAAGTTAAAGCAATCACAAGGCATGCAGTGGATACATAAAGATAAAACCACATCCAAGGAACTAGATAGTTCAAACAGTCTCACGTCAACCAGAATCTGAACAAGGTAAAAATATCCCAGTGCCCGGCTTGTATTTTAAAAGTAGGCTTTTCAAGCAGTAACTCACTGAAGTGTAGAATTTATTTTGGAGACTGTACTGTCCTTTGCAGTCTATGATAGCTCTTGATTTCAGGCTGTGTGATATTTAATTGAACCAGCTTAAGAATTAAACTGTCACCATCCTCATTTCCTCAACAGTAGTTTTGGTAAAAAGTCTTACACATTCCCTGGTTTTTGGTAGTGTTAGGGAGGAAATAAATAAAACCACCTCAAATACAGGCACTGGGCTTTAAACACAGGAAAAATGCAAACCAGCGAGAAATGGGCTCTAAGACGATAGTCATCCATAAAACTTGTTCTCCCCACGCAGTATTCCAGGAGCACACATAGAGCACCATACAGTCCTACATGGTACCTAAGAGGGAAAAAAATTAAACCAAATCATTTTCACTAAAATGTTAAGAAAATTAGGCTGCAGATGTGTCAATTTGTTTGTCTTCAGCCAGAATCAATCCCTTCCCTTCCGCAGATTGGGCAGCGGTCAGGATTCAGGTTAAAGATAAAAAAAATCCCTAATCCAGAATGCTGGTTTGGTTAACACAGTGTTTCCCAAGTCTAATTCTGGAGCCCTTTGCCAGTGATTTTCAGGATAGCCACAATGAATATGCATGACTTGATTTGCACATACTGCCCCCCATTATATGCAAATGTCTTTCAAGCATATTCATTGTGGATATCCTGCAAACCTGACTGGCAAGAGGTTACTCTAGGACTGGACTTGTTTCCCATGTTTTTTTTTATTTTTTTATTTGCATGAAGTCTTTATTGAACAGGATAACAAAACCATATGACATCATACACATTAGGTAAGATATAATGCTACTGTTCTTATAACATACAAATATGTAATTCCCAACTCACCCCAATACATCATCCAGAAATTCCAAATATGAACCTCAAGAAACTTCAGAATTTTTAAGTTCTCTTCTGTAACTTTTACTTAACAATTGAGCCCCCTCAATCCCACCCCCTCCCCCATTGCTCCCTACTACCCCCCTCCCTTCCCACCAAAACACTCCCCTCATAGAGTAGACAATGTATGCTCAATCCATAGAAAAGGTTTCCCAAATGGATTGCCATCTGCTCAACTGACGTTTTCTTTCAGCGAGCAGCCGCTCCATCTCACAAATATATTTCAACTTATTATGCCATTTTGTAATTGAAGGGACCCCTGACTGCTTCCAGTGCTGCTATAACTACCCGTGCGGCCCCCAAAGCCTGCCTTACCAGGACCCGTTGATGCAGTTTGAGGCCCACCATCTTTGCAGTAAACAAGAAAAACTCAGGGTTCCAAGGAACCGCACCCCCTACCCATTTCTGCAGCCTACTTGGACTGATTTCCAAAACACTCGGATTTTGACAGAACTCCCACCACACATGCCCCATAGTCCCCCTTTGACCACAACCCCTCCAGCACAACCAGAGGTATTTGGGAAAATGCACTTAAGACGGTCTGGAGAAAGGTACCACCGGAATAGCACCTTCACCGCATTCTCCTTGAGAGGCCCGTGGAGACACACACCCACAGCCTCTCTTTCTATTCTCTCCCACTCAGACCCCCCCCCCCCCCCCAGGGTCACTCCAAGTTCCCACTCCCAGCTTGACCTATGTAAAGTATAGCTGGCGCCCTGCGCCTTAATGCGCTTGTATATATGACCTATCAGGCCCCTCGAGGAGACAAATTTACCACAAATCTCCTCCAGCTCCAATTTTTCCCGCTTTAATACCTGATAGACCGCCTTTGTTTTAAGGAAATAGTGAAGTTGATGGTATGCAAATTCATCCTCCTCCCCAACAGAGTACCTGACCTGCAGTGTCGCAAATGACGAGTCATTCTCTACTAATTGACCCCAGGTCCTCAAGCCCTCCTTATACCACCTCGTAAAAGGCCCAACCACAGTCCCGGGCAGGAACAGCAGATTAAAGGCAATGGGGGACATTCGTGTCAGGGTACATTGCCCCTTGGGAAATAAATTATCCCAATAGTGGAACGTGGCACATATGGACGGACACACCCCCTCCCCCAGCTCCCAAAACTTCCTAGGCAGCCACATAAGCGCCCCCAGTGGCGTCTATCCCAATGAATGCTGTTCCATAGGCACCCACTGCCTATCGGGATACTCCTGGTACCATTCAATAGCAGCCTTCCCCTGTGCGGCCCTATAGTACCAAGCAAGGTTCGGGACACCCAACCCCCCCCCCCCCCCCCCTTTTCATTTCTTGGTAAAGAAGCTTACGTGCTAAACGCGGTCGCCTACCTGCCCAGACGAAACACATGAGAGAATCTTGTAGGGAAGCAAGAAAACGCCAGGGCATCATCACAGGCAGAGCTTGAAATAAATATAGTAGACGCGGCAGCACATTCATCTTAACTATTGCTATCCGCCCAAACCAGGAAAACTCATGGTCCCCCCCCATCTTTCAAGGTCAGCCTTTATCTTACTAACCAACCCCTTGTAGTTAACTGCAAATAGCTCAGAAAAATCGGATGGTAGATTTACTCCAAGTTATTTGATGCGCTTAGAGGCCCAATGAAAAGGTGCTAATGTTTTCATGGAAGCCACTACATCCACCGGGAGCGTAACATTAAGAGCTTCGGACTTCGACATATTGACTTTAAACCCTGACACTGCGGAATATTCCTCCATGAGAAGCATTAAGGTAGGGAAAGTAGTCACCGGGCGGGAAACATACAACAAAATGTCATCCGCAAAAAAGGGCCATCTTGTGCATTGTGTCCGCTATTCGGGCCCCAGAGATGCCCGGGTCTGACCGCACTCGTGCTGCAAAGGGCTGCATGACCATAGCAAACAGTAGCGGTGAGAGCGGGCATCCCTGTCGTGTCCCTCTATGCAGCATGAATAAAGCAGAATTACTCCCATTTACTCGGACACGCGCCTTAGGAGCTGCATAGAATGCCTGAATCCACCCCCTAAATTGATTACCAAACCCCATTACCTCCAAAACCTTATGCATAAAGGGCCAATGGACCCTATCAAAGGCCTTTTCAGTGTCTAGGCTAAGGCGGCACAGTGGTTTTTGGCTATTCTTAGCAAAGAACATAAGGTCCAAAGTACGTCTGATGTTATCCATGGCCTTACGGTGGGCCACGAATCCCACTTGGTCCGGGTGAATAAGTTTCAGCATTGTAGGTCCAAGTCTGTTTGCCAATACTTTTGCGTCAGCATTCAGAACCGATATAGGCCAATACGAACCACAATCCGCAGGATCTTTATCTGGTTTGGGCAACACCGCAATCCATGCCTCCATCATTGAAGAAGGCAAGGTCCCCACAGCTCCCACCTGGTTAAAAAGGTCAGCGAGTAACGGTGCCAGCTCAGGGGCAAACTTCTTATAAAATTCATTAGAAAGCCCGTCCAACCCAAGAGACTTATTGGATGGTAGACCTTTAATGGCCTCCTGCACCTCGAGTGGTGTAACTGGTTCATCAAGCAAATCCCGATGCCTATAAGCCAAGGGGGAAAGCGTACAATTTTCCAAATAATCCTCAATAGCGGCCGTAGAGGGATGTATCTCCTGATCATATATTGCTGTATAGAATTCCACAAAACGAATACGGATCTGTTCAGATGTAAATAACACTGAACCACTTTTATCACGCACTTGTTTCACCGTTCGATCTACCTTTTGTCTTCGTAGCTTAATTGCAAGAAGCCGGCCTGCCTTGTTGGAAAATTCATATGCTCCTGCCCTGTACCGTGCCCGCACCATATTGAGTTGTTCCGAATAAATTGAATCCAACTTCATCCGTTCCCCACTCAGCTGTTGCATTATCTGGGGGGACCAATCTACCTTATGCTGACCCTCCAATTGGTGTATACACTCCAGGAAGCGTGCTATTTGTAACCTGCGTACCCTAGCATGCTTGCTAGCAACTTGCAAAAAGTAGCCCCTATAAACCGCTTTTATGGCATCCCAAATGGTTGCAAAAGAGGGTCCCGAGTCTATGTTAAGCTATAGGTACTCTTGCAGCATTGTTCGGTAGCCTGCCTCCACCTCTGGCTCCTGCAGAAGGCTAGTGTTTAAGGTCCATCTACTGTCTTTTATTTCAGCCCGGATAGTGGGCCCACACAGGGGCGTGATCTGAAAGTCGCACTACCCAAACCCGCATTTGGCCCCCTCTCTACCAACGCAACATCCACAAATATGTAGTCTATTCGCGAGTAGGAATCATGAACCCGGGAGTGGAACGTGTAGTCTCTATCCGCCATATGTGTCAACCTCCACAAGTCTAGGGTTCCCAGGGAACGCACCAGAGATTCTAAAGCCAACGCCTCTTTCTTCCCCCCCCCCCTCAATTCTAGGAGATCCAGATTAGTCTTGGGTAGGATTCATAACTACATTAAAGTCACCCCCCATTATTAGAGAGCCCTTTACAAACCCTGCCAGGGAGTTCTTCACCTTAGCAAAAAAACTCTACTTGCCCAGAATTAGGGGCATACACAGATGCTATCGTTAAGTCCACCTGTTGTATTTGAACATGCAAAAAAATAAAGCGTCCTCCTAGGTCCTTCTTAACTTCCATTACCTGGGCCCCCACAGATGAATGAATCATAATTGCCACACCACAGGTTTTAGAGGCCTCTGCAGAAGTGCAATAGACCCCAGGGTAGCCCGAGCAGGAGAGAAGCCTTTCATACTTAGCCGAAGGTGTGTCTATTGCAAAAGAACCACGTGTGGTTTGAGCTGTTGCATTTCTTTATAGAGTTTTTGGCGTTTTTGAGGCATATTAAGGCCCTTAACATTACATGATAATACTTTTAAGTCCATACTCATCAGTCAACTCAAAAAGAGCACACGTTTAAAGTTTGCAGCCTAAACTGCGCAATCCACATGACTACACTACTGATTACTGTTATCAAAACTGTCTCCCCTTTCAGATCTCCTCTATCCATATCATTTTCTCCTTGTCCTCTCCATAACTTATCCCCCTCCCCCATCCCTACCCTTCCACACCATCCCGCCTCCCACATCCACCCACACAATGCACTCACCAAGTTGACCCCCCCCCCCCCATTCCACCCCCCTCCCCCTTCCAACCACCCACCAGACAGTGCCAGCCGGCACTGAATGGGATATGCAGAGAAAGTTACACACAGACCCGACTAACCGCCCACCCCCCACTGCACCACACACCCTTATCATCTGATACCTAAAGCATTTACTACCACCACATCCATAATAGTTACCACTTTAACAGTGTCCAAAGTCCAAATCTTGTTTCATGCCCCATGGCCTTAGCACTGAGCAATTGTTTAGAATCCATCACTGCTCAAGCCTATTCAGGTCCCACGCTTCGACGACTTCTGCCCAACTCATTTCCACTTCTGGAGCTTTGCTTGCGTAACTGGCGCCAGCCCCACCGGTAGAGTCGCCGTTGCAGTTAGGCCCGCTTCGTGAAGGCTCTGCCAAGCATCCATAACTCAGCGAAACCGGAACTGTTTGCCTCTCAGCTCAAAGCACACCGCGAAGGGGAAGCTCCAGTGGTAAGTAATCTTTTCCTTTTGCAAAATCTCGAGAACAGACTTCATTACCCTTCTCTGCGCCAAAGTGTAGATCGAGAGATCCTGAAAAACAGTGACCCGTGCCTCATTATATTCCAACGTGGTTTGTTTTTGGGCCTGCTGCCAAACTCTCTCCTTAAAAGGGTATGACACAAAGCACACCACTATATCTCGAGGTCTGTTTCCCGTGGTCTTGCCCAAGGACCGATGCGCCCGTTCAATCAGTATCTCACCGGGAGCAAACGTTTCGCCCAGAATCTGCTCACACAATGTACGTATAATGGTGGGGACATCCTCTCCGCCTCCGCTCTCCAGTACCCTACGGAATCTCAAGTTGTGCTGACGACCCCGATTTTCGAGGTCGTCTAGTTTATACTGTAGGTCCTCTGCTTGTTCCGCTAATTGGGATACGCGCGCTTCCATCGCCACAGTAGTGTCAGCCTGTTCTTCCGCTCGCTCTTCAAGGGCCTCCATGCGTCCGCCCAGCTCCCTTAAGTCTAAGCTAATGATATCCACGTGCTCCAGAATCTCCAGTCGTGAAGCCTTGATTTCCTCCCGGATCGCCTCCAGGCATTTCATTAAGTCTTTTGACAGAGTTTTCTTTTTTGAAGCGATACTTCGCTGATCAGTGTGGGAGGATGCGGTGTCAGAGTCAGATGACCTCCGCAACTCTGGGGACTCGTAACGGGACAGGCCCTTCGCCAACTGTCGAGTGGAATATCGCTCCCCCTTACGCTGCTGCGACCCCGATGTTTTGCTCATCGTGTTCAGTAGTGGCCTCACTCTTTTATCAGGTAATTAGATAGCAATTTTGTGATGGATTAGCTTGGATGGTAGCTCAATGGTGTGGGAAGGTGCAGGAGCTAGATATTCAGGCAGCCATCTAGCCTCGTGACGTCACTTCCTCCCGGGAAACATGGTTTTAACAGACTGTGGTAAAAGACATGGAATGGCCTCCTAGCTGCTGTGGTGGGGACCAAGAACAGCATCAGAACCTGATGACATGGGACATGCATAGATAACCGATAGTGGGGGAAACCAGAGATCAAAACATACTTGCAATAGATGGGAAAAAATGCAATAAATCACAAAACCAAGTTTTCCTATCACAAGCCTGTGTTTCAGCACCATGTGTGCCTACATCAGGAGTCAAATTATATCAGCCACAGATGACAAAATGCAAATATGAGGGCAAAAACCTCCAAAGATATAGCATCCGCAATGCTGACAAACGAAGTGCCAAAGTAGAGAAGGACTGCGTTGTCATTTTATTGTTTTTCTTCAATAAACCACACACACAAAGAGCTTTTGTAGCTTTTTAAGCAAACGTTTGATAGCCAATGTGGTAGTGTAGTTAGAGCCCAAACTTGTAAATTAAGAGACCCTTCCCAATTCCACCACACACTGACTGTAAGTCACTTAGCCTCTGAGCTCAATTTTAGGCTCTATAGTGCTAGTTCTTCCTAGCTGACTGCCACAGGTTCCATGCACTAATACTGTAACAGAACTGAATGAAATAGATCCAAAACTCAGGAAAAAAAATTCAGTTATGACATCCCACCCTGGATTACTTTACTGTAAGGGCTCTGGTTCTAAAACATGATGCCTAAACACAGCATGTAGCCCTGCATAAGTGTAAACTGTCAATCATCTAATATAATAATTTGCTCCTGCAATGTTCCAATGTTTCTGCCTGCATTCGTAACCATCTCCTGACGTCACTCTCCCACAGTAGAAGCCTGCTTGCTTGACATCAGGAGATGTTCCTATTCGAAGCAGGGAGGCGGGAAGCACGCGACCAAAATAAACAAGAGGGCTGAGACGTTGATCTCGAGGACGCTTCTGTCAATCTGTGACAGAAACTTACCGCGGGAGCAGCTTCAGCCCCTCGTGGACACCAGTGACAGCTGAACGGCAGTGACAAAAAAGAACTGGGAGCAAGCCCTGATCCCCTGCTCCCCCCTCCAGCCACCCAGCGATTCTCCTCGCTCCCCTGATTACCTCCGTCGAAGCAGCCGCATCATTGAAAGCCCTGCCCGTCTCCAGCCTTCCCTTCAAGTTCGTTCCCTCAGAGTCCTGCCTTCTGCATCATTTCCTCTTTCCGCGAGGGCAGGACTGAGGGAACGAACTCGAAAGGAAGGCTACAGATAGGCAGGGCTTTCAATAACGCGGCCCCTTCGACAGCGGTAATCAGGGGAGCAAAGAGAATCGCTGGGTGGCTGGAGGGGGGGGGGGCAGAGGAGAGAGGAGAATCACTGGGTGGCTGGAGGGGGGCAGGGGAGACAGAAGAATCACACACACTCTCTCTCTCACAGACACACTCGCACCCAGTATCACTCTCTGTCACACACACACATACACACTCGCACATTCACTGTCTCTCACACACACTCCGAGGAAAACCTTGCTAACGCCCGTTTCATTTGTGTCAGAAACGCACCTTTTTTACTAGTGTGAATTATATATTGCCATGGAGCCTCTACCTTGGGGTCATTGCAGTCATGGAAGCTCAGCATATCCTCAGGCCTCCCGCGTTTCTGTAGCTCTAGAGATTTTAGTACTTGAGACTAATGCATCTGAACTGAAGAGGAACATAAAATCCCTGCTCCTTCAGCACAACTGTGCAGTGCTTGACAGTGGGAGAGAAGGTGTAGACAGTAACTCAGTGAAGTGGGGGGTGGCAAATTTAAGTCTTTGGGATGTGTGTGTGTATGTATATGTGTGTGTTGGGGGGGGGGGGGGGGAAGGGGTGACACCTATGCTACCAGTAAGTGGATAGTGGGGAAACTTCTGAACACAGCAGGAAACTCCCCTCACCATGCCACTCCCATGCCAGCTGTCTCCCAAGCAGAAGCGTAGCCAGGTGCAGCCAGCTTGACAGCACAGGGAGAGCGAGAGTGGACTTCCACCGGCGCTGGCACACATTTTCAGTGCTACACAACGAAAAAAAGAATAGGCGCCGGCGCCAGCAGAACTCCGTTTGGGGGAGTGGCCGCTCCACCTAGCTACGCCACTGCTCCCAAGTACCTCTGTTACTTATGGTAATATGCAAACTGCTGAATCCCCTCTAGGAAAATTGTGCCAACAAAAAAAATAATACACCAAAAGTATAATATTAAACAGTAAAGTATTTGCAGTATTCTGGAAATATATGCAGGTACTGTACCATATGGCCCTAGTTCCCCATTCCTTCATCTTCCTGCTGGCTATGTTGGACGTTGTTCAGCAGTACTGTAACAAATTCTGTTGCTGACAGCCATAAAATGATTTGCCTATCAATTTTTTGGTAGGTTTCCAAGAGGCCACCAGGCTTCAGCTCTGCTGGTCTTTACTGTTCAGTTACCAAACATGTTTGGAGCATATATTCTGTATTAGCTGTACCTAATGGTTAGAGCAGCAGGCTAAGAACCAGCAAAGGCAAGGTTCAAATACAACTGCCTCTCCTTGAGCTCTTGGACAAGTTGCTTAACCTGCCATTGCCTCAGGTACAGACTAGATTGTAAGCCATCCAGGGACAGAAATATATAAATATTGTACCTGAAAGTAATTCACACTGAACTACTATATAGTAACATACTAAATGATGGCAGATAAAGACCTGAACAGTCCATCCAGTCAGCCCAACAGTCACACTCATTAAGTCATAATTAAACCAGCAATGTGATACAAAAATACTTGATCATAGTCTCTCTTTGGCATTTCTGGGACATAGACAGTTGAAGTCTGCCCGACCCTGTCCTTAGTTGCCATCTACTGAAGTTGCCGTCAAAGCCCACTCCACCCTATCCAAATCTGTATTGCCAATTGCAGGACACAGACCGTTAAAGTCTGCCCGGCCTTTTCCTCACATTCCAAATTACTGGAGTTTCTATGAAAGCCTTCTCCAACCCTTCCTAAACCAGATTGCCATATACAGGATTCAGACCGTACAATCCTGGCCAGCACTAGCCTTAGTTCTTCACAGCCAGAGTAGTCATCTAAAGCGCCACTCGACATTCAAAAACACATACGACCATTTAAGGGTTTTTTTTTTTTTTTTTAATACCATTCATTTTCTAATTCGAGATCCTCTGTGATCATCCCACGCCTTTTTGAATTCAGTCACAGTATTTTTCTTCACCAACCACCTCTCTCCATGAAAATACCTTTCTAGTATTTAAATGTTTGTATTATATCTCCCCTGTTCCTCCTCTCCTCTAAGGTATACATATTCAGGGCTTCCAGTCTCTTCTCATACATCTTTTGGTGCAAGCCCCATACCATTTTTGTTGCCTTCCTCTGGACTGCTTCAAATCTTTCTTCATCCAAATCTGAACACAGTACTCCAAGTGGGGCCTCACCAATTACTTGTACAGGGGCATCAATACCTCCTTTCTTTTGCTGGTTACACCTCTCTCTATACAACCTAGCATCCTTCTGGCTATGTGCACCACCTTTTCACACTTTTGTCACCTTCAGATCCTTAGATACTATCACCCCAAGGTCCCTCTCCCTATCTGTGCATATCAATCTTTCACCTCCTAGCACATACAGCTCCCTTGGATTTCTACTCCCTAAGTTCATCACTCTGCAATTCTTTTCATTGAAATTTAATTGCCAAACATTAGACCATTCTTCTAACTCTTTTCATGTTTTCCACTCCCTCCGGGGCATCCACTCAGTTACAAATCTTGGTATCATCCACAAAAATGCAAACTTACCTTCTAACCCTTTGGCAGTGTTGCTCACAAATATACTGAGCAGAATCGGCTCCAGCACCAATCCTTGAGGCACTCCATTACTCACCTTACCTTCCTCCATTAGCCACCATCCTCTGGCATCTGTCTGTCAACCAGTTCCTAATCCAGTTCACCACTTTGGGTCCTAACTTCAGCCTGTCAAGTTTATTCAAGAGCCTCCTATGAAGAACCATGTCAGGCTATGCTGAAATCTAAGTAAATTACATCCAACGCATGTCCTCTATCCAATTTTCTGGTCACCCAGTCAAATAATTCAATTAGATTCATTTGGTACGATTTAGTTTTGGTGAAATCATGCCATTTCGGATCTTGTAACCTATTGGATTCCAGGAAATACACTACCCTTTCCCTCAGCATCGCTTCCATTACTTTTCCAATAACCAAAGTGATGCTTACTGGCCTGTAATTCCCAGCTTCTTCTCTGTCACCACTTTTGTGAAGAGGGACCACATCCACTCTTCTCCAATCCCTTGGAACCTCTCTCGTCTCTAAGGATTTATTAAACAAATCATTAAAAGGGCCTGCCATAACCTCTAAGCTCCCTCAATACTACTGAGAAAGGTGTGAGCTAAATCCACAGTCCAGAACTAGACATACTGTGAAGTAATACAAAACCTCACAAAAGTCAGTCAGGGCCTATAAATCAATTCTGTCATACTGCAATAGCACCAACTTCCAGGATCACACAATAAGGGCCTACCAAAGAAAAGGCAGCTTTACTACTACTTAACATTTCTAAAGCGCTACTAGGGTTACGCAGCGCTGTACAATTTAACATAGAAGGACAGTCCCTGCTCAAGGAGCTTACAATCTAAAGGAAAAATGTACAGTCAGTCAAGTAGGGGCAGTCAAATTGGGGCAGTCTAGATTTCCTGAAAGGTATAAAGGTTAGGTGCCGAAAGCAACATTGAAGTGGTGGGCTTTGAGCAAGGATTTGAAGATGGGTAGGGAGGGGGCTTGGCGTAAGGGCTCAGGAAGTTTATTCCAAGCATAGGGTGAGGTGAGGCAGAATGGGCGGAGCCTGGAGTTGGCGGTGGTGGAGAAGGGTACTGAGAGGAGGGATTTGTCCTGTGAATGGAGGTTACGGGCGGGAACGTAAGGGGAGATGAGGGTAGAGAGGTAATGAGGGGCTGCAGACTGAGTGCATTTGTAGGTAAGAAGGAGAAGCTTGAACTGTATGCGGTATCTGATCAGAAGCCAGTGAAGTGACCTGAGGAGAGGGGTGATATGAGTATATCAGTTCAGGCGGAATATAAGACGTGCAGCAGAGTTCTGAACGGATTGAAGGGGGGATAGATGGTTAAGTGGGAGGCCAGTGAGGAGTAGGTTGCAGTAGTCAAGGCGAGAGGTAATGAGAGTGTGGATGAGAGTTCGGGTGGTGTGCTCGAGAGGAAAGGGAGAATTTTGCTGATATTAAAGAGAAAGAAGGGACAGGTCTTGGCTTTCTGCTGGATATGCGCAGAGAAGGAGAGGGAGGAGTCGAAGATGACTCCGAGGTTGCGGGCAGATGAGATGGGGAGGATGAGGGTGTTATCAACTGAGATCGAGAGTGGAGGAAGAGAAGTGGGTTTTGGTGGAAAGACAATAAGCTCGGTCTTGGCCATGTTCAGTTTCAGGTGGCGGTTGGACATCCATGCAGCAATGTCGGATAAGCAGGCTGATACCTTGGCCTGGGTCTCCGCGTTGATGTCTGGTGTGGAGAGATACAGCTGGGTGTCATCAGCATAAAAATGATACTGGAAACCATGAGATGAGATCTGTGAGCCCAGGGAAGAGGTGTAGATTGAAAAAAAGAAGGGGTCCAAGGACAGATCCCTGGGGAACTCCAACAGAAAGCGGGATGGGGGTGGAGGAAGATCCATGAGAGTTTACTCTGAAGGTGCGGTGGGAGAGATAGGAGGAGAACTAGGAGAGCCCTGGAACCCAAATGAGGACAGTGTGGCAAGAAGTAAATCATGACTGACAGTGTCAAAAGCGGCGGATAGATCGAGGAGGATGAGGATGGAATAGTGGCCTCTGGATTTGGCAAGGAACAGGTCATTACAGACTTTAGAGTGCTGTTTTTGTCAAGTGTAGAGGGCGAAAACCGGATTGAAGCGGATCGAGGATGGCCTGAGAGGAGAGAAAATCAAGGCACCGGCTGTGAACGGCGCTCAAGTATTTTGGAGAGGAAGGGTAAGAGGGAGATGGAGCGGTAGTTGGAGGGACAGGTAGGGTCAAGTGATGGTTTTTTGAGGAGAGGTGTGACTACGGGGTGCTTGAAGGTGTCAGGGACAGTTGCAGTGGAGAGAGAGAGGTTGAGGATATGACAGATGGAGGGGTGACAGTATGAGAGATGGTGTTAAGTAAGTTGGTGGGGATGGGATCAGAGGAACAAGTGGTGCATTTCGAGGAGGAAAGAAGGCGGGCGGTTTAGGTCAGGGTTGGTTGGTTGACGGAGAGGGTTGAAGGGTGAAGAGGAGGAGGTGGCTTGGTAGTGAACTCAAGGTTGATCTTTTGCACCTTGTTGCGAAAGTAGTCAGCCAGTGATTGAGGAGAGAGTGGGGGGGGGGAGCGGAGGGCACTTTGAGGAGGGAGTTAAGGGTGGCGAAGAGACGACGAGGGTTGGAGCTGAGAGAATTGGTCAATTGGGTGTAGTAGTCCTGTTTGGCAAGGAATAGGGAGGACTGGAAGGAGGATAGCATGAATTTGTAATGAAGGAAATCTGAATGGGTACGAGATTTCCTCCAGAGGCGTTCCGCAGATCGGGCGCAGGAGCGAAGGTAACGGATGCAAGGGGTCAACCAGGGCTGGGGATTAGTACGCCTTGTGGGACGGGAGATGGATGGCATGAGGGTGTCCAGAGCAGAGGAGAGAGTGGCATTGTAAACGGAGACAGCCTTGTCGACAGACTTGGAGGACATGATGGAGGGGAGGAGATTAGAAATACTAGAAGATAAGGTGGGAGGGTCAATAGCCTGGAGATTCCTGGAAGTAGTGGTTAATGTTGGGCGGGGCTGAGGGGGGGGTGATGAAGTGTGAAGGTGATCAGGTGATGATCAGAGAGAGGAAGAGCTGAGGCGTGGAAATTGGAGGGTGAGCCAGAAGAGGAGAGGACGAGGTCAAGACAATGGCCATTTTGGTGAGTAGGGGTGGTGAAGCACAGCTGGAGGTTGAAGGAGGATGTTAGAGTGAGGAACTGAGAAGCGTGAAATTGCTCAGAGTAACATGTACCAACTAGTGTTTCCATACAAATGCACTCAATCACTGCACAAGTCCAGATTTGTTCTTTTCCCATCATCATTAAAATTGAATATCCAAAAAAAATGTTGTTCATTGCCTCAACAAGGATCAGAGTTTCACTGATCATTTGACTCTTCAGTTAACTCCCATCGCTGGT